>NC_088796.1:44334825-44676492 GCF_011386835.1 Chrysemys picta bellii
AACAAATATTAGGGCAGATCTGATCTAGACCGACTAGTTAAAATGCGTTCTTCTTAAGCGCTGAAGTATGATATATATTATACTGTTGGTGAGTAGGTTTGCAATATCTGAGTGGTTGTTTATATTGTCCCTGCTACCTAAGGCTACATTTTTCTCCTTACTCTGCTCTCGAGTTTAATTCTTTGTAACCGTTATGCAGTGGTGTTATTTTGCCTATATAGGATATTAACGTGGCTAGGTTTTAAAGGAACTTTTTGGCATCTGTAACTTTATTCTTTTGAACAGAATAATAACTTTCTTTAAACATTGTATATGACTAGCTATTCCTTATTTTGTGTATGTAATTATTCCATACATTCTCATATATAAAAAAATATAAATAAATGGTTGGCATACATAGGCAACCATTTTGGGTGCACAAATGGATTTGTGTGCCTAACTGTAGGTGCCGACACTTTGAAATTTTGGCCATACTGTATATTAGCCTTGTTGCCTTCAGTTTTTAAAAAAAATTGTGTAACAGATGTACTCCATTGTAAGTTAAGTTGTTTCAGTGTTTTGCCAAAAGTTCATTTTCCAGAGTGTTTTGTACATGGGGGTACAACAGTAATGCAGCTAGACTTATGTTGATAGGTGAATTAGATCCTTTATAATAGTAAAAACTGCAGCATTTTTCTTAAGGGAGGTCAACTATATTTTTCTGTATTCTTAAAATATCTTCTTTTAAAATTGGATCACATTTATTCCACAAATGCTGTTAGTAAATTTATATATTTGGTCCTGGCCTGAAGATATAATAAACAGCCAAATGAGAGGGGCTCTTAGGGCCCTAATTTGCATCACCACTGTACCACTGCTAATTCTTGTGTAAATACATTAGAGGTATAAATACCAGAGAGGAAGAGGAATTATTTAAGTTAAGCACCAATACTGGCACAAGAACAAATGGATATAAACTGTCCATCCACAAGTTTAGGCTTGAAATTAGACACAGCTTTCTAACCATCAGAGGAGTGAAGTTCTGGAACAGCCTTCCAAGCAGAGCAGTGGGGGCAAAAATCTAACTGGCTTCAAGACTGAGCTTGATAAGTTTATGAAGGGGCTGGTAGGATGAGACTACCTACAATGCCATGTGGCCCATCTGGGACTGCTACTAGCAAATATCCCCAGTAGT
This sequence comes from Chrysemys picta bellii, assembly GCF_011386835.1. Lineage (NCBI taxonomy): Eukaryota > Metazoa > Chordata > Testudines > Emydidae > Chrysemys > Chrysemys picta. Next base: position 44,336,000 of record NC_088796.1, read on the forward strand.
CAGAGATGAGACTCTAGATAGAGAGGGCTCTGAGATACTACAGAGAATTCTTTCCCTAATGTCTGGCTGGTGGGTCATGCGGATATGCTCCGGGTCCAATTGATTGCCATATTTGGGATTGGGAAGGAATTTCCCCCAGGTCAGATTGGCAAAGACCCTGGGGGGGTTTTCGCCTTCCTCGACAGTATGGCGCATGGGTCACTTGCTGTTTTAAACTAGAGTAAATGGTGGAGTCTGTGTAACTAGAAGTCTTGAAATCATGATTTGAGGGCTTCAGTAACTTAGCTAGAGATTAGGGATCTATTACAGAAGTGGATGGGTGAGGTTCTGTGGCCTGCAATGTGCAGGAGGTCAGACTAGATGATCATGATGGTCCTTTCTGGCCTTAAAATCTATGAGATTGAGTCTTTGATATGGAACTCAATTTAATAAAGAATTAGAGGAGGATAATTAATGCAAATAAACATGCATTTATGGAAAATAGATCTTGTCATACTAACTTGATATCTGTTTTTTTTTATGAGATTACAAGTTTGGTTGATAAAAATAATAGTGTTAATGTTATATACTTCTGTAAGGTGTTTGACTTGGTCCCTCATGACATTTTGATTAAAAAAACTAAAATAATATAAAATTAACAGGGCACACATTAAATGGATTTAAAAACTGGCTAACTGCTAGTTGTCAAAATGTAAATGTAAGCTGGGAATCATCATTGGGCTGGTATGTTTCCAGTGGGGTCCTGCAGGAATCAGTTCTTGGCCCTACACTCATTAACATTTTTATCAATGACGTGGAAGAAAACACAAAATCATCACTAAGAAAGCTTGGAGATGACCCAAAATTGGGGGAGTGGTAAATAATGAAAAGGACAGGTCATTGATACAAAGTGATGTGGATCACTTGATAAGCGAGGCGCAAGCAAACAATATGCATATTAATAGCTAAATGTAAATGTATATCACTAGTAACAAAGATTGTAGGCCATACTTACATAATGGGGAACTCTATCCGGGGAAGCAGTGACTCCAAAAAAAAAAAAAAATGTAGAGGTCATGGTGGATAATTATCAGAATATGAGCTCCCATTGGGAGCCTGTGGCCAAAAGTACTAATGCAATACTAGGATGCATAAACACAGGGAATCTTGAGTAGGAGTAGAGAGCTTATTTTACCATTGTATTTGGCACGGGTGTGATTGCTTCTGGAATATTGTGTCTAGTTTTGGTGCCTACAATTCAAGAAGGATGTTGATAAATTGGAGAGGGTTCAGAGAGGAGCCATAAGAATGATTTAAAGGATGAAGAAAACATGCCTTATAGTGATAGACTCAAAGAGCTCAATCTCTTTAGCATAACAAAGAGAAGGTTAAGGGGTGACTTGAATACAGTCTGTAAGTATCTATTTGGGGTACAAATATTTAGTAATGGGCTCTTCTGTCTAGCAGAGAAAAGATATAACATGATCCAATGACTGGATGCTGAAGTTAGGCAAATTCAGACTAGAAATGAGAGGTACATTTTTAATGGTGAGGGAAATTAATCATTGGAACAATTTATCAAGGTTCATGGTGGATTCTCCATCATCGACAATTTTTAAATCAAGTTTGGATGTTTTTCTAAAAATATGCTCTAGGAATAATTTTGGGGAAGTTCTATGGCCTGTGTTATGGCCAGGTTCTGTAGCCATTATGATAGTGGTGCCTACAGGCCTTGGAATCTCTGAATGGAATCTTGGGAGCTAGGAAACAGGAGTGACTAACAGGAGAGTTTTGCGAGGGAGTTCTCCAGTTGAAGGAGGAGCGATTACGTGACCCTTGGGATAAGTTTGTTGTCCGTAGTGTGTGTGTTTGTGTTTGGTGTGCTTGCTGCTTGACTGAAATATACCATATGGTCTGTTTGTTTGGGGGACTGTGTGCTGAGCCTAGCGGCCTGCTAGGCAAGGCTGAGAGTTTCTTAATGAGGCTTTGATCCCTAAGCACTTTAGCACCCATCAACCCTTAACCAGGGAGTTGGGCTACTCAGGAAGATCAGGGCTTGCCTGGTGTGAGGGTTGCGGATCTCTCGAGACATCTAGATAGACGTGTGTAGTGCTGGGAGGAGCCGGTGGTCGTGGTACATGTAGGTACTAATGACATAGGGAAGAATAGGAGAGAGGTCCTGGAGGCCAAATTTAGGCTACTAGGTTAGAGATTGAAGTCCAGGACCTCCATGGTAGCATTCTCTGAAGTGCTTCCAGTTCCATGCACAGGGCCAGTTAGACAGGCAGAACTGCAGGGTCTCAATGAGACAATGGTGTAGGGAGGAGGGGTTTAGATTTATTAGGAACTGGAGAAATTTTTGGAAAAGGGGGAGCCTATACAGGAAGGATGGGCTCTACCTAAACCAAAATGGACCCAGATTGCTGGCACTTAAAATTAAAAAGGTCATAGAACAGTTTTTAAATTAAGGGTTGGGGAAAATCCGACAGGTGCGGAGGAGCACATAGTTCAGACAGACACATCTCTTGGGGCGGATCTATTAATGGAGATTCTCTATGTCCTAGTAAGGAGGAGAGGCTGGAAGATGTATAAAATATGGGTAGGATCTGATGAGAAACTGTTAAATGAAAGAGGCCCATTCAATTACATCATGTAATGGCAGACAGCTAAAAAGTGACAAGTTTGTAAAGTGATTATATACAAATGCTAGAAGTCTAAATAATAAGTTGGGTGAACTAGAGTGCCTCGTATTAAATGAGGATATTGATATAATAGGCATCACAGAAACTTGGTGGAATGGGGATAATTAATGGGGTACAGTAATACCAGGGTACAAAATGTATCGGAAGGACAGAACAGGTTGTGCTGGTGGGGGAGTGGCACTATATGTGAAAGAAAGTGTAGAATCAAATGAAGTAAAAATCTTAAATGAACCAAACTGTAGCATAGACTCTATATGGATAGTAATTCCAGGCTCTAACAATAAGAATATAGCAGTAGGAAATTATTACTGACCAGTATGGTAATAGTGACTGTGAAATGCTCCGGGAGATTAGAGAGGCTATAAAAATAAAAAACTCAGTAATAATGGGGGATTTCAACTATCCCCATATTGACTGGGTACATGTCACCTCAGTATGAGATGTAGAGATGAAGTATCTTGACGCCTTAAATGACTGCTTCTTGGAGCAGCTAGTCTTGGAACCCACAAGAGGAGAGGCAATTCTTGACTTAGTCCTAAGTGGAGCACAGGATCTGGTCCAAGAGGTGAATATAGGTGGACTGCTTGGTAATAGTGACCATAATATAATTAAATTTAACATCCCTGTGGTGGGGAAAACACCACAGCAGCTCAACACTGTGGCATTTAATTTCAGAAAGGGGGACTACACAAAAACAAGGAAAATAGTTAAACAGAAATTAAAAGGTACAGTGCCAAAAGTGAAATCCCTGAAAGCTGCATGGAAACTTTTAAAAGATATCATAATAGATTCTCAACTTAAATGTATAGCCCAAATAGAGGCTCAACTTAAATGTATAGCCCAAATTAAAAAACATAGTAAGAGAACCAAGAGTGCCACCATGGCTAAACAACAAAGTAAAAGAAGCAGTGAGAGGCAAAAAGGCATCCTTTAAAAAATGGACGTTTAATCCTAGTAAAGAAAATAGAAAGAAGCATAAACTCTGGCAAATAAAGTGTAAAAATATAATTACGAAGGCCAAAAAGGAATTTGAAGAACAGCTAGCCAAAGACTCAAAAAATAATAGATTTTTTTTTTTAAGTACATCAGAAGCAGGAAACCTGCTAAACAACCAGTGTGGCCACTGGACGATCGAGGTACTAAAGGAGCACACAAGGATGATAAGGCTATTGCGGAGAAACTAAATGAATTTTTTGCTTCGGTCATCTTGACTGAGAATGTGAGGGAGATTCCCAAACCTGAGCCATTCTTTTTAGGTGACAAATCTGAAGAACTGTCCCAGATTGATGGTCATTAGAGGAGGTTTGGGAACAAATTGATAAACTAAACAGTAATAAGTCACCAGGTCCAGATGGTATTCACCCAAGAGTTCTGAAGGAACTCAAATGTGAAATTGCAGAACTACTAACTATGTGGTTTGTAAATCAGCTTTTGTACCAAATGACTGGAGGATAGCTAATGTGATGTCAATTTTTAAAAAGGGCTCCATAGGTGATCCCGGCAATTACATGCTGGTAAGCTTGACTTCGGGAACACTGGTTGAAACTATAGTCAAGAACAAAATTGTCAGACACATATGAAACATAATTTATTGGGGAAGAGCCAACATGGTTTTTGTAAAGGGAAATCATGCCTCCCCAATCTACTAGAATTCTTTAAGAGGGTCAACAAGCATGTAGACAAGGGGGAATCCAGTGGATATACTGTATTTAGATTTTGAGAAAGCCTTTGACGAGGTCCCTCACCAAAGGCTCTTAAGCAGAGTAAGCTGTCATGGGATAAGAAGAAAGGTCCTCTCCTGGATCAGTAAAAGATAGGAAACAAAGAATAGGAATAAACGGTCAGTTTTCAGAATGGAGAGAGGCAAATAGTGGTGTCCCGCAGAGGTCTGCACTGGGACGAGTCCTATTCAACATATTCATAAATGATCTGGAAAAAGGGGTAAACAGTGAGGTGGCAAAATTTTCAGATGATACAAAACTACTCAAGATAGATAAGTCCCAAGCAGACTGTGAAGAGCTTTGAAAGAATCTCTCAAAATTGGGTGACTGGGCATCAAAATGGCAAATGAAATTTAATGCTGATAAGTGCAAAGTAATGCACATTATAAAACATAATCCCAACTATACATACAAAATGATGGCGTCTATATTTGCTGTTACAACTCAAGAAAATGATCTTGGAGTCATTATGGATAGTTCTCTGAAAATAGGGTTACCATACGTCCGGATTTTCCCGGACATGTCCGGCTTTTGGGGGCTCAAATCCCCGTCCGGGGGGAAATCCCCAAAAGCCGGGCATGTCCGGGAAAATCGGGAGGGCTCGGCCGGGGCCTCTTTGGCCGGGGCCGGTGCGGGGCCGGGCCGGGAGCCAGGGGGTCCGCTGGGCTGCGGGGCCGGGAGCCGGGGGGTCCGCTGGGCCGGGAGCCGGGCCGGGCCCGCTGGGCCGGGAGCCGGGGGGTCCGCTGGGCCGCCGGGCCGGGAGCCGGGGGGTCCGGGCCCGCGGGGCCGGGAGCCGGTCCGGGCCTGCGGGGCCGGGAGGTCCGCTGGGCCGCGGGGCCGGGAGCCGGGGGGTCCGCTGGGCCGGGAGGTCCGCTGGGCGGCGGAGTCCGCGGGGCTGGGAGGTCCGCTGGGCGGCGGGGTCCGCGGGGCCGGGGGCCAGGGGGTCCGCGGGGCCGGGAGCCGGTCCGGGCCCGCGGGGCCGGGAGCCGGGGGGTGCGCCGGGCCGCCGGGGGCCGGCAATGCTGGGCGGGCCGGGGGTGGTCGGCCGGGGGCCGGGGCCGGCACCCCAGGGCCCGAGCCGACCCAGGCTGGAGCCGCCGGGGGGCCAGCCTGGGCCGCGCCTCCTCCCCCCACACTGCCCCTTACCTGCTACAGGCTTCCCGCGAATATTTAATTCGCGGGAAGCAGGGGAGGGGGCGGAGACTTTGGGGAAGGGGCGGAGTTGGGGCGTGGGCGTGGGCGGGGCTGGGGGCGGGGCCGGGGCCCGTGGAGTGTCCTCCATTTGGAGGCACAAAATATGGTAACCCTATCTGAAAACATCCACTCCATGTGCAGTGGCAGTCAAAAAAAGCGAACAGAAATAATAGTGTTTTTTTTTACCATCCCACTGCTCTTCATAGAGAGACACTGATCAAACTGTTTACTAGCTATACATGTCTCTCATACTCTTAAATATATCTGCTGCACCAGCCAGAATGTTTAGTATCTGACAGATCTTCAGAGAAGAGTTTGGTAGAAACAGAACTGCCTGTCCAGTTTTATTTGATTCCTCTGACAACCCTAGCAAAACATTGACTATTTACAAATTATAAATTAAATTAAATGTTTCTTTTGATAGAGACAAAAAGTCTCATGTGTATATGAATTGATATGAATATTAATTACAAGAACAGTTGTTTACCAGGAGAAGAAAGTGTTGGGCTTCCTTATTAAAGTGACATTCAATGTTTGAGCCTACACTTGGTCAATACAAAAAAAGTGTAATATATTTTAAATGTTTTTCTTGATCCTGAAAACTAAAAACAAATACAGAAAACTCCCACCACCAACCTAAACATTCTAAATAGAGAATCCTAAGGCTATGTTACCCATCTCCCTCCCTCTCCCCCCCCCCCCCCCCAGTATTTTCTGCAAAGGCAATGATATAGGAGAGGAATAAAAACTATTGCTTGTGTCCAAAATCTGTTGGGAGGGAAGTAGGCTGTGGCAACATGGATTCTTTGCCTACCCAATTCATTCCATGAAAGCTTATTCATATGAACAGGGTTCCATGGGCTTTGGGGCAGAAGGAAAGAGTGGTAGATTGTGCAAGCCATGTAGCCAGGAAAAAGTTGTTCTTCATATTATCATTCCTCTGGAAATACTGAAAGGCTTCCCTAAAATGATGCTGTCACTGTCAAGATATATTTATACCAGCGCCCATCTATGTACCCTTGAAAACCACCTGATAGGATTTGGGACCTGTGAGGGAGGAGGGACAGCCATGCTGACTTAGATGAATGCTGTGGTCTCTGGAGGTAAGAAGAGAGCCTGGGCTTCTAACCATACCCCAGAATCTTCAGAGAAACCTCATGGATCTTGAGAATCTGCAGATTATTATTACAGTTATAACTCCAGCTGGCTCACTGGGTGGCAAACTCTGCCCCTGATCTCATGCTGTGGCAAACTTGATGGCATCAACGCTACAGAAATTTCAGTTTAACTTTGGTCCCTTCTGCAGGCTTTCTATGGTATGTCATGTTCTGGAGCCTTGCTTCTCATCCTGCCAACCTTTAATTTTGTAATCTGGGCATGCAGATGAGAGGTGACAGAAGCATATGCCATGTCTTCGCTCCACTTTTCCTTTGGGGTAATATTCAGATTATTTAGTATTCAAAATTTCAGTACTCTGCTTGCTTAGTACAATTGAGAAGGAAGATTTTCAATGCTGGTATATCTGGTAAGTGTTTCTAAGTGTTTGCAAAATATATTGATTTTTGCAGTGACTTTTTCATTGAAGAGGTAGGTAGTTTATGGAAGTGAGAATTGCTTTTGCTGCAGTAATGGCAGATATTCACTCTGGATCAAATTTGCAAATCCTTGTAAAAATATTCTAGAGAAGAGACTATGTGACTACTTCTGAAGCAAAAATTGGTTAGTCTCCTACAGCTATAGTCAGGCAGATCACAGGAACGTATGTCAGAATGTAGTTATCCTGTGATTACATGCATACTGAGAAGCCAAAATAAAATTGTTTACATCAACCTTGCTAATATAACTTTATGTAAAATTGTCAAATGTGGCCAATTCTTCAAGTATCATTTACAGTCCAGCATCTGGATTTTTTATAGAAATGTAGTATTAAAAAAAAGGGGGGGGGCATAACTGTTTCAAGCCTATAGACTCTACCTTTGTAAGACATCCACCCAGATTCCTGGCCCTCAGAAAGGAATCCAACCCCTTCCACAGGAGCTACTACTTATAGTTGCCTGGTTAACACTGATCTAACTAGTGTGGGTTCACCCTTTTGTTGAAACCTTTTACAGCACGTTTTTTGAACAAGTAATACTTTCCGTTTAGGAGAGACTAGCAGCTGCAGCCTGAAGGGAGCTATTTTGTCTCCTTTTATATTATACATACATATAATGTTAAAACTATAACAGCTGTGGGCCCCACCTCCTTTTCTTACTACTGACTAAGTAGTCTTGGTTTCTATTATGTTTTTCCCTTTCGTATTCCATCAGGAATGGCACATTTTCCTAGGATCCCAGTAGCATATGACCATTACACATAACATAATCCCTAATTGATATGGACCGCCACAGTAATCCACATCTAAGCTATATAAAAGCTAGAGTACTGCAGTGCACTGTCTCTTAAAAGCACCCAGAAAGCTAATGCTTTGTCACTTTTGCCCTTGTTTTGCTCTCTACCCTGTATCCATCTATTTTGTTGGTGACATTAAGCAGATATTGCTGCTTCCAGTTCCATTACAGTGCAAATGCTGGGTCAGCAGGGATCCTCCCTCTGTTTTTCTTTTATCTGGTTGAAAAGTTGAATTAGTGTTGACTAGTGTGGGTCAAAGTGTTTATCTAGTCTGTGTTTTGTGTAATGCCTGGCTTTGCATCACTAACACTTAAGGCTAAATACAGTAAAAAGTTGCCCTGAAACATATGTGAACATTCAGTGTATAATCACCACCACAATCATACTCTTCCTTTGATAACTTGGATATTTTAATAGCACTCACATAAATGTAAAATATTTGCCTCCAAATGTTACTGTTTTATTAGGTTTAGGAAGCTTCACCAATAAATAAAGCTATTGGGTAGAAAATTCCAATTGCTCACACCCAAAACCGATATTTTGGCAGTTCTCTACTCTTTAGGTTTTCCATAACCACCATCATTATTTTCAATAGTAACTTCAGTTTCTAACACATTATTCCTCCTGTCAGTGCAGTGCTAGTTATAGGAAAGTCCTACATTTTAATGAGGATTTAACTACTTTTTGAATCTCTTTGCACCAAAACTTGTAGGTTATAAATATGGATGGATTTAGGGCAGATCCATGGTCCCCAGATGGTCCTCAGCATGCAGAATTTCATCAGTGTTTTGATGCGGCAACATAAATGTCACAATTTCAGGTCTGGCAATGGGCTGACTTCATCTGTCCCTCTGTCATCTGTATTGGTGGGAAGCAGAGAGGTGCTGACCCACTAAAGAAAACAGTGTGACTGTTAAACGCTAACCAAACATGATCCACTTTGAAAATGTAAAAGCAGCAGTAAACACAAAGCTGGGAGCAGCTTGAAGCCCTGGGTGAGAGTATAAAACTACTGCACTATCCTGGGATCAAGAGAAGAGTTTCTTGAGATAAGTCTAAAGGAAACTGAAATATTACAGGTCCTTTTTCTAGCATGACTGAACATGTGGTGAAGAAGAATAAAAAAATTACAAGTTGAGTATGAAAAATCAAGCATGTACCTGTCATACTAGGATTCTGTTCCTACCAAAGGGGGAAGGGAATGAGTTTGGGAAACCCTTCAGCTCCCACCAAAGAAAAATCCCACCAAAAGTAGAACTACATGTGTCAGCTAACATCATGACCATTCTTCTGTTTTATCCTCCCTTGAGCCTCACTTTATTTTTACCCTTTCAAATGGTAAGCCCTTTCAAATGGAGCAAGAAATGTTGTCTTATGATTTTGGAAAGCATACAGCACATAGTCTGTACTCCTCCATTATTTCTTCTGCTCTCCTAAGTGGGAAGTCTATTAGTCTCCCAAGAGAGAGCTTACTGAGCTATCCTGCAGTATCTTTATTGTTGAAGGTCTTGTGCAAAGATAGGGGTCTTAAACTGGACTCTAAATGTGGCAAGGCTAAGGCTTGTCTTGATCTCCAATTGCCGAGAATTCTGTAGCTGAAGGCCTTCCATTGTGAATGCCCAGCCCCAAAGTGAGCGAACATGTCAGAATGAGTCACGGTAAGAGGTGGTGACTGATAGGGTCCTAAACCCCTGAGTGCTTTAAGGAACAGAGCACAGTCTTTGAAATTGGTCTGGAATTGGATAGGGAGACAGTGTAGATATATGAAGCACCACTGAAATGTACTTGTTGGTCTCTTATTGAGGAGGATGGCCAATGTGTGTGTTGACCCAATGGCAACTTTCATCCATTCTGGTATACTGAGGGTGGATAAAAAATGGTTTTAAAAAGGATTCTTTTAAATTTTAAATAGGTGGGTTTCTTTTAGAATTAACCTATTTAAAATTGACAACCTATGTTAAAGCCTACACACACACACACACACACACACACACACTCTCACGCTCTCTCTCTCTCTGTTTGCCAGAAATTGTGAGTGAGTGACAGGGGTGGATCACTTGATGATTACCTGTTTTTTCATTCCCTGTGGGGCACCTGGCATTGGCTACTGTCGGAAGACAGGATACTGGGCTAGATGGACCTTTGGTCTGGCCTAGTCTGGCCATTCTTATGTTCTTATATTAAAATCATTTGAATTAAATATAAAAAATATTAAGCATTACATGTTTGTTGCCAAGTTTCATCCAAAGCCAAACCACTGAACTGGTGAAGTCCACTGGCTAAGCACCTGGAACCAGAGCTGATTGAAATGCTACAGCAGCTTTTGACAGCAGTAACCTCTTCTGCAGGTGCAGAGAGAGAATTTTTTCTTCATTTCAATGTATTCAACTAGTTCAATTCAATGACTAGTTCATTCAAAGTTAAGAAACTAATGGGAGTTGAAAAAGCAGGAAAGCTTGTTTTCTTCTTCCAGTCTTTGACTAAAAACTAGATGTGAGAGGATGAGATGTGCCAATCTAAAATCTTGAAGGATATGGTGACCAGAAACAACCAGTTAAATTCACTAATTATAAATAATACTTCCTTTGTTTAATAACTGTTTTGCATTTAAAACATTTGTTCCATTTTTTTCTTGTCTAGCACATTTACGTAGTTTTATTTTAATAATAATAATAATAATAAATTTAAAGAGCTATCTTTGTGCATTTTTAATTGATTTGAATATCTATCCAAATAGAGAATTTGTGTCAAGATAAGTAAAAAAGAATTAATCCTCTAGTAAACAAGAAATGCATCATTCACCATTTTCTAACATAATGGGGAAAATTGAGTCTTGTAAATTAAGCTATATATAAGGCCTTCTTGAATTGCAGGATGATCTTCAAATAATTACAGCTGAGTTAGAGACAAGATGTGGAAAATTGCGGAAAAGTAATAATGGACCTTTATTAATAGTGGTAATTTGGAAAAGCCATAGTAGTTCTTTTTGTTTATCAAAAATTTGCTGGAACGATATAAATACTCAAGTATTATGTTATGCCTGCTAATTTTTTGGATAACCAGACATTTTTGCTGCAACTATATTACATTCATTTAAAAAAAAAAGTGACCAGTACAACATAAAATTCAGAAGACTAAAAGTCTTAACACAAGTGCTGTAGAAATCAAGTCCAGTCATGTTAGCCTTGTACATTTTACAGGCACTGAATGTTAGTGCAGTACTAATTGCATGCTCAAAATATATGCAAAATTGTGGACTGTGCAAAGTAAGCTAATTAAGATCAAAATTGCGGAGGAAACCTAATATTGCAGGATCTGCAATTTCAGCAGTATCGTGAATGAAATAGTGCCTTAGCTACACAGTTATTTAAATAAATGAATATAGATATAGTATACCCTCCTGGTTAACAAACAGTAACACCAAACTAAGTGCAAAGGCTACATTTAGTTGCAAATCAAAATGTTTTAATGGTTATCAACCTTTCTTTAGGAAAATAACAAAAAAGTACTAAGCAACAGAGAGTCCTGTGGCACCTTTAAGACTAACAGATGTATTGGAGCATAAGCTTTTGTGGGTGAATACCTACTTCATCAGACACATGTATTCACCCACGAAAGCTTATGCTCCAATACATCTGTTTAGTCTTAAAGGACTCTCTGTTGCTTTTTACAGATCCAGACTAACACGGCTACCCCTCTGATAAAAAAGTACTAGACATATTAAAATCAATTATTCAAAGCAAGGTTTCCTGCTTGCTGATTTAAATCATAATTAAAATCAGTGATTTATATCATAGAATAGAATTATAGAATATCAGGGATGGAAAGGACCTCAGGAGGTCATTTAGTCCAACTTCCTGCTCAAAGCAGGACCAATCCCCAACTAAATCATCCCAGCCAGAGCTTTGTCAAGCTGGGCCTTAAAAACCTCTAAGGATGGAGATTCCACCACCTCCCTAGGTAACCCATTCCAGTGCTTCACCACCCTCCTACTGAAAAAGTTTTTCCTACTATCCAACCTAAACCTCCCCCACTGCAACTTGAGACCATTACTCCTTGTTCTGTCATCTGCCACCACTGAGAGCAGTCTAGATCCATACTCTCTGGAACCCCCTTTCAGATAGTTGAAAGCAGCAGAATCCCCCCATTCTTCTCTTCTGCAGACTAAATAATCCCAGTTTCCTCAGCCTCTCCTCATAAGTCATGTGTGCCAACCCCCTAATCATTTTTGTTGCCCTCTGCTGTACTCTTTCCAATTTTTCCACATCCTTCTTGTAGTGTGGGGCCCAAAACTGGACACAGTCAGGGGCGGCTCCAGGCAGCAGTGCACCAAGCGCGTGCCTGGGGCGGCAAGCCGCAAGGGGCAGCATGCCGGTCGCTGTGAGGGCGGCAGTCAGGCTGCCTTTGGCGGCATGCCTGCGGGAGGTCCGCTGGTCCCGCGGCTTTGGCGGCAATTCGGTGGCGGGTACGCTGAAGGTGCAGGACCGGCGGACCTCCTGCAGGCATGCCGCCGAATCCGCATTACCAGTGGACCTCCCTCAGGCTTGCTGCCGAAAGCCGCCTGACTGCCGTGCTTGGGGTGGCAAAATACATAGAGCCGCCCCTGGACACAGTAGTCCAGATGCGGCCTCACCAATACCGAAGAGAGGGGAATGATCACGTCCCTCGATCTGCTGGCATTGCTCCTACTTATACAGCCCAAAATGCCATTAACCTTCATGGCAACAAGGGCACACTGTTGACTCATATCCAGCTTCTCGTCCACTGCAACCCCTAGGTCCTTTTCTGCAGAACTGCTGCCTACCCATTCAGTCCCTAGTCTGTAGCAGTGCATGGGATTCTTCCATCCTAAGTGCAGGACTCTGCACTTGTCCTTGCTGAACCTCATCAAATTTCTTTTGGCCCAGTCCTCTAATTTGTCTAGGTCCCTCTGTATCCTATCCCTACCCTCCAGTGTATCTACGACTCCTCCCAGTTTAGTGTCATCTGCAAACTTGCTGAGGGTGCAATCCATGCCATCCTCCAGATCAGGGGTCAGCAACCTTTCAGAAGTGGTGTGCTGAGTCTTCATTTATTCACTCTGATTTAAGGTTTTGTGTGCCAGTAATACATTTTAATGTTTTTAGAAGGTCTTTTTCTATAAGTCTATAATATATAACTAAACTATTGTTTACTTTACATACAACAAGGTTTTTAATGTTTAAGAAGCTTCATTTAAAATTAAATTAAAATGCAGAGCCCCCCAGACTGGTGGCCAGGACCCGGGCAGTGTGAGTGCCACTGAAAATCCGCTCGCGTGCCACCTTTGGCATGCGTGCCATAAGTTGCCTACCCCTGCCCCAGATCATTAATGAAGATATTGAACAAAACCAGCCCCAGCACTGACCCTTGGGGCACTCTGCTTGATACCGGCTGCCAACTAGACATGAAGCCATTGATCACTACCTGTTGAACCCGATGATCTAGACAGCTTTCTATCCACCTTATAGTCTATTCATCCAGCCCATACTTTTTTAACTTGCTGGCAAGAATACTGTGGGAGACCATATCAAAAGCTTTGCTAAAGTCAAGGAATAACACATCCACTGCTTTCCCCTCATCCACAGAGCCAGTTATCTCATCATAGAAGGCAATTAGGTTAGTCAGGCATGACTTGCCCTTGGTGAATCCATGCTGACTGTTCCTGATCACTTTCCTAAGAACATAAGAATGGCCATACTGGGTCAGACGAAAGGTCCATCCAGCACAGTATCCTGTCTGCCGACAGTGGCCAATGCCAGGTTCCCCAGAGGGCATGAACCTAACAGGTAATCCTACCATCCATCTCCGCTCTCTGACAAACAGCGGCTAGTACACCATTCCTTACCCATCCTGGCTAATAACCATTAATGGACTTAACTTCCATGAATTTATCTAGTTCTCTTTTAAACCCTGTTATAGTCCTAGCCTTCACAACCTCCTCAGGTAAGGAGTTCCACAGGTTGACTGTGCGCTGTGTAAAGAAGAACTTCCTTTTATTTGTTTTAAACCTGCTGCCCATTAATTTCATTTGATGGCCCCTAGTTCTGATATTATGGGAACAAGTAAATAACTTTTCCTTGTTCACTTTCTCCACACCACTCACAATTTTATATACCTCTATCATATCCCCCTTAGGGCATGGCTACACTTGCAGATGTAGAGCGCTTTGAGTTAAACCAGCCTTTGTAGAGTGCAGTAGGGAAAGCGCTGCAATCTGTCCACACTGACAACTGCAAGCGCACTGGTGTGGACACATTAGCACCTCTTGCAATGGCCACAGAGAGCAGTGCATTGTGGTAGCTATCCCAGCATGCAAGTGGCTGCACCGTGCTTTTCAAATGGGGAGGTGGGGTGGGGTGGGGTGGGGTGGAGTGTGACAGGGAATGTGTTGTGTGTATGTGGGGGGAGAGAGAGTGGGTTTTGGGGGGGCTGAGAGCATGTCAGCATGCTGTCTTGTAAGTTCAGACAGCAGCAGACCCCCTGCTCCCCCCCACCTCTCTCTCTCATACACAGAATTCCACAGTAATGGTTGCTTTGTCTCGGAGCAGATAAGCATGCTGGCTGTCAGAAACGGAGCTTTCAAAGGGCATAGCCGCATTCCTGCAGTGATTCCAAAACAATGACCAGAGTGGCCACATGACTTAAGGGGATTATGGGACGTTTCCGGAGGTTGATCAGAGTGCAGTAATGCAACACCTTGTTCACACTGACACCCGGGCGTTTCAGCCAAGGCGCACCAAGCGTTAATCTTCTTGCCAAGGTGGAGTAACAGGAGCGCTCTAGCCTTGGAGTCAGAGCGCTCTACGTGCCTTGCCAGTGTGGACGGGTAGTGAGCTAGGGTGCCCGGGGCTGCTTTAATGCACTCTAACTCGCAAGTGTAGTCAAGCCCTTAGTCTCCTCTTTTCCAAGCTGAAAAGTCCTAGCCTCTTTAATCTCTGTTCATATGGGACCCGTTCCAAACCCCTAATCATTTTAGTTGGCCTTCTCTGAACCTTTTCTAATGCGGAGACCACACCTGTACAGAGTATTCAAGATGTGGGCGTACCATGGATTTATATAAGGGCAATAAGATATTCTCTGTCTTATTCTCTATCCCTTTTTTAACTATTCCTAACATCCTGTTTGCTTTTTTGACTGCCGCTGCACACTGCGTGGACGTCTTCAGAGAACTATCCATGATGACTCCAAGATCTCTTTCCTGATTAGCTGTAGCTAAATTAGCCCCCATCGTATTGTATGTATACCTCTCCTCGAAGTGCTTCAAAATTGATTCCTTGAGGACTACATTAGCCCTTTTCCAGTCATCCGGGACCTCCCCCGATCGCCATGAGTTTTCAAAGATAGTGGCCAATGGCTCTGCAATCACATCAGCCAACTCCTTAAGCACCCTCGAATGCAGTGCATCCAGCCCCATGGACTTGTGCTCGTCCAGCTTTTCTACATAGTCCTGAACCACTTCTTTCTCCACAGAGGGCTAATCACCTCCTCCCCATACTGTGCTGCCCAGTGCAGTAGTCTGGGAGCTGACCTTGTTCGTGAAGACAGAGGCAAAAAAAGCATTGAGTACCTTAGCTTTTTCCACATCCTCTGTCACTAGGTTGTCTCCCCCATTCAGTAAGGGACCCACACTTTCCCTGACCACCTTCTTGTTGCTAACATACCTGTAGAAACCCTTCTTGTTACTCTTAACATCCCTTGCTAGCTGCAACTCCAATTGTGATTTGACCTTCCTGATTTCACTCCTGCATGCCTGAGCAATATTTTTATACTCCTCCCATGTCATTTGTCCAAGCTTCTACTTCTTGTAAGCTTCTTTTTTGTGTTTAAGATCAGCAGGGATTTCACTGTTAAACCAAGGTGGTTGCCTGCCATATTTACTATTCTTTCTACACATCGGGATGGTTTGTTCCTGCAACCTCAATAAGGATTCTTTAAAATACAGTCGGCTCTCCTGGACTCCTGGTTCCCCCTCATGTTATTCTCCAGGGGATCCTGCCAGTCAGTTCCCTGAGGGAGTCAAAGTTTGCTTTTCTGAAGTCCAGGGTCCGTATTCTGCTGCTCTCCTTTCTTCCTTTTGTCAGGATCCTGAACTCGACCATCTCATGGTCACTGCCTCCCAGGTTCCCATCCACTTTTGCTTCCCCTACTAATTCTTCTCTGTGAGCAGCAGGTCAAGAAGAGCTATGCCCCTAGTTGGTTCCTCCATCACTTGCGCCAGGAAATTGTCCCCTACATTTTCCAAAAACTTCCTGAATTTTCTATGCACCGCTGTATTGCTCTCCCAGCAGATATCAGGGTGATTGAAGTCTCCCAAGAGAACCAGGGCTGTGATCTAGTAACTTCTGATACTTGCCTGAAGAAAGCCTCGTCCACTTCATCCCCTTGGTCTGGTGGTCTATAGCAGACTCCCACCATGACATCACCCTTGTTGCTCATGCTTCTAAACTTAATCTAGAGATTCTCAGGTTTTTCTGCAGTTTCATACAGGAGCTCTTCAATTTATCTTTAATATCGCTTTAATTTAAATCAATCCACCTTGTGTATAATACTTTTCAGTAATCTAGGCTGGATGTGGCAAATACTGTGGATGGGTCTGTATCTTAAAGGAAAGGCACCTGACGCTCTCTTTGGCATTTCTGGCTACTGCTGTCTGAACATCCATGAGCAGTTAAGGTCCAATATGGCTCCCAAGACTGCACTACTCTGACAATCTGGGGATCAGTGCCCTCAGTATAGGCTGAAGTCATTGCTGTAGCCAGTTTTTTTTAAAGTGCTTCCACTAGCACTACCTCCGTTTGATTATGAGCCAGCTGCTTTTCATCCAGTTACTTATTTCTCTCAGACACTGTGATGGTAGGCTGTCTACCTTTGTTGTGAATTAAAGGGAGTTGGAGCTCATCTGCCTACTGTTGTCACTGAAGCCTTAACATTTTGTATTGGGGGACTACACACATCGAATAGAAGCAGGGGTAGATAAAGGCCTACAGAACTCCATGTGATAAAGCTCCCTGGAAAGAGAAGCAGCTATCCTACCCTCGGGTTTTGGAGAGGGAGCTCTGTTGGTTTTTGGTTTATCAGCTTGATTGTATTTTCTAAGATATGGCCAAGTTGTCTAGAGCCCTTTTGTTGTCTATAAATTGTATGAAACGGGTGCAACTACCCATGCCAGGCTATGAAGGTGAGTCATTGGCACCTTGTGATCAACTCTCAAAAACCATGGATATATCTAACAGAATTAGCATGACATTTGCCTACTATCTATGGCTGTATGATCATCTGTCAACACATGGAAAGAGTGTAAGATATTGGTGGTGTTCAAGTGCTGCTTGAATAAACTAGCCACCACTTCCTGCATAGGCTTCTCCTAGAAGAGGAGGTTTGAGAAATAGTTTCCGTGTACCCTGAATATGATTATAATCTTTCACCTGACAAAACTTTACAGAAGTAATTCTCATCCCCTACTGACCCCAAAACTCTCCCCCCATGTACAAACTTGAATACTGTTTTCTTGGTTACTATTTTTATTTACAATATATTTTAGCACTATGCTACTATGTTCTTTCAGGGGTTTATAATTTGCTTTTTACATGTTGATGCTCTCATTTCATTATTGATGTTTGAAGAGATAATTACGATTAGAAATTACCCAGATGCTAAAAAAACACCCAGTAATGTTCTGTTTAGTAGTATGGGAGCTGTTGCATCTATTTTTAAAACCACCCACCAAAGTTGTTAGGTTTTCTTCTGACTTGAGGCACATAATATCTGTTGGAACAAAAATAATACTTCCTTAATGGGTTTATGGTGGGGAGGGAACCCAAACCAAAACAAAAATCAGTCTTTTCCCTCTCTCCCCCCCCCCCCCCCCCCCCCCAAAAAAAAATTTCTTGGTAATTTAGTCAGGAAGTGAAACAGAAGAGGTCTCTTGAAAAAGGATTCCTAATGGGGGAGAGGGAGGGAAAGTAACTATTACCAAGAAGAAAATGAAGAAGTATAAATGAGTTTCATATATTGTCTATTTTTAATGTATATGTCAGATAAAATGACCAAGGAAGGAAACTCATGTTGCATGTTGTTTTAATTATTTTTATGTTTATGTTGATATACAGTCTGAGTGGTGACAATATTCTGAGCTCTGTACAGGTTATAAACTAGACAGGGTTCCTGATCCAAGAAGTCCACAGTGTAATGAAATTGACATAACATGAAGGACCTGAACAAAATTTCAGAGGGGACAGACATTGGTCTGAGGAAAGTATTATTTAACTATGAGAGAGATTTGGATAAGGCCCATGAAATAGAAAACTTTTTTTTCACTGTTCTATAAGATAGTGATCTATCAGAATTTGCTTAATATTTAAGTTGTTATCTTTTAAAACAAAGTAAACCTGCAAGCTAGTAATAGGCAGATATATAACAGATATATTTTTGTGTGACAGCAGCAGGTTTAAAATACCTAGAGTTTGATTCTCTGCTCAGGTGTAGTGGAGATAGGTGCTGCAGGGAGTGGCTGGGTGACTCGCTGATCCTCTCGGTCACCTGCTGGTCACCCACTATAAATTAAATCTGTAGGAGGGCTTGGCTCGGCTCGCTCTCTGCACTACTCATGATCTGCCTTTCCCCTGCAATGCCCCTAACACATCCTCTCCATCTGCTTTCACCAATGATGGAAGGAGAAGCTGGCTCAAGAGGTGGTGGACATTTCCTCTGCTAGTAAAAGTTCCCTAGGCACAAACTCTGGCTGCAGACTTTAGAACACTGAAGAATCTAGTCTCCTGAAACCACAGTTCAAATCCCAAAGATTCATCCCCTGGCCCTATAAAGGGTGATAAGTTGAGTTGCATGTACTTACTGTGTGTAGATCTTTGATTCCATAAAAGCTAATATCTTGTCTTCTTTGTGTGGATGTTAGGGCAAGGCTTTTAGCTGGGTGCTCATAATTCATATTCAAACACTTAAATAAGTGGTTTGATTTTTCAAAAGTGCTGAGCACCCAGCAGTTTCTTTTCAAGTCAGGTGAGGGCCACAAAATGCTTTGCTCTTTTGAAATATTGGGCCATTTCTTTAAGTACCTAAATATGGATTTAAGGGCCTAACTTAGGCTGCCAGTTTGCATACTAGTTTCCTACTTGGCTGCCACCCTCCAGAAAACAAATGGCTGCCTTTCAGCAGTGTTTTATTTCTCAGTCTCTGAAGCATTTTGGGATGAAAAGTGCAATAAAAATGTACATTATTATTTTTAAAGTTTATTTTATTATTCTAGGATCAGACTGAAGAATTCAATAAACTTTAGTTTTCATTCCCTTTGTATCCACCTTGGAGATGTCACACAGATAAAGTCCCTTTATCCCTTAGCAAAGGAAATCCCCCTTCTTGCTCAGGTTAAACTGATTATGTGTCTACAGCAGGAATTTACACTGATCCCTAGTTAATTAAATAGGAATGAGATCATTTTGGCTTCATTGTGAGGATAGTAAGGCTGTCTTCTCTGGTTTATCAGACACAGCACCTCTTGTTCCTTTGCTCCCACAATTGTTCCATTCCTGGTTTTTAATCACATCATACAATTATAGTTAAAACTAAAGCAGGCAGTAGATTAAAAGGCTTAGAGGAGGAAAAAACCAGCTTTGCTTTGTGTACCTTTAAAACTTTTGAAAATAGTTCTGGTTCATCTAACACTTGTGCCCTGAAAACAGTGGAAAGAAACTGACATGAGTATGTTTTCTTATAGGTCAAGTTTAGTTACATAAACCTATAGACCTAAAAAACTTAAAACTCACTCACCGACTCTTGTAAACGTTGGTAAGCTTTTTTTGCACCTGAAAAGTAATATTCACTCTCTTCTCCTGCCACGTTATGTTTTTGTTCACATTTGAATATGTAACTCCTGCAAGATTTTGTGAGGGTTTAGCTAATATTTGTAATATGCTTTGAAGATACAAAGCATTACAGAAAATATTGAGTAGTAGTATATGTAACTGAAGTTGTTGGTAGAATTTAGCATTAGTAGTGATTGTGATATCCCTGTGTTATGTAAATTTGTTTAAAATGAACACATTATAAAATACTTGTCTTAAAAATCATTTATTTTGCTTACCTGTAATTTCCAGATAATGGAGGACAGACTTTGGGAGGTGGAAATAACTGGCCTCTAAGAGGAAGAAAGTGGACGCTCTGGGAAGGAGGAGTGAGAGGAGTAGGATTTGTTGCAAGTCCTTTACTGAAACAGAGGGAGTAGAAAGTCATGAACTGATCCACATCTCTGACTGGCTGCCGACTCTAGTAAATCTTGCTGGGGGACATATAAACAGCACTAAGCCTCTGGATGGCTTTGATGTGTGGAAAACTATCAGGTAACTTGCATTTCAAATAACTGTGTCAGAATCCTGCTAAGATAAGAGTTTTATCAGCAAGAGCAACAGACCTGAAATTGGGAGAAACAGAGACATATATTTGATCCTAAATAAGATTGAAAAAAGTAATTTGCTAAATAAAAGGAGAGGTTTAAATCCCCTACACATTTTTCCTCCAGGAGGAGAACAGGAATGAAGAAAGCACCATAAATGAAAGATGCCAGTAATGTTACTTAATGCATTTCTGGAAGATGTGCTCAGATGCCATGATGACAGATGTAGCATGATAACCTGAATAGAATGGAAGAGAATAGATTACTTACACATTTTTAACAATGAGGGTGATTAACATTTAGAACAAACTACCAATTGAAATGGTGGATTCTCCATCCGCTGGTGTCTTCAGATCAAGACTGGATGCCTTTCTGGACATTGCACTTTAGTCATAGGCAAGGTATTGGTCCTCAACACTGGGGTAACTGGGTGAAATTTAATGGCCTGTGATATATAGGATGTCAGACAGGATGATAGAATTGTCCCTTCTGCCCTTAAACTCTATGAATATAGAATTAGCTCTTGCTAATGTTTATTTAGTCCTTTGTTCTTCCAAAGATGCAATTCCCTGAGGTTTATCCTACCACACATGGGTTATGGAGCTCTCAGAATCTGGGTTTCTGCATGTAATTAAAAGCCCTTTGCAACTTTTTTGCAAGAGTAGGAGTTTTCCTGGTGACCTTGGTCTAAATTCCTTTATTCCTCCCTTTTATACTTTCATGCTATGTGCTAGCTAGCTGCCTAAATTCCATTCCCTCCCTTCTAAGGAGTGGCTTCATTCAGTGATATTTGAATATAGTTTGAGTCACTTAAGGACCATTCAAGATGCTAGCTACATAGCTCCCCCTCCCCTCCCAGATTTGAGAGGTTGCTTAGGCTTCGGCTTCAGCCTCGGGTAACGGGGTCCAGGGCTTCAGCCCCATGTGGTGGAGGTTTGGCTTTCTACCCTGGGCCCCAGCAAGTCTAATGCCAACCCTGCTTGGCGGAGCCTCTGAAACCTGCTGGCAGCCCCCCAGAGGGCCCTGGGCCCCTGGTTGAGAATCACTACAGTATAGTATATTGGAAGATTAGCATATATTCTGTAATAGCAGTTAATCTTAAAAAGTAAACATTCTTAATCTGTAGACTTTGTCTACAACTGCTTGTGACATAGGAAAGGAAATAATTTAAAATTACATTCTTAAATACTAAAAGTTATGTATGATCCCACAGACAAAATATTTGTTGGGAAAAGATTATCACAGCTAGTTGCACTGTGATACAAATTGAAGCAGAAGAAAATGATGTCTTAAGTGAAGCATGTCATAATATTTTTTCCAATATACATAAAAAAAATTTTAAGGAAGTGTGAGGAAATGTGATCCAGGAAAATACAATATGTGCAAGACGTAAAAAAAAAAAAAAAGAGAGAGAGAGAGAACAAAAATGTCCTTAGTGACACCAGGTCATTACCAAAAACAAGACAAACACATTTACTCTGGAAAACCTTGGACTTCTTCCCAAGGCTACTTTTTGCCTAGTTTAAATGAAACTCTGTTCTGTTAAAGTTCCTATACAAATGTTGTATTCAAATTCACCAATAAACAATAACCTTTCATTATGCTTTAAAAATACACCATGGTTGAAAATAGAAGGCCGTACTCTTGGCTGGCATAAATTAGCCTTTGATTTCTACAGACGTACATCAGTTTATATCAGCAGAGAATCTGCCCCACAGAATACAGTTCTGCTGTTTTTATATAAACAAAATTCCCTTTGAAGATAATCAGAGTTTCGCCTGCATTAAGAACACACAACTGAGCTGGTGGTGGAATACACTATAATAGTCCCCACAAAAAAAACCCTCTTCCTATAAGTGTAAGTAAGTGTGTGTGTGTGTGTAAGTAAGTGAGAGAGAGAGAGAGAGAGAGAGCATGCAACTTAATAGAACATTGTACCTTAAAAACAAATATCCTAAAGCCAGAGAATTCTAACCTATGTTTATATATTTTTTTTAAATCTAATCACTAGAAAATACCGAAATACAAAGATATGGAGTCTGAGAACCTTAGTTGAGCCTTCATATCCTTGCTGTCTTGTGCACTCAATAAGTGTCCCTGACAAAAACTACAGTATCCAGCTGCTAGCTGGATAACTTGCTGAAGCTGTCCTGTGAGGTGCTAAGCCACATAGCAGTTGAGCTCTGTAACTGGGAAGTGTGATGGGGCGTCTGCCCCACACTGTTGGAGAAAGTGTTAAAATCAGCCCTGGGGAGGCTGCACAGCAGACAGCCAATCAGAGAGGAGCTGCAGTGAGCAGCCAATCAGGGCAGAGGAGGCAGCTCCCTCTTGGGAGCCCAGGGAGAAGGACTGGGTCCCTGAAGGGTTGAGGGACAGAGCAATGCTGGGCTGAGTCAGGGGAGTGAGAGGGAGCTCAAACCTGACTGGCTGAAAGACAGAGGCCCTGATACAGGGGCAGAGAAGGTGCTAGTGCTACGGGGAAGTGGCCCAGGAAAACGGACGGCGAGGGTTGAAGGATACGCAGCGCATGACTGCCACATAGAGGGTCCCTGGGTTGGGACCTGGAGTAGTGGGTGGGCCCAGGTCTTCCACCCCCTCGCTCCCACATGCCATGGAGGGGAATGGCCAGTGAAGGGCTGCAGTTTGCCACTGCGGCAAGTAGCTAGAAGCTTGGGCTTCAGTCGGCCACGGAGGCGAGTGGCTGGACAGAGGACTGCTATTCCCCAGGGGGAGGGGGAGGAATGGAATGGAGCACAGCCACAGGGCTGTGTCCTGAAGAGGATGCCGAGATCCTTGAGACAACACGGGTCCAGAGCAGAAGTGACGGTGGCGAGTCGCCTCCGGAGGAGGGTGCCCTGTGAAAAGACTGAGCTAATTCCCAGAACGACCAGTAGGAAGTGCCACGGTGGTGAGTCCCACCCCATTATAGATGGGGTGACCGCTTTCTAGAGGTTTTAAGCCCTATAGAAGTGGAGTTTAGGAGCCCCAACTGGCAGCCATCTCCTTGTGCAGGTATCCACTTGCTTCCCCTAGAAAGATGCTTCTCCCCTTTTTCCCCTTGTGCTGTAGCATTTCCCCCTGCTTCTGCAGCTGGTCACATTCCAAAAAGAGCTCCTAAGTCTTCCTGGACTGCTAGATTTCTGCTACTGTGTAAATAATGTGCATTGGTTATACATTCTCTCACTTTGTAGTGTATTTAGAATTATTTAAATAATACCAAAAGTTATTGAATGATTTCATAATCAATTAATAGTGCTGCAGAATTTAAATTAGGGACCCTTGGCACCTACAATTCTTCTTCGAATGATGGTCCCTATGTGGATTCTGAATGTGGGTGCGTATGCGTGCCGTGCGCTGGAGCCAAAACTTTGCATAGTAGTATCCATTGACCCCACGTGCATTGAGAGCATGGTGCGACCGAGGCTTTAAGACACTGTGTGGGTTGATGCCGCTCCAGTTCCCTCTTACTGCTGCATGGCCAGAGTCGGAATCTCTCGGTGCTCTTAGCTCGCTAAGAGAACTGCTCTTCATTTTTGCTGTGTATAGTTTCTAGTTAGATAGATGTCCATTAGTTTTTAGTAGTTGGTTTTCATTGGACTTCTCCCCTTTGGGGGGTTTCTTTCTCCCCGGCCTGGGGACTCTGCCCCAACAAGCCACCTTCAAGAACTGTGCCTCGTACCCTCCCTCCTTTTCAGTGAGCGATGAACACACTTGTTGCCTTTACTGTCTTGGTGAAGCCCATATCGTCTCTCATTGCTCTATCTGCCACTTGTTTCCATCCCGGACTCAAGCAGCTTGTGAACTTCCCCTCTGCAAATATCTGGAGGAGGAGAAGGTGCGCTCACGTGCGCAACCAGACCCGGTTCCAATGGATCTGCCAGAATGGCACCCATCACTGGTGGTGAGCACTTCAGTGGGCCTCTTCCATGCAGCACCGGCGGCACCACCGAAGCCCCACCATATGCACAAGAAGTATGGGCACAGGCATAAGGGCAGCTCCCAATGGGGACTGCCTCTAAACTCAGCATTACCTCCCTGAGGTTGGGCGAGAAGTCGTGCACAGTAGTGGATGCTCCTGCTCCCAAGAAGGCTCATACGGAGCGCTGCCCCAAACGCCATCATACGCTGCTGGTCCTGTGTTCTGCTCTGGCCTCCTCCTTCACCGCCATTGATGCTGTCAGGACCTTCCAGCCTGACACGCCCGGTCCCACGCACTCCAGGGTGCTTATCACCCCTGACGCCATTGACAGAGTTCATGCTGCCTTTCACTGGCTGTCCCACGCGCTCCGGACCTCTGCCTGTTCCGAGATTCCCCTCTCTAGAGGATAAGCCCCTTGTGCTCCATCCTTCTCCAACAGCTCTGGTGACGGACGAGCTCCTACTTCTACCATCCTCTCAGACCTCATCTTGGACTGATGGGTCTGCCGGCACCGATGGCCCCTCTTATTCCGGACCCTTCTTCGGAATCTGAGTGGTTCTCTGACCTAGACAACTTTCTCTCCTGCCCGGTCCTACAGCCTGGACTCTCAGTACTGGTCCTACCCACCGATGTGCAGACCCTTGGCTGACACGCGGTTCCACTATCCGCAGGCACTACTGTGGCCTGGCAATCCCCATGCCTGGCCCTATTGGCCCGCTTGGGGCCCCTACCACGATCGTGGGATGCACTGCCTGCATCACTGCTCATCTTCCACCCATTCTGCCACCTTCCACAAGGACCCTCTAGATGCTCCCACTCTGTCTTGCCACCTGATGACCATGTCCAATACTAGAGCTTGCTCCGCCACATGGCTCTCAGTGGAGGACATTCAGGACTCCCAGGCCAATTCGTGGATATTCTCCAGGCTCCGGGACCTTCCTGTACCACCTTGCCCATTCAGAACACCATCTTGCAGCCAGCTCAGGCTGTTTGGCACACGCCAGTCTCGTGTGCCCCTTTGTCGAAGCAGACGGAATGCTGCTACTTTGTGCCCTCTAAGGGTATGACATTCTGTTTACCCATCCGCTGCCCAATTCCCTGGTAATCCACACGGCCACTGAGCGCACCCATCAGCAGCACTTTAAATCTACCCCTCCTGACCATGCTCCCAAAAAGATGGACTTGCTGGGCCTCAAGAGATATTCGTCCGCGAGTCTACAATTCCTCATTGCCAGCTACCAGGCTATCCTTGCAAAGTATGATTTCCTGTCATATTCCAAGCTGATGGACTTTCGGGACTTCCTTCCTCTGGAAAAGCAGCAGGACTTTCAGCATCTGTGGGATGCAGGCAAGCTGGTGGCCATGGTAGCTCTCCAAGCTGCTGTTGATTCTGCCAACACTGCGTCTTGCTCCTTGGCATCTGGAGTCTTGTTCTGTGGCAACTTTTGGCTCCAGTCTAGTGGTTTCCCTAAGGAGGTCCAGACAACTCTTGAGGACCTTCCCTTTGACAATCACAAGCTATTTAGTGACAAGACGGACGAGTCCCTCCATTCCCTCAAGGACTCCCGTGCCACCCTCCGGTCACTGAGCATTTATACTTTGGCCCTGATCCACTGACAGCAAGGCTTGTCCTTCCACCCTTGCGCCACTTACCAACCAGACCCTCAATGGCTGCTTGATCTGCCTTGCCCCCACTCCCAGCAACCTCAACATTCTTTCTCTGGTGCCTTTGCTGCTTCCACCTTCCACCACCATCTAAGCAACCCTTATGACTCTTTCCTCGAGACCCGCGAACCCTCCTCCGTCCCTCCTGCCACACCCTGGATTGTCGTCGGAGGTCATATTGCCCCTTTTGCCCACAACTGAGGCAGGATCATCTCCAACTGTTGGGTGCTGGATATCATCCATCAGGGCTACCCCATCAAATTCTTCTCCTTCCCTCCTCGTCTTCCGCCCAATGACTGCCCTCCAGACCCTTCCCAGGACTATCTCCTCCACGAGGAAGTGACTGCCCTCCTCCAAAAGGGCACCATAGAACCTGTGCCATAGTGCTACCGTGGCTATTGTTTTTATTCCCCCTATTTCCTTGTCCTGAAGAAAGGGGGTGTTCTTCGTCCCATTTTGGATCTATGCTCCTTGAACAAGTTTATTCACAAGTTTTGCTTCAGGATGATCACTTTCCCCCTTATTATCCCTTGCCTCCCCCCATGGAGCTTGGCTTGTAGCTCTCGATATGAAAGATACATACTTCCACGTAGACATCCACCCTGCTCATCGCAAATTCTTCTGCTTCAAGGTGGGGAGTTTCCATGACCGATTCCGTATCCTCCCCTTTAGAATCACTGCTGCCCCCCATGTCTTCATGAAGATCTTTGCAGTCGTGGCAGCTTATATGCACTGTCTGGTTCATTCCCTCTTCCCCTATCTGGATGACTGGCTACTTATGGCGCCCTCTTGCTCCTGTCTCCTTGCCACCATCCAGACCCTCCACACCCTCCTCGGCAGCTTGGGGATCTGCATCAATGAAGAAAAGTCGATCCTCATCCCTATCCTCATGCTCACCTTTATAGGGGCACGCCTGGACTCTGTGGCAGCCCGCGCCTTTCTTCCCATGGACCGCTCACTTCTCTTATTGCTATGCTCTGACGCTACCCGCAAATGTGTGTCCGTCAGAGCCTCTCCCTCCTGGGCCATATGGTGGCCTGTACCATGGTCACGCTGTACATCTGTCTCCATATGTGTTGCATTCAGCTGTGGCTCCACTCTGTCTGCAATTTGCAGTCAGACCTCCTGAACAAGCAGGTGGTCATCCCTCTCACTGTTTTGGCTTACCTCATCTGGTGGTGCAACCTGTCCGTGGTTCTACCAGGCATTCCATTCATGTCCTACATGCCCAGCACCACTCTAACCATGGATGCCTCACTCGTGGACTGGGTCGCCAACCTCGACAGCTGCACGGTCCAGGATCTTGGGTCACCAATGGTCGCGCGGATGCACATCAGTGTCCTGGAACTATGGGCAATTGACTGTCCTGCCAGGCCTTCCTGCCCTTCCTCCATTCCCACCATGTTCAACTTCTGTCCAACAACATGACGGCAGTTATACATATCAACAGACAGGGCGGAGCCAGATCTCCTTCCCTCTGCACAGAGGCCATCCATCTTTGGAACTGGTGCTTCCAGCATGCAATCACCCTGCACACTGTACATCTGGGCAGCAGCAACTCTTTGGTGAACAGGCTCGGTCTTTCCAGGCCAACCGCGAGTGGGAACTCAACGACTCCGGTCCGTCTTTCATTGGTGTAGCATGCCTCACTGGGACCTCTTCACGATGTCGGAGAACTGCAAGCTTCCTTTCTTCTGATCCTGGGGCGCCCTGGGCTCAGGCTTACAGGGCGATGCCATTCTCATTCCCTGGACCTCGGATCTCCACTATGCCTTCCTGCCCATTCTCCTCCTTCCCCAGGTCCTGCGCAGAGTGCGGAAGGACTGAGTGATGGTTATCCTTATAACTTCCTCCTGGCCTTCTCAGTATTGGTACACCAATATTCTCCACCTCTCTGCTCGCCCCCCCGATTCCTCTTCTGGCCCTCCCGGACCTCCTAATGCAGGCGCATGGCTGGCTGTAGCACCCCATGCTAAGCCCTCTCCATCTCATGGCCTGGTATTTGGATGGGGCTTGTGTGTAGACCAAGCTTGCTCCACCCCCATCCAAGACATGATCACGCGTTGCAGACTCCAATCCACTGTTATCAAGCTAAGTGGCGCCGCTTTACTGTGTGGGCGCACCATCACATCCCTCCAGACTCAGTCTCCATTCCTGTCCTTCTAGACTACCTCCGTCATCTATGCCTATTGGGCCTTGCCCATTCCTCCATCTGCGTTCACCTGGCGCTCAGTGCCTTTCTTCCTCCTGTCGATGGCGTCTCCGTCTTCACCCATCCAAAGACCTCCTGCTTCCTCCGCAGCCTTCTCAGTGCCTTTCCCGCCGTAGGGAGGCCTACCCTCTCTTGGGATCTGAATCTTGTCCTCACTGCACTCACGAAGCCACCCTTCAACCTCCTCACCACTTGCTCTCTCACCCATCTTTCCATGAAGGGTGATCTTCTTGGTGGGCATCACCTCCGCACGGTTCATCAGAGAACTGGCAGCCATGATGGCAGATCCACCATTTACCGTCTTCCACAAAGACACAGTCGCCTTATGTCTTCACCCCAAGTTACTGCCCAAAGTGGCTTCCTCCTTCCACCGCAACCAAAGTATACACCTTCCGGTCTTCTACCCTAAGCTGCATGCCTCCCCCAGTTGTGCAGAAGAAACAGTATGAAAGAGATTTCACACTGTTCTAGGCTTGATTCTGACCTTCAATGCCTGCCATTCTTCAGTCAGTCTAATGAAATCTTAGGTTTTTATGCATTAAATATACAAAATTAAAAGCCACTGAATAACATACAACAAGCCACAAAACTGGTCCACCATAACAGCATTAATAATCCCAATCCCAACTACTTTGAATCTAACCTGGTGGGATGATTCGCATGATTGGAGTGTTTAATGTCTTTGATTATAATCTGTTCAGGAAGGGTAGAGTGGGTTAAAGAGGTGGGGAGGAGGCAATCCACGTTAAAGACACCCTTATTTGTTTTAGTTATGATAAATCAGAAGCACAGGGTTTAAAATGCACCTGGATACATCTGCTAACTAATAAAGCCCAAGAGGTTTCGCTGATGGGGGGTCTGATACAGACCACCAAATCAAACTAGAGAACAGGAGTCACTCTTTAAACACCAGTCTGTAATGTGTGGGGAGGGAGAGGGACCTGTGTTGTTATGGGGAGCTTCAGTTTGGGAAACATATTCTGGAAGATTTTTGCAGCCAGTAGTAAAACCCCATCAGTTTCTAAAAATTACAGATAATTTCCTAACACAAAAGGTATTGTAACCAACATGAGGTAAGTCTATTTTGGCACCTTATTATGACTGATAAAGGCTGAACTAGAAGTTGGTGGTTGCCTATGGACCAGTGATCTTGACTTGATTATATTCAATGTGGACAGAGAACTATCCCAACTAGTAATATGTAGTTGTGGTACTTCAAAAAGGCTAATTTCCCAAAACTAAGGAAAATTATGAGCAAAATTGAGTAGGAGAAAAAAATTAGATAGAAAAATATGAGTGAAAATTGGGAGTTCTTTAAGAATAGTTTATTAGATGTTCTAACAACCACAATTCCACAGTCAAGAAGGATGCTAAAGAAAATGACTAAAAACTCATCTTGGTTCAGTGGCAAAGTGAAGGCATCAGTTAGATATTTAAAAAGCAATATATAACAATTGGGAAAAAGAGAAAATAGACAGCAATCGATATGAATTAAAAGTTATGAAGTGTAGAAAACTGATAAAGGGAAGCTAAGGACATCAAGAAAAATCCATGTCTGGCTAGGTTAAGGACAATAAGAAGAAGTTTAAGTATATTAGGAAAAAAAGAAATCCAAGCAATGGTATAGGTTAATTTCTAGATGGAGATGGTAAAATTATTAATGATACAGAAAGGGCAGAAGTGTTTCAATAAATACTTCTTATTTGGAAAGTACTAGGATGATGTACTTGTATCATATTGGGATGAAGAAGTATCTTCTAGTAGTCCTTTAGCAATTTAGGAGCATGTCAGACAACATCTACTAGGGATAAACATTTTAAAATTAACAGGCCATGATAACTTGCACCAAAGGGTCCTACAAGAATTGGCTTAGGAGATCTCTGACCCACTGATGTTAATTTTTGATATCATCCCTTGAATAGCAGGGAAATTCCAGAAGATGGGGAAAAATGCTAATGTTGTGCTAATATTTTTAAAAGGGTAAACGGGATGATCCAGGTAACTACAGGCCAGTTAGCCTGACATCAGTTCAGGGCAAAATAATGGAAAAGCTGACACTGAATTCAATTAATAAAGATTTAAAGGATATGAACATTATTTATTCCAATTAGCATGATTTTATGAAAAATAGGTCTTGTGAAACAAACCTGCTTTCATTCTTTGATGAGATTATTCATTTGGCTGATAAAGGTAGATGTAATATAATTAGATTTTTGTAAGGCAGTTGCCTAGTACTACAAAATATTCTAAGTTTTAAAAATTAGCACTGTGCAAAACAATAGAGCATAGGTTAAATGGATTAAGAACTGGTTAATTGACAGATCTCAAAAAAGTAGTTGTCAATGGGGAATCATCATTGAACGATGGCGTTTCCTGTGGGGTTTGGCAAGGATTGGTTCTAGCCCCAACACTATTAAACATTTTCATCAACTATCTGAAAGTAAATTTAAAGTCATTGCTACTAAAATTTGCAGATGACAACAAGGTTATAGAGTGGTAGTTAATAATGAAGACAGGGCAGTCATACCATGTGATCTGGATTGCTTGGTAACCTGTGCCCATTCCAACAAAATGTGTTTTTAATACAGCTAAATGAGAAGTTTTATACATCAAGGAAGAAGGAATGCATGCCATATTTACAGCATGGGGGACTATATCCTGGAGAACAATGACTATGAACATTAATTTAGGAGTCGTTGTGGATAGTCAGTTCAAGGAAAGTTCCCAGTGCGATGCTATGGAATCCACGGATGTATAAATGGGGAGTAGTGAGTCGGAGTAGGGAGGTGATACTACCTCTGCATACAGCAGTGCTGCGAATGATACTGGAATACTTTGTACAGTTCTGGTGTCCACCTTTTAAAAAGGATGTTGAAAAATGGGAGAGTGCAAAAAGAGCCACCAAAATTATTCAATGTGTTCAGGAGGTCAGACTAAATGATCTAATGATACCTTCTGGACTTTCATCTCTAGAATCTATCAATCAACCCCCTTCCCAAATGGCCAGAAGGTAAAACAGATGGGCTTAGTAGTGTGGCTGGAAGAATAACAATTTTAAGCTTTGTTGGGCTAAAACGTGGTGAGTGGAATCCTTTGTAGAAAATGCCCTGTAAGCAGTCTCTTGCCTTTTAAGCCAGGAGCTATCTAGCTCAAGCACTGTTGTTCATTATAGCAGTGGAGCTATTGCATAGGAAGGAAGACAGACTCACAGATAATAAGATCCTAAACCACACAGAGCTTTATAGATAAATCCCAACACCTTAAACTCCACCCCATAAATTTACTGGCAGCTGGTACGCATTACAGAGCACTGGTTTAACAGGCTCTCACTCTGTTTGACACATCATTTAACAAGTGGGCATTTAAGAGCTGCATTCTGGCCTAATTGCAGTTTCTGGATATTCTTCAAGTTGTATCAGTATGTAGCACATATTCAAATTAATCCAGTTTCAAGGTGAGAAAGGCGCGGATAACTGTAATGAGGGCTGCACCTGAAAGGAGAGGTCTCACTCTTCTTGCCAGGAACAGATGGAGAAAAACACTGTTGGCCACAGCTGCAACCTGAGCATGCAGAAGCAGTTCAGAATCTAATGAAGGTCCTAAAATGCAAACCTGTTACATAAGGCTCAGTCAGGCGTGTAGCTTGTGATGCTAACGAGAAATTAAAACCCTAACATTTTTAATGCATTGTGGGGAAAATTTTCCTGTACGGCAGTTTTTGCACACAGAATTTTTAACATTGGATTCTGGCTGTACATTAGCTGAAAGTGCTGTATGATTTGTTATGTAATACAAATAAATACCTTTTACTGTCTGAATCAGTCCCACCAGTAATTTATAATTTCACTTTTACTCAGAATGTTTGGCTTCCAAAGATGATATAAAGAGGGGAAATATTAATTCTATAATTAGGTATTATTGATATTGAATTATAAAATATTTCCTCCCAAAATAAAATTGTATATGGTTTTAACATCTTCGTTTAAGATTTCCACTGAGTGTTATCTTGCCTGTGTTTGTATTCTAGATGGTAAATGTTTCATGTCAGAGATTGTCTTTACTTGTGTCTTATATGCTGTTGCTTAAAATAAAATAAAAATAAATCTAGATATTATCTGAATGGTTGTCTTTGAAGTTCACTATTTATCATTACAATTTTTGTGGTATGATGAATGTTTTTATTTTAATTTCCATAATGAAAAGAAATGACTTCTAACTGGCTTGCATGCTGCTTTTTATAGATAGTGGACCTTTTAAGGAATGTTGGTCGTTTTCAGTGTAACATTTACTTAATATGTAGAGGTCCAATCCTGGCTCCCTTATGCACATGAGTAGCCCCCCACTGACTTCATTGGGGGCTACTCACCTGGGTGTGGAGTTGTAGGATTGGGCTAAAATATTATAGCTACTGGATCAGTAGGTCACCTTTGAATTAAAAGTTCATAATAGTTAATGGACACAATTGTTTCCTACACGTATAATAAAAGGAAGTATTAAAATAGCGCGTGAAGATTTCTAGTGGGCTCTAGAAGGAAATTAATGTTTCCCAATGATCTCTGTTCTAGTGAAGGAAGCCCTTCTCCCAGAAAGGAGCTGCTTCATAACATAGACCCTATGTTTGTGGACACTTCTCCATGTGAGTATGCAATTCATTGCTAGTCCTATTATATAGACATATATTTGATATCTGTCTAATGCGTGCTTTTTTTCCCTGCAAGAAAAGTTTACCCTTTTGTAGGTGAAGAAAGGAAATACTTATTTGCAAATGGAAGGCCTCCTAAGTCACTGCCTTAAAATGGAGTTGCAATAATCGCAACTATAGTGTACTGTTAACTATACCCTAAATCATTGCTGGGCTGTGCTCTTCATTTCCCAGTGTTCTGAAGCACTTCTACGCAAAGAATAATGTACTGCAGACAGTGGGGTTATTGAGAGAAAACCATGTGCCTCAGGTGCACAGTAAGACCAAAGTGCCTCCTGCACTCAAGATTAGAAGTTATCTCCTAATATCCACATGTCCTGTGTTGTTCTAGCTATAAGAAGATTGTATTATTGACAGAGGTGAAAGTAAGCCAGTATGATCCGGTACGGCGTACCTTGCCGGACTGGACCGTCTTCTCCGGCGGTGATTTAAAGAGCCCAGGGCTCCAGCTGCTGCGGGGAGCCCCGGGCCCTTTAAATCACCGCCGGAGCTCCGGCAGCCGGGCTCGGATGGAGATTTAAAGATCCCAAAGCACCGGTCCCTGCGGGGAGCCCAGGCCCTTTAAAGTGCCGCCCAAGCCCTGCTGCCGGAGCTCCGGTGGCGCTTTAAAGGGCCCGGGGCTCCCCACAGTGGCAGGAGCACCAGGCCCTTTAAATCACCACCCGAGCCCAGCTGCCGGAGCCCCGGGCCCTTTAAATTCCCGCAGTGGTAGGAGCACCGGGCCCTTTAAATGGCCTCTGGAGCCCTGCCGCTGCTACCCCAGCCCTAGCCCGAGCCTTGCCACCCCGGGGTAGCGGCGGCAGGGCTCCTATGGTGATTTAAAGGGCCCGGAGCTCCATGGTGGCCAGAGCCCCAGGCCCTTTAATTCGCCCTTGAGCCCCGGGGCTCCCAGCCGCCTCTGCAGCTGGTAGCTCCGGGGTAATTTAAAGGCCCTGGGGCTCCCAGCCACAGCCGGAGCTCCAGGGCCTTTAAATCTTGAAAGGCCCCGCCTCTTCGGGTTGAGGCCACGCCTCTTCGGGTTGAGGCCACGACCCGCTCAGGACTCTGGCGTACCGATAAGTCCTTTAAGTTACTTTCACCCCTAATTATTGACCTTGCAAGTGGAAAACTTTAGTTTGAACAAGGCTGACATTCCAAGCCTTGTGGCTGCTTTTGTGCCATACTAACATGAGTTGGAGCCTTTGTTAGCAAGTCATGTTGCTCTCTAAATGCTTTCTGTTTTATAATTCAGCATTTGATAAGGACTAGGAGCTCTTTAAAATGGCGGTTTCCTCATGGAGATTGTCATTGGAACATAACCCTTCTGGAGATTTTGAAGTTTTTGTGTTAATTAAATTAAGATACACCTCTACCCTGATATAACGCGACCCGATATAACACGAATTTGGATATAACGCGGTAAAGCAGTGCACCGGGGGGCGGGAGCTGCGCACTCTGGCGGATCAAAGCTAGTTCGATATAACGCAGTTTCACCTATAACGCGGTAAGATTTTTTGGCTCCCGAGGACAGTGTTATATTGGGATAGAGGTGTATACAGTAATACATTGAGAGCTAAACACTGACTGAAGAAAGTCAGTGCAGTGGAGATAGTGGCATGTAACCTGTGATCCTGGCACAAGTCATCCTGTAGTAGCTGGATGGAATGGCTTAAGATAGGCTGCCACAATGTACATCTGTCTCTGTGTTGCTTCTCCTCTGAACAGGAGCACATGATCTCACCTTGGCTGGTCACTGCTCCCTGTATGATGATAACATACGTACTGGTCGGATTAAGGTTTGGCCATGCCAGTTTCCCTCTACAGAATGCTCTGTAGGCTGTTACAGCCCTGCAGGCGGTCCCTGTAGGCTATCGTGCCCTGGTATGTTGTCACAGAGGCATACTTTAGAGACTATCTCTCTCCTTGTGTGGTACTGCAGTGGTTGAACTCAGCTGAGGTGCCCAAGCTAAGAGATTCCAGATATAAATCTGGAGGAGGTCTGGAGGCAAGACGCTTTCAATGTAGAGTCATAGGCTCAGGAACTCGCTCTCCACATTGGTTCAACAGTGCCTGAGATGGCTGAGGTTTAATGCTAACTACAAGGCTATCCTATTTATTCAGGATCTCTCTGCGGTGGTAAATTAAGGGGAGCTATTGTATTGGTGGTAAGATGTGAATGATTATTAAAATTGAAATTTTGTATGTCTTGTGCTTCAGGCACATTAAAAAGAAATTGAAGTTCATAAATACTTACCCAGATGCCCTTATTTACTACATGTGGCTTCCCTACCTTTTTTTCCTGCAATGTCAGCCTACACATTTGGCTGACATTGCAGGGCCATTTGGGCATCCAGCATCAATTGCACATATGTACAGGAAAAGACAGGACTAAGCCTTAAATATGTAACCCTTCAGCTCTTTCCCTAACTTTAATTTTAATTCTCAAAAGGGTTGTTTAGAGTAAGTAGCTATACTGCTGCTAGATCTTATCAGTTTTGATAAATATTATAAGTATTTTCTCAGGTGCCTTATAGGTGTCAAAACCTTTCTGCTTCAGATCATCATTTCTTCACCTAATACATGAGAAACATTTTTGTCTGACACAACAGAGCATATTAATTTATATTACAGTCTTAAGTGATCTTGGTGACAAGGATCTGGCCTATTCATATTTGGTTTAATTTTTTGCATGATACTGAATGCCCACAACTTCTCTTAACTTAATTGCAAATTGAAGGAGCTGTGTGCTTTGCAAGACAAGCTCTTATCTGGTTAGTGATTCTAGTTTTGACTGTGATAATGTAGTAAGATTCTCCTATAATGTCATAAAAACTCAGTGTATATAATTTTATGTCTGTGTTGATAAATATAAATATATTTGTACACATCTCAGCCTGTCTCTCCTTAAGCTTCCTTTCTTTTTCATTTTCCAAAAAGAGGGGTGACGTGGTTGGAAGGATAGGCTAGAACACTGATTTTGGCAGCTATGTTTTGAATACACAATGTGGATAAAGGGGAGCAGAGCACTAGATTTAGAATAAACCTAAATTTACCATGGCAAAAGCTGACCACCTTATTTTTCCATTCTCTCCTTTCTCCAACACTGTTGACTACATGGCCATCCTATGTCATAGAGGTCCATAAACTGGGTGTTATTCTTGATTCCCTTTTCTTTCTCTACACACTGTACATCCGTGCTGTGTTCAGAACTTGCCTCCGCTGAGACAACAGTTCTGAGATTCCTTTCCTTTCTAGCCACTTCATCCCCTTCTTTATTACCGTGGCCACCTTATCTTTGGCCTTCCTGACATTCATGTTGCTCCTCTCTAGGTCCATTCAAAACACTTCTGCTAAAATCATCTTCCTGACCCATTCTTCTGACCATGTCCCCAAGGTGTAGACATTGAAATAGAAAAGTTAAGGAGAGGAAGTTGAGGGACAGATTTTGTCTTCTGTTCTACACTGTGAATGTACAAAATGTGGAATAAACTCTGCATATTATTTGTGGGTCTGGCAGCAGAATCTGTACTTTAACAGTTGAATTAGCTGGCTTTTTTCCAGCCACTGGAAAATATAGATCTCATGATCAACATGTCCTCCACAGTTATGATTGCTAACCAGGAAAAGAGGAGGCATG
The DNA here is from genome assembly GCF_011386835.1 of Chrysemys picta bellii. Lineage (NCBI taxonomy): Eukaryota > Metazoa > Chordata > Testudines > Emydidae > Chrysemys > Chrysemys picta. Next base: position 44,372,528 of record NC_088796.1, read on the forward strand.
AAGCCCCAAAAAAGAAGAATTTAATAAAACATGTAAATTCTTACTAGATTACCAGTTGAAACAAATGGATATGGAACAAATATTATTGAATATAAGATTGTGAACCTTAGCTGGAATAACTTGCACTCACAAAGCCTCTTTAACTGCTGAAAACTGTTTCAGTACACCACGAGGGAGAGAACACTGCGGAATAGAAAATGCTTATACAGGATGTTTAAAATACATATTGATCAAGTATGCCTCATTATTGGCCTCCAGTACAAGCCAGGAGTTCAATGAAACTTGGGAGGAGTGGAGCGAGTGATTTAATATATATATGTTTCTGAACAAAAAAAACCCGTACATTGAACTGGAGTGAAGGTTAAGAAAAAAACGTATAAATAGAGATGATAAGCGCTATGGGAATGTTGTAATTATCTGAAAAAAAACAGATATTAGTAACCTGTGGGAAGTTAATGCTGCTGACAAGAAGAAAACTGAAGCTTTTGAAGTATGCTGCCAACAAAGACTCTTCCATATTTCCTGGATGGAAAAGAAGACTAACGCTGATGTTAGAAATATTATTGGAGAGAAGCAGACCCTGATGTCAGAAATTATGTATGCAAACTTGTGTACTTTGGAAATAACCTTGAGAAAGTTATTATGGAAGGAATGTTGAAGGGTCATTGTAGTAGGGGACAACTAGCAAGGAGATGGATGGATAGTATGTGGCAGATCACTGAAAGGTCTGCTGCTGAGAGCTTGAAGTTAGTGATGGACTGTGAGGGCTTCTGAAAATTCTGCTATTATGTCACTGATGTTCAGACATGAAGACATGGATTTACTTTTTTAGTAATCCATGAGATTGATCCTTAACATGTTTAGATGAACTCAATGTTTAAAACTGTGTGACAGGATGGCAGTCTCTATTTTTAAGAGGCTGCTTGAATTATTTTTTGCTTACAGATTTAGTTCTTTCCTGTTCTGGATGGTCTAGTTTTGTGTGATGTGAATGAATGTGATGTGATGCGATGCGTTAATTGCTGTGGCTTGCTTTCTTTTGCTTTCTCTCTGTTCTACCCGAAAGATTAGGAAAAGGGCAAATATGTACACCTATGTAAGAGCTACTGTTGGTGATTACTTGGTTACTACTGACTGGAAGAGCCAGAGTACCCAAGCTCTGCTGCAGGCACAGGTACACCAGGTTAACAAACGGGAACCTCAGGCACAGGAAACAGTATAAAAACAGCCCCCTCCGGAGGATGGAGATAGCTAGGGAAGCTCTGATTCAGAGCTGGCTAATGAAGCTTGCATAGTTGTGGGGGTCAGAGCCTTATATTGATTATACTTAATTTATAGGTAGCTGGGAATGGGGGTGTTTTCTGGTCCCTCTCCCCAAGGGACTATTAAATTCAACTTCTTTTTCCTTACATAGACTGAAGCCAACCCAGCCTCTTGGTCTATGACAGGCTGCTGAACAACCTTAACTCTGTCCTTTAGTGACACCAGCCTCCAGTCTTCTTTTCTTTGTTCTTTTCTTATTATGGCTTTATCCTGCAAACCCATACTCATGCAGTTAGGTCCAGATCTTCAAAAATATTTAGGCGCCTACTCCCTTTCAGGATCTGGGCCTTAGTGTTTTGCAGAATCTACACATTGTGATATGTCCTTTAAGATCAATTACTTTTCTTAGGATTTAAAGACGCTCAGCCATAGTCTGTGAACTCCTAATAGTTTAAAAAGCCAGTGTTCTTCTTCGAGTGATTGTTCACGTCCATTACACATTAGGTGTACGCGCGCCGCGTGCACGGACGTCGGAAACTTTTTCCCTTAGCGGCTCCCGTCGGGCCGGCAGGGCCCCCTCCCTCCCGCTAGAGCGGCGCCCCGCTCTAGGGTATATATATCCCTGCCGACCCGACCCCTTCAGTTCCTTCTTACCGTCCGTGGCGGCGTTGGAACAACTCTGTCTCTCGTCTGAGAGTGTCCCTTAGCATAGTCATTAGTGTTATCTGCAACAGTTATCAGTTATTTAGTAGTTAGTTTCAGAGTAGCAGCCGTGTTAGTCTGTATCCGCAAAAAGAAGAACAGGAGTACTTGTGGCACCTTAGACTAACACGGCTGCTACTCTGAAATTGTTAGTCTCTAAGGTGCCACAAGTACTCCTGTTCTTCTTTTTTTAGTAGTTAGTGTTAAGCTTAGTAGTTAACCGCTCATTAGGTACTTAAAGTTCCTGCTGTGGTTGCTTGGTCAACTCCGGCACCGGCCCTGGGCGGCGGGGCATGCCGCACGCCGAAGGCTTCAAGGCTTGTGCCACGTGCTGTAAGCCTATGCTATTGAGCGACCCCCACGACTCGTGTCTCCGCTGCCTGGGGGAAGCTCACCAGAAAGAGCGCTGCAAGATCTGCAAGGCCTTTAAGCCCAGAACTAAGAAAGAAAGAGACTTTCGCCTCAAGCAGCTGCTCATGGAGACGGCGTTACAGCCCTCCACTTCGGCGGCACCGTCTGCCTCAGTGCGGAGCGCCCCGGCATCGGTGCGGGAACCGGCGCCGGCGGGTCACTCGAAGCCCACGGCACCAACCCAACGGGGGCATGTACGGCACCGGTTGTCTTCGCCGATAAAATCGAAGGGCCAACCCAAGGCCCGAGGACGCTCCCCGCATAAGAGGGCAGCGCCGGCGAAGACCTCGAGTGCGCCTAAGGCCAGCATGGCCCCGGCACAGGCCCCGGTAGTGGCTCCGGCACCGAAAGGCCCGTCGAGCCCCAGGATAGGCGCGTCGAGTGAGGAAGAAGGGCTGGAGGAGCTCTTGGAACAGCTCTCCACTCCGGACACATTTGAGGCAGCAAAGGACCTCATTGCATTGTCCGTTGAGGGCCCTCCACAAACTGAGGACGCTCCGCCGAGACTGCCACACAGAGGCAAGCCGGCGATGGTGCGCCCATCACGGTCGCCATCTCGGCACTGTTCAAGGCACCGGTCCCGGTCGAGCTCCGCCTCGGTGGACTCCCGGTTGCCCTCCGCGCAGAAAGCGCCACAGCAGTCGGGCCTCAGCAAGCGGTCGGCACCGACTCAGCAACCATACACGAGTCGGCACCGGGATGCGTCGGCGGTACGTTCCCCGAGACCGACCACCCGTAGTCGTTCTCGGTCCCGTGGTCACCGGTACCGATCCAGGTCCAGGTCGGCGAGACGCTGCTCCAGGTCCTGGTCACGGAGGCACTACTCCCCAAACCCGGACCGGCACCGTTCCACGGCTCCGCCGTGGCCTTCCAGATCACCGTCCGTGGTGTCGGAGACTGACTCGGGCCGGTACGGCGGGTATGCCCATAGGGCACATACTAGTAGGGACTACGAAGCCTCTGGCCATCCCCAATGGGGCCAACCAAGCCAATGGCCGTTCTGGACACCCTGGGCCTACCACCAGCAAGGGCCCCCATCTAGGACCTCGAGATCCGGGCCATCAGGGTACCGATCCCGCTCTCCGCGGTACCGCCCGCCCTCTCACAAGGAGGCAACGATCTCTCGACCGCAGGAGCGGGAGGGAGTGGACTCGGCACCGAGCACGGTACCGTCCCAGTCCCACACCGTGGGACAGGCCCCAGAGGAACAACCAGTCGATGACGGGTTGCAGGAAGGTGAGGATGGGCAAAAGGCCCCGACCTCTTCCTCCTCGCTGGACGAGGCAGTAGCGGGTACGACAGTGTCCGGCCCTCCCCCGATTGATCATCGGGCGCACCAAGACCTGCTTCGCCGGGTAGCCCTCAATCTGGGCTTGCAAGCGGAGGAGACTGTAGAACAGGAGGACCCCATGGTCGACATCCTGAGCCCAGAGGGGCCCTCCAGAGTCGCTCTCCCGATTATACGGACAGTCCAGTCCAACTATAAGATGGTGTGGCAAACGCCGGCCTCCAGTGCACCAACTGCAAGAGGCGTAGAGAGAAAATACTTCGCCCCATCTAGAGGGTTTGACTTCCTCTTTTTGCACCCGTCTCCTTGTTCGCTGGTGGTCTCGGCGGTCAACGAGCGAGAGCGTCATGGCCAGCAAGCCCCTGCGCCCAAGGGCAAGGAGGCAAAATGATTGGACTTGTTCGGAAGGAAAGTCTATTCGTCTGGGGGCCTCCAGCTGAGGATCGCTAATCAGCAGGCGATTCTAAATAGGCACAATTTTAATTCTTGGGCATCAGTCTCCAAGTTCAAAGACTCCCTACCTCCGGACGCACATCCTGAGTTCACGGCCCTGGTGGACGAGGGGATGGCGGTGGCCAAGACCTCATTGCAGGCCTCCCTCGATTCAGCCGATGCAGCGGCTAGAACAATCGCGTCAGGGGTAGTGATGAGGCGTTCGGCATGGTTACAGGCTTCAGGCCTTCCGCCAGAGGTGCAGACCACCCTGCAGGACCTCCCGTTTGAAGGTTCGGGCTTGTTCTCAGACCAAACGGACGCCAGACTACATAGCCTCAAGGACTCGCGAGCAACCCTAAAGTCATTAGGAATGCATACCCCGGTGACACAGCTCAAGCCCTTTAAGCCTCAACCACCGCAGAGGCAGTACCACCCTCGCCCTCGACACGAACCGTACTGCCGTCGTGGCAGGGATAACAGGCGGAGACGTAACAATACGCCTAACCAGGGCCAAGGTCACAGCCAGAGCAAGCCGCAGCCAGGGAACAAACCAGGCTTTTGAAGTTACGCTCGAGGACAGCGTACCACATTCCATGCCGGATCCTCCTCTAAGTTTCAAGGACCGCCTGTCCCATTTCTACCGGGCATGGTCGCGCATAACATCGGACCGCTGGGTCCTGCGCACAGTGAAGGTGGGCTATACCCTCCAGTTTTCCTCGCCCCCTCCCTGCCATCCCCCTTCCCCGTCCCTCTTCAGGGACCCCTCTCACGAGCAACTTCTCATGCAGGAGGTACAGACCCTTCTCACAGTAGGAGCAGTGGAAGAGGTCCCACCAGACCTAAGGGGAAAAGGATTCTACTCCAGGTACTTCCTGATTCCCAAGGCAAAAGGGGGGGCCTCTGTCCTATCTTGGACCTGCGCGAACTAAACAAGTTTCTAGTCAGAACGTGCTTCCGTATGGTCTCCCTTGGAACTATTATCCCATCCCTGGATCTGGGGGATTGGTACGCTGCCCTCGATATGAAAGATGCCTATTTTCACATTGCCATCAATCCGGCCCACAGGCGGTTCCTGCGCTTCACCGTCAACCAGCGCCATTTCCAATTTACGGTCCTGCCTTTTGGCCTGGCATCAGCACCACGAGTATTCATGAAATGCATGTCCGTGGTAGCAGCCTTCCTTCGGAAAAGAAGAAGTGCGTGTTCCCGTACTTGGACGACTGGCTCCTCGCGGGCAGGTCAGAGGCCGAGGTCCGCTCTCACGTGACGCTGGCCTTACAGATGTTCGGCAGGCTCGGCCTCCTGGTCAACGTGCCCAAGTCCACGTTAGCTCCCACACAGAGACTGGACTTCATAGGTGCAGTCCTGGACTCGGTGACCGCGCGGGCAAGCCTCCCAGAGTCGCGGTTCCTGACAATTCAGAGGGCCGTAAGCTCAGTCCAGAAATTCCCCACGACCACGGCAAGGTGTTGCATGCAGCTCCTGGGACACATGGCAGCCTGCACACATGTAGTCAGACATGCCCGCCTAAGGCTCCGGCCCTTGCAGTTGTGGTTTACCCAAACGTACCGCCCCAACGGAGACCCCTTGGATCTGGTGGTGACGATCCCGGCTCGTGTGTTGGGCTCGCTCCGCTGGTGGCTCGATCAACATCAGGTCTGCGAAGGGATCCCCTTCGCTGCCCCACAACCCACTCTGATGTTAGTAACAGATGCATCGGACCTGGGTTGGGGGGCACACCTGGGGGAACTGCGGACCCAAGGCTTGTGGTCCAGGGAAGACAGGTTGCTTCACATCAATCTGAAGGAGCTGAGGGCGGTTCGCCTCGCCTGTCAGACCTTCCACGCCACCATAGAAGGTCACAGCGTGGCAGTCCTGACGGACAACACTACCGCCATGTTCTATATAAACAAGCAGGGCGGGTCCCGGTCCTCTCCCCTCTGTCGCGAGGCACTCCAATTATGGGACTTCTGTATAGCCCATGCGGTCCATCTTATCGCAACGTATCTCCCAGGGATCCAAAACGGGTTAGCGGACAGCCTCAGCCGATCCTACCAAATGCACGAATGGGCGTTGAGGCGGGACGTCTTGCATTCAATCTTCCGGAGGTGGGGCTTTCCCCGGGTGGATCTTTTCGCCACCAAGGACAACAGTCAATGCCCTCAGTTTTGCTCGTTTCAGAACCTCAGCCCGGGATCATTGGCAGATGCCTTCACGATTCCGTGGGGAGGGAGCCTGAGGTATGCCTTCCCTCCATTCCCGCTCATCCACAAGGTCTTCCTCAAGACCTGCAGGGACAGGGCGACAATTATACTCATCGCCCCGGCCTGGCCACGCCAGCATTGGTTCACGACCCTGCTGGAATTGTCCATAGCCGACCCGATCACCCTCCCCCTCCATCGCGACCTAGTCACACAAGACAGGGGTCGCCTGCTCCACCCGAACCTGTCGTCGCTACATCTCACGGCGTGGTATCTCTCTGGCTGAACAATGCGGAACACAGGTGCTCTCACCAGGTTCAACAAATTCTCCTTAGTAGTAGGAAGCCCTCCACAAGAGCGACCTACCTGGCCAAATGGAAGCGGTTCTCCCACTGGTGCGAGCCTCAGCACATACAGCCTCTGCAGACCTCAGTTCCATCGATCCTGGACTACTTACTGCACCTCAAGCATCAGGGGCTCGCCCCCGCCTCGATTAAAGTGCATGTGGCTGCCATTTCAGCATTCCATCCGGGGGAGTTGGGAGTGTCAGTGTTCTCCAACCCCACAGTAGCCCGATTCCTCAAGGGGCTGGAGAGGGTGTTTCCCTACTCGCGCCCACCGGTCCCTGCGTGGAGTCTGAACCTAGTCCTAACTAAGCTCATGGGGCCCCCCTTTGAATCCCTAGCCACTTGCTCTCTCATGCACCTCTCGTGGAAGGTGGCGTTTCTCGTGGCCATCACATCGGCCAGGAGGGTATCGGAATTGAGGGCCCTCACTTCAGAACCCCCTTATACAGTTTTTCATAAGGATAAGGTGCAACTGAGGCCGCACCCCAAATTCCTCCCAAAAGTGGTCTCGCAGTTTCACATGGGACAGGACATTTGTCTACCGGTGTTCTTCCCTAAACCCCATACGGACCCTTATCACCGCAGCCTCCATACCCTCGATGTTCGAAGGGCATTGGCGTTCTACCTGGAGCGGACCAGGTCGTTCCGCAGAACACCTCAGCTGTTTATTGCCATTGCGGAACGTATGAGAGGCCTGCCTATCTCGACACAGTGCTTATCGGCGTGGATTGTGCATTGTATACGCACATGTTATGAGCTCGCCAACGTTCCGGCCCCAGAGATCCGGGCCCATTCGACTAGGGCCCAAGCGTCCTCGACGGCCTTCTTGGCGCAGGTTCCTATCCAGGAAATCTGTAAAGCGGCCACCTGGTCGTCCGTACATACGTTCACAGCCCACTACGCGATCCACCATCAGACCAGAGAGGACGCGGTGGTCGGACGGGCTGTGCTACAGTCAGTTGTACCTTGACTCCTACCCACCTCCAGTGGTAAGCTTGGGAATCACCTAATGTGTAATGGACGTGAACAATCACTCGAAGAAGAAAGAACGGTTACTTACCTTCTGTAACTGTTGTTCTTCGAGATGTGTTGTTCACGTCCATTACACTTCCCACCCTCCTTCCCTTCTGTCGGAGTCTCTGGCAAGAAGGAACCGAAGGGGTCGGGTCGGCAGGGATATATATACCCTAGAGCGGGGCGCCGCTCTGGCAGGAGGGAGGGGGCCCTGACGGCCCGACGGGAGCCGCTAAGGGGAAAAGTTTCCGACGTCCATGCACGCAGCGCGCGTACACCTAATGTGTAATGGACGTGAACAACACATCTCGAAGAACAACAGTTACAGAAGGTAAGTAACCGTTCTTAATTATTAAGTGATCATACATCTCTTTGGTCTTTGGAATATTTGACTTGCATGGGACCAGTATTTTCTGGCACATCAAGAATAATATGTTTTTGGAGAGGATGCTCCATATCATACAAATTTTTCTACATAATTTATTTAAGAAATTTGATCATGTAATTTAAAAAATGTACTATACTGTAATGCATGCACACACCAGAGGTGGAGTTAAGGTTACATATGCTTTCCTAATGTTGGTATTTCCTGATTTTTGAGTGTTTAAACATGTAATGTATATGTTCTTTTAGTATACCTTTTTTTTCTTTAATAAATCGTGGGGGTATATATCTCCTAGGCATACAAAACAGATATTGTATATCTCTGAAAATGCAGCTCATGAGGTTCTCCTATTGTGCATGTTTCTGATTCTGCATTTTGTGACTTTTGGCTGAAATAGGAAAACTGTCTTTGAGGTTTGCCCTCTCATCTCCAATTTTTTTACACCAGCATAATAGTTTTTTTTAGTAGAAATGCACACATAAGACATTATTGATCTAGTTGTCACTCAATTGCTTACAGTAAATTAGTTCAACAGAAAACTAGGTTAAAGATTGAAAATATTGACTACTGTCACGATTACAGGGCCTCCTCTTGTCTGATCTCTCTGAGTGCACCCCCACAGGTGATGGTCCTTATGTTTTTACCTCTCCTGGAGTGATCTCATGAGATTCTCCCTGGGCCTTGGGTTACAATACGCCGTGGATCCACTGTGGTTACTCCAGCAGGTCCAAATGGATTCAGCTCCTGCTGTTCTTCCCTTGGGGAACTTATAACCAGTGGTAAACTAGAAAACGCTAAACAATACCTTGATTTAAGAGGATTAAATAAAGCATAACAAAAGAGAAAAATATTTAAAAACAATACATAGGCTTGCATGCAGACTGTCTTACCTGGAGGCTTGCCATCATTTGTCAGAGACTGTAGGCAGGCCTCCCTTTGCTGTCTCTCCCAAATAACTGACCTGACTTCGCTTGAGAGTGAATCACTTTTATCCAGCTGCAGACTCTTTATCTCAGTTTCCTAGGCTTGCATCCTGCTGCCCAAACCAGTTTGTTGAGCTCCACTTGGAAGTCAAGCCAGAATCCTCCTGGACAGTTTTCTTGGTAACAGCCCCCAAGTGTTTGTGAGGGATATCTTATCCAGATCCATTGTTTAATTTGTCTGTTTGTTTCCCTGTTGCTTTAACCCTGTGTACTCCTACAATAAACAGTCCAATAATTAGGTCACAGTATTGTATTAATAAATTAGTACAGAGCAGTCCCATGTCCTTCACAAGCACATAAAAGCAGAAGATTAAAACAAAAAGTCTAGTCCTTCCAGGTCTTTTCTCAATTAGAATAGTTCCATTTGAAAATTCACTTGAGTTTTTTTTAAATAACTCAACAAAATTGCAAACAGCAGAGGCAATATTATATTGACTTTAAATAGTACGCATTCCTCTGTAATGTAAATATTATTGAGAGACCAAATCAGGTGCAGAAAATACCTTTAAAGGTACTTTAAATTAACAGCACTTGTGTCTTGAAAGGAAATTGCAGAAAATCTACCATACACATTTTTTAAAATTTTGCTTCATCCCTTTAAAAAATAGCTTTCCAAATTGTTGATGGTTTGGCAGCTGGGAGGGTGATGTCAACTCTTTCATTGTGAAAGATCTGCTTTATTTTAAACAGCCTTATGGCATTTCATCAAGTTTTGGTGATTCAGCTGAATTAAAAACCAACTGTATTTGAGTCTAAATTCCCCTAACTGCTAAACCAAACATATTCCTTTCCACAGAGTCATCGCTAGATGGCCTGTCTTCAAAAAGCACTGAAATTCTATATCCCACAGAATCAGAATTAAATGACACAGTGAAAGAAAATGTAGCCTTTAATTCAGAATTGTTAATCAGAATCTGTCAGTACCCTCTGTATTATCTCTTACTCTGACTAGCTAATTCATTAATGAAATGCAGAGTTTTATAGAAGCTTGTAGACTATTTTTAGGGAATCACTTTCTCCTCCTCTTGGATAAGCAACTTGAAATTTGTTTTCATCAAGTGAATTTAAAGGATAGGGTTTGTATCCAAAAAAAATGTTGATGGGTGGGGTTTTTATATTGAAGAAACTTTCACCTTCATTTAAAATTCCAGGCTTACCATAAACTAAAACTTCAAAGGCATAATAAAACTGTAGGGCTACTAATTGTAGTCAATTTATTTTGGAGAAAAAACATTCTTAAAGGCAGAAATCCAAGACAGAGGAATTCAGAGTTGTAAAACCATTTGTGACTTCTCTTCAAGCTCTTACTTGCTCTGGGCAAAATTAATCAAAAATTACATTATTCTTCTTGCCATTTGAAAAAAGGCATTACCTCATACATTACACTATTAATTGCCAAAATAAATGGTTGCATACTAAGGGGTTAGGTCTGCTCTATGGGGGTAAGTAGAACGCTCATAAAGTCTATTATGAAAGAGAAACCACTTCATTTTTGGTAATACTGTACACATGGACATTAATTCATAACGAATTGCAGTAGAATGGCTGTAGCATTATATAATATATCTATCCGAATACCAAAAGAATTCATCTTGATTAAGGGACATTGTAGACTCCTTTAGGCCCCAGTTTTTACTTACTGTGGCTGGGTGAAAGAAGATTCTATGAGTCATTACAGAACAGGATTGATTTCTGCATGGTCTATTCCTGATGATCACAAGTTTTGCAAATAATAAATGCGGGGTGGAGGTGGGAACAACCCCCTATTAGTGTAGTCACTCAATAGCAGCTTGTGTGTGCAGCAGGTATGTGTATGGATGAGCAATCTGCGTGCTTTGACTAGGATAAACACAGTTAATGTGTATGCCAGATTAATACCTTTCAAAGAATCAAAATATGAACAAAAGTCATTATTTTAGTGTAATCAGCTGCTTGAGTTGACTGTTTGAAATGGGGAAATGATCTGGAATAAGTAAAAAAAACAAAAGAACAGTTCCATTCTCTCTGCTTCCCAGAACATCTGTTTGTTTGGAAAAGTGAAATGCACCAAATGCTGGTCAGCTAGCCTGTGTTGCCTTATTCTTACCAAAATACCACAAATCCAAATGATCTATAATTTATTACAAGGCATTGCCTTACCTGTCCCCAGCGTCTTAGTTTGAGCCATTGTCCACCATAGGTACTGGAACTAGGAGTGCTGGGGGTGCTGCCGCACCCCTTGGCTTGAAGTGGTTTCCATCATATACAGGATTTGTAGTTCGGTTCAATTGCTCTCAGCACCCCTGCTATACAAATTGTTCTAGCACCTCTGTTGTCCATCATTCCTGTGGTCACCCAGATCCCATTCTTTTTTTTCCTTATAGTTCCACTTCACCATTTGTCATTTATGGGTAGCAGCATCTTTCCTCTTAATAATACTAGGTATTTACATAGTGATTTGCATCTTCAGAATGGTTCATGAACATTAATCCTTACAGTTCACCTGGGAGATGAATGAGTGTTATCCCTGTTTCGGAAATGGAGGTAGAGAGGGTAAGTAACTTGCCCAAGACCACAATGCCAGAGCCATGATTAGAGTTCAGGAGTTTCTAGCTTCTGATTCTGGGCATATACCACTAGACCACACACCTCTTTATTGCCAGTATATACTGTAACATTTTATACTTTTATACATATCTCAATGTAAAGGCTAATCTACATTTTAAAATAAAATACCTCTGGGTTGGGAACCAGTCAAGTGTTAATCTACTGCAGAATATCAGTGTCAAGTTGTAAACCTCTTACCCTTCCCTGGGGAGGCAGAGACACTGTAATTGAATACTGTAGTTTACCTGACACACCTTAGACTGCAGTACTGCAAATGGGTGTTTCTATTTCACATTTGAGACCAAAGGTGTCCTTTGATATTTTTAAAAGATCTAAAACAAATGCAACTAAATGCACCTAAAATAGAACTCTTTCATAGATAACATTAAGATTTCAAACACCCCTATATTTTTCACTTTTTTGACAGGCAGAAAAAAAACCCCACACACTTATTTTTAACGATCTGCAATGATACAGGGCCTCAGTCAGAGCACAGAGCTGAAGGGTGGGTGGGGGTGCGTGCGTGTTTATATATGAGTGAAGAAGGGCTACATATTAAATCATAATGTTGAATTTTGTGGAGTTTGAAATCACAGAAATTATTCATAAATTTACTCTTGTTCTGATTTACTGTAGTTTTATTCTAGTGTTTAAATTGTGCCAGGTAAAATGTAATACCCTGAGTGAAATCCTGGCCCCATTGAAGTCCATGGGAGATTTTCTGTTGACATCAGCAGGGCCAGGACTTCACCATCTATGTTTATTATTCTATTTTCAAATATATAATCAATGAAAAAAAAATGTGGGGAGCAGAATAATTTGAAAAAAACAAATGTTTTTATGTTGTCATGCCCCTTGAAGTTAAGCTTCAGAGAACACACAGCCTGTATTATAGCAGGCTGTTGCTGTTAATCTTCTATTCCCAGTCCTTCATCTAGACTCAAAATGGCATGGTGTACCAACTAAAATCACCATAAAGAGTGATGAATAGTGGGATTTGAGTCTAAGTATCCAGAGTTGTAGTTCAAGTAAATGAGTTAAGATAGTTGGACTTCATTGTATAGGTATAGCACACAGCTATGTGTTATCGACATGACAGTAAGAAATTATAGTCTGGATAATGACCAGAGAGCCTGATCAGTTCCTTCAGAATCAGTATTCCATTAATTCTTCAAAGGTCAAGGTCATGGCTATTCCTCAAATAGTCTTATTTTAATAAAATAACCGAAAATCTCAGAGTTTTGCAGAAAATTCATTATCACCATAAAGTAGCAAAAAAGGTCAGAAAATGTCTTTCCTCAATGAAGTAGCAAAAATATCTTATTTCTTTAATAATTCATTGCCTTAGAGGAGCCAAGAAGAGCCCTTGACATTTCAGCTTCCTCCTCCTTCACGGGAAATAATTGTTTCATATATCATGGAATAAAAAATGACAATAACAAAATAAAAAGATACACACAAATTTTGCTAGCCTGGGAGCCATCTGCATTTACAAAAGTGTATATTATGGTGGGCCGGGGGTTCTAATGAGTTTTCAACTTTCATCTGGAATGAGTAGTAATCTGGTAATGAAGGCTGTACACCCAATGACACGTGCAAAAAATTTTAAAATAAATGTATCGGAAAAGAGGAGGAGAGAATTTTCATACAGCTGTAACTGGAATGGAAACCATTCTTGGCAAAGAACTATTGAAATCTTGAATGAATGAGTGGAAACATTCTGGAAATAATTTTTTACCAGCATTAAGGGAAAAACTGTAGGTTTTAAATGATTTAGCAGAAGAATAAAAATTATAAATATTTTATCTGTTTCTGTAGAGAATAGCAGTATTGTAGATGGCACAGATATATTATAGTCCAGATGGACTTAGTACCTTAAAACTTCCAGAATATATACAATTCTTTGGACATTGTATCTTGGGTCACCAATTTTTTGGAAATGTTTGTGATACATGGGGAAGGGCTTGGTGTGTTATGAAGTTTAGACTATCCACACAGGCTCTATTGTTCTTTAAACTGTAGCCTTTTTGGAAGCAGTAACCATGAAGAAGCTATTTTGCTGTCATGTTGATTGTTTATTCTCTTACACAGAGAGAACATTAGATAAACATTTTATGATCCAAAGTTACCACAGAACTTTTATCTTTAGTTTTATTAGGAGTTTTCCTGTAGCATCTATAGGAAGAAAAAAACTTTTAGCTAGAAGTAATTTATTAGTCTGCTTTTTATAAATTTAAAAATGCATATACATTAATATATATGTAAAACAGATTAGTCACAAACTAGTGCTATTTTTACATGAAACACTATTTTATACTGTTTAAATAGTGGTACTGTATATAATATCAAAATGACTGTAATCGCAAAATGTCATTCAGTTATTAAACTCAGACACTAGAAGATTTTAATTTAAAACTAACTTTTTCCATTGTAAAGCACTTTCTTGTGTCTCTGGATTTCCTTATAGATTTTATTTCAGAAAGGATAGGTTTGCAATGAACTCAATCAATTGCAAATTAGTTATACAGGGCAAATATAAAGTTTATCATAAGAAAATATTTCAAGACGTGCAGTAGGGGCCAAAAGCTGAAGTCAATGGGAGTCTTGATATTGACTTCAGTGGAACTAGGAATTGGCCTCGAACTGATAGTTGAAGCCAGAAAAAAGTGCCGGCTTTGTTATATAGCCAATTTTTATTTAATTTTCATTAAATATACAATGATGTTATATCTTTTTTTAACAACTATTTTTTCTATGGTTGACATTTTGATGCCTGTTTTCCCTCCCTTCGTAAAAACTCCCTTAATAAAAATGAACCTTAGTTGCAGAAATAAGAGTTCCATATTCCTTTCAGGCAGAAGAAAATATATTGTAGAAGTGTTACAAAGCCTATATTTCAAGGAATGAAAGACTAAACATTTATACATCACGTCTTTGTCTATTGTTTAGGTTGTAATTATTGCTATATATGTTTTAAAAAAAATAAAATCTATACACTCTGCTTAGGATTCTGAAAGCATCCCTGTTAAAGAAGAAAGTTAGAATAATTCTCGTAGTTTAAGTCTCCTGCTCATTCATTTGTGGGACATTTTCCAGAGCACAAATAGGAGTTAAGTGCCCAATTCCTACTGACTTTCAATGGGAGTTGAGCACCTAATGGCCATTTGAGTTTTTTGAAAATATCCCCCTCTATTTCATCTGTTTAAAAAAGCTGTTTTTTGTTTGTTTTTCTCCATCATGTTGTGCTGTAGCCTTTGCTTAGTTAATGTGTACTGATACTGTCGTTGTCCTTCCTTGCCTCCCATATTCTTTTCTCCCCCTTTGTTTAATTAGTTTCCTCTTTTCTTTAGGGATCTTGCTTGCAATTTTGTGCAGCTCATCTCAGAGGCACAGTGCACAACTTGCAGCCCAACGGCCAGGACAGTGTGGGCTAAGGTAGCATTAAGCCAACATTGTGTTTACCCAATTCTGGCCACCACAATAACTCTGAGAACCCGATGGGTGCTCCCTAAATTTCAGATGCCTGTCTCCAGCTTTCCATGAATGGCAGTGCAGCCCACAATTCCTGCAGTGATAGCTGTCCCCTTGTTTCACTGACATGCTTGTTCTGCCCCCTGCGTGTCCCCTATTCCCAGGCTTGTGTCAGGATCTTTGTAGGCCAGCGTAAAGTTACTTTCTGCAAAGCCTGGGCAAGGGGAAATTCTTCTCTGGCCAGATCTGAGGCTTTAATAGCTGCTTTACACTGCCACAGCATAAAAGAGCTGTAGCAGAGGACAGAATCCCTCACCATGTCTTGTATATCTTTATTGGGAAGCACCAAGCACACTCAGCAATAGTGCTGTTAAAATAATAAACAAATGAGAAGGAAAAAGGAGTTCAGTTTCTCAAATTATAAGTAGAAGACACTGTAATATTCAAAAGCTCACATGGTATCAAATCTCTCAGATCTGCAAATGTTGGTTGCTCCCACTATCCTTTAATTTTTTTTCTTTTTTTAGTTTTAATTCCTCAGTAAGTTTCCAAAGAAAATTCTTTAATCTTGCTTTTGTCTCACAGATAAATGGTTATGTTGAGTGAGGTCATCTGAGTGGTTAAAGATTTCAGCGATGGGATAAATTGTATTACCACATAAGGGCATGTATTCAGGTCTTTTGAGGAGCTTGGAAAAAATCAGATTAAGTTTCGTATTCTTATAGAAATGAAAAATGCAATACTTAGCACTCCTGAAGTTTTCACAGTTTTAGTCTGGCACTGACATTAGACAAAACTTGTATCCATTTAATTAACATATGTTTTCTTCTGCTCGACATGGCAGGAAAAATCTCATGTTACTGTAAAGATTGTCAGTGCATAATCCAAAAGCTAAACTACCCAAGGAAATTCAAGTAAAATGGCAGTCCAATGTTAATTCAGTTTGTTGCCTTAATGGAAGTGCTAGCTTTGACTATGTACAGAACTGTGATGTATGTGTACAGTAAATGCCTATAACGTTCAAATGACAGGGCTGTGTGAAACTTTTCAAATGCCAAAATGATCTTTACATTCTTTAAGTGGTCTGGTAGAATCCAGGATTTTGGTTTGGGCCTGTTTCTTAGGCTGTCGAAAGTTACATGTCTAAACCACCAAGAGCCTCTCTGAGACTGTAACACTAACACACACACTCACACACACAGAGAGAGAGAGAGAGAGAGAGAGAGAGCGAGCAATGAGAAATAACTACCACGTTAGCTCAAAAATATATATGATAAAGTTCCCAGTAGATTTCAGCAATTCCCCATACCATGTCATTCAGTGAAGGAGGATGAAGCCCTGGTTTTCTCAGACACTAATGACTAGTAGCAACTTATAATTGTGGATGCATTGCTTGTATTTGGTCCTTTAGAAGATGCTTGCATGTGTGTGCATCAACAGGGAGCCTACACTTTCCACAGTTTACTGATTCATGTGGTTGCAAAGAAAGCAATTATTTCCAGAAATATTGTCTTTTTTTCCCCTTTCTGCAGTAATTAAAAAAAAATTCACATACAGATCTAACATAAAATGGACAACAACTTCTCTGGTGCTCTGAGTGCTGCGAATTCATTGCTTAATGGGCTGGTGTCTCTAGAAAACACACACACACACACACACACACAGAGCTAAGAGTTAAATTTCAGAAGACAAGAAGTTCAGAGTCAACAAAGCACAGAGTCACTGTTAGCACACACGCATGCACATCTCTGAACATTTTCAGAAGTGACTTCAACTTCTGCACCTACAGAATTGTGCACACTCACACGTGCACAAACTATATTTACGTGTACAAATTAGATAAGTCTGTCTCTAGCCACCCAATTTGTGCAAGCAAACACCTGTCTTTGAGCACAAATATGCATTTAAATTTGTGAGCACAAAATTAGAGGCTGGCTGAAACACTAGTGTTTTTTAAAGTTTTTTATTTTATGTTTTTTCCTCTCTCAAGGTTTACATCCCTCCTGGAATCAACTAGAGGCTATAAGGAATGAGGGAAGTGAGCTCTTAATTTTTTCTGCACACAATTGCCCACAAATTGCTCAAAAGAAAAAAATGGGTTAACACATTTGCTCTCTTTTTGCATTTGTATTTTTTGTGGGAATTTAAGTTACTTACCTAGAATAGTCCTGTTTCACAGAGCTGAGCTACTCCAGTCCTTGTGCCTGTGTTGTTAAATATTTCACTAGCTATCCAAAAACAATAGGTTAACTGAAGTATGTAATATACAGAAGAGGACTCCATTCTCATCATGCCATTACTCTCGAGAGCCCAGCATTTGGCGTGTTTTATACAAAAAAAAAAAGTTGTAATCTTAATGGGGGTCAATGTAGCTGGGAGACAATGTCAGAATGTATCTTACCAGAGAGAGAAAAAGAGAAAGTCAGAGAGAGCTCTAATTGAGAGCATATGTAGGGCTATGGAAGAATGAGGCGATATTTGGGGTCAGGGCCAGCGCAACCCATTAGGCGACCTAGGCAGTCGCCTAGGGCACTACAATTGGGGGGGGGGGCGGCGACCGCGGCGGTATTTCAGCGGCGGGACCTTCCGCCGCCTCTGTGGGGTGTGGCATTTCGGGGCGGGACCTTCTGCCGCTTAGGGCAGCAGAAAAGTTGGCAGCGCTCCTGTTTGAGGTATTGGTATTTATGTACATAGTGATTCATGTTCTAGAAGTATGTTTAAAACAATGTAAATCAAGTGTTCTGTTAAATGGAAAGGTGAAATAGGAGGTCCAGTTCCAAACTGGGTCATTGGAGGGAACTATTCATTTGGATTGTCATCTGGCAGACAGTAGCATCACTCTAGAAAGTATGGTGAATGGGTGAGTGAGAGCAGAAAAAGCAGACGTGAGAAGAAGAAAAAAGGAGTGAAATGTAGATGAAATATAGGAGATGACTGGTCCTTCAGTTTGACTTGGAGACTTCTCCCTTTATTGAGTAAACCAGTGGCTCTCAAACTGTGGGTCAGGACCCCAAAGTGGGTCGCAACCCCATTTTAATGGGGTCGCCAAGGGTTGGCATACGCCTTGCTGGGGCCTAGGACTGAAGCCTGAGCCCCACTGCCTGAGGCCGAAGCCCAAAGGCTTGAGCCCTCAGTGTGGGGGGGAGGACTCAGGTAACAGGCCCACCGCTTGGGGCTGAAGCCCTTGGAATTCATCCCCCCCTTCCACACCAAGAGCGGTGGGGCTCTGGCTTTGACCCCCCGCCTGGGGCGGCGGGGCTCGAGAGGGCTCAGACTTCAGTCCCACCTCCTGGAGTCATGTAGTAATTTTTGTTGTCAGAAGTGGGTCAGGGTGCAATGAAGTTTGAGAATCCCTGAAGTAAACTATTGGACAGTCAGAGAAGCTCAGTCCAAAAAAGGTGGAGGTTCTTCTTCTTCCTTTATGCCGCTTTTCCTGGTGAAACTCACGGCGGCAGCAGGTTCCAGCTCCGCCTGGGGTATCCCCCAGTGTTCTCAGGCCATCTGGGAGATATAATCCCTCCAGCATGTCCTGGTTCGGCCTCGGGGCCTTCCAGTAGGACATGCTCAGTGAGTTCCAAAGGAAGCCTTGCAGGGGGTATGCTTACCAAGTGCCCAAACCACCTCAGATGGCTCCTCTCAATCCAGAGGAATAGCGGCTCTACTCTGAGGCTCTCCCAAATCTCACCCTGATTCAGAGAGTAAGCCCAGCCACTCTGCAGAGAAACCTCATTTCCACCGCTTGTACCCGCGAACTCATCCTTTTGGTCATTACCCAAAGTTCGTGACCAAAGAAGGTTCAGAGTAAAAATCTGTTCTTTTGAACCTTGCATGGAATGCAGACCCCAGCCCCAGGAAGCTAAGGAGCAACAGGAGAAGTCATTGTGAGTGACTCATTTAGTCTTGTAATAAAATTTGTTCTACTTCTCAAGTGAGTGTTTGTGTCTGTATATTTATCACAGTCTCTTTACTGTCCAGAGTGAAACACATTAGAAATGGGGTTGGAGAGCACTTTAAACACTGAATTATTTCATCTTTCATGTGTTGGTACCTTATCTCTCTCACTTAATAAGCCCTAGGTCCATTACTTTGCCTTTTTCTAGCAGAGTTGACAGATCTTCCACCCCAGCTTGTCCCCTTCCTTGCCACCCACCCACACATGTACATTTTTGCATGCTTTATTTTGCAATGACTAAATAGGTGAAATATTCAGCATTGTTCTGAATATTACATTGCTTCAAAAATACTTAATTTTCCAGCCCAATCTCAGGAAAGAGCTGTTTACTTCAAAAGGAGATCTCTGAACTGAGACATAAAAAGAGCAAAATTATCTGCTTCTACAAGTTCCTTGCATAACAACAGCGTCTCCTGACAAACAAAGAACAATTGTGACAAATATTAAATGCACAACATTTCAGACACAATTATAATGCTCAAAAAGATTTGAATAGGATATGCTCCATGTCAAAGTCCAAGAAATACTTCAGAAAGGTCTAATTCTTATTATAGTTGAATATGGATTAGACAGCATCTGTTTATGCATGTATAATAATCTGATTCTTAGCAGGATTAACTCCACTACAGTATACATTAAATTGTGCAGTGAGACATAAATTAGTAGTGGGTAGTCTCTGACTTGCTAAAACTTGATTTTTGGGTAGCTACTCACATAAGTAAATTTACTCTTGGTAGAAGTTTTTGTGTTTCTCTGCTTTCAGTACATCTGTGTCTCCATTTTTTTTTCACCTTTTTGCTTGTTAATCCTTTTACAGTGCACTTGATAGTTACTGTGTTTATACAAATCTCATTTTGTCCAAAGTTTTTATTAGCCAGTTACTGTCTTGGGTATATAAGAGCATGAAATGATCTCAACGTTATATTGTAGTGCATGGAATCAGGTGCCTAATAAAATCCAAAGACCCTACTAGTGCATGTAATTTCTGTTATGAAACTTACACATTTCATAACCATAGAATTTTTGTCATCTTTTTTAATCTTTTTTGCAGTTACAGTTCTTTCTGTTTTGGAATGAGCTAAGAGTTTTGGGGTTTTATAAGTGATGTCTTTAATGGTATAACAAAACTTTGCAATGGGCCAATCAGGTGCCAGACTAAAATTCTATTTCCATAATTAGATAAGAAAGTATTGCTTTGTGTATCAAGTGCTCATGTACAGTTCTCCAAAACATTAAATAAAACTCTGTTCCTTATTTTGGATATTGCCAAATATAATGCAACTACTTTTGTTTTCTGGTTTCGTGCCTGGTTCTTCAAGTTGCTGAGTACCTCTGACAAACACCCATAAATCCTACTGAAGTCACTTCAACATCATGCAAGATCAGGCACTCATTTTTGTAGTCAAGGTGAAATAAAATAATAAAGTGCATAATGGGGGTGAGGGTAACTTATGCAAACTTCAGAAACAGTTTTTAATTTGGCTCTCTGCAAAGGAACATATTTACTGCAGTGCACATGCTCTGTCATGGAAAAATAGCTTCCAACAGTACATGGTGTGTTTGAATCAGAACTACAAAATATAAATAGCCTCCCAAAACAATCTTGCTTTATTTACTTTTATTTTTGCTATCTTTTGTGTCATGTAAATGAGCATATAATCCGTTATTTTAATGCTGTCACAAAATTATGTGAAATGGGTATCAGATGATTAAATACTAACTACTGTTTGCTGTATCAGATTAGTATCAAGCTAATACATCGAGCCCCTCTACATGTCATAATACACAAGTATAGTAATCCAGCGTGTCATGATTTAGCATGGGGGATCTAACTTGATCTGTCTTTTGCCATCTTGTGGTGTTTTAATAAAACCAGGAAGCTACTTCTATTGCACAAGAGAGTTTGATGGACAGCCTAGTTCCCATGTTCATTCCTGTAATGCAGGAGAGCTGGATTTGATTATTAGTCTCATTCTTTTACTGTTGAATATGAACCAAAAAGGCTCCCATCATCCGCTTGCAGATTGAGTGTAAGGCTCTCACCTTGTTGTTCATAGGTATTGCTGATCATAGGTAGAATATGAACATCCACTGTTCTAATCCCCTTACATATAAATAGTAAACGTGAAGTTTTGGGAGAAAAGGAGGCCATGAGTCTAGCCACTTGTTTGACTAGCTTGTAGCCTGTCATTTTTTCCTGCAAGTGCTTATGTAGCTCTTTCTAACAATGCGTTCATGACCACAGTCTCCACTGCTATCTTTGGATGTCCATTTATTGTTATTATTTATTTTATTAACCAAAAGAGTAAATAGCTTACAGAGTAAAAATTTTAAAAGCATTAAGCAATTTAGGATTGTAAGTGCCATTTTGAAAAGTGGCTTAGGCATTTTAGAGCTTAAGACCTCCTTGACTTGCCATGTCAACCTATATCCCAAACTGCCTAAACCATTAATGAAAAATTTACCCCCAGTTGAAAGACGCAACAGAGAGATGAAGGACAATAAACAAGTGGTCAAGGTGACCATCTAACGTATCTTTCTAATACAATTCTTGATAACACAACCGTGTTCTTTTTTAGTCTTAAGTATCCACTGTGTAAAACAATTCCTCATGAACTCTTGGTGTTCATAGAATATCAGGGTTGGAAAGGACCTCAAGAGGTCATCTAGTCCAACCTCCTGCTCAAAGTAGGACCAATCCCCAGACAGATTTTTGCCCCAGATCCCTAAATGGTCTCCTCAAGGATTGAGCTCACAACCCTGGGTTTAGCAGGCCAATGCTCAAACCACTGAGCTATGAAAACCCTGAAAAAGTGAGGCCCCGCTTTCATGGTCTGTATTAATACTGAAAATCAAGATCAAGCGAGCCTTTGCCCTTCTGCTCCACGGGAGGTTTCTGTCCTCCCTGAGCTCGCCTTAGAGCTCAGAGTTCTCTTAGCTTCAGTTCATTTCTTCTTGTCAGATATATCTGGTGATAGCAGAACCTCCAGACCTTTTCCCATCCCTGCTTATAACTCTTCATTATTCTTGTTGCATTCTCCTGTACCTTTTTCATTTCTATAATATCCAGTCTGCAGTGTGGTGCCCCCAACTGTGCACAGTTTTCAATGTATGATCTCCTATTTTGGGTTCTCTTCTAGCACACTTCTTGCTCAAAATATATGGTATATTAGGCGACTGGAGGAGATAGTGAAGTGATTTGGGTTGTGGTGCTGTCAGTGTGCGAATTATACACAATTCTATGTCTAAAGGTATGCAGTTCTGTTTGTCCTCCTTCTCGCCCAGAGGATGCAATGTGTGTGGCTTTCTCAGTGACCAGTAAAGATACTGGATTGAATAAATGTTCATTCGGACATATTGCAAAAAAAGAACAAGGTGTTGCTGGTTGATGGAAGGAAGCAACTTCATGGCAGGGGTTGGTCTCTGCCCACCCTTTGCCAATAAAATTCACAAAGGAGGGGGTGCTCTTATATCCCAAGTTGTTCTGAATACCCGAGGTGGCATTTATCTTGATGGTGACTGTTTTTCTTGGATGAGCACTCAGCCTCTCTCATCTAGGTCTTTGTCACCTGCAGATTGAAATACTCCTGTTTGCGCTACATGATGATACATTTGAACATATACAGGCTATACTGGCTGCAGAGTATAGTGGCTGATATGGGTCTAACTGTAGGGATCAGGTTACATCTGTGCACCATAGATTGCATTAGCTTCCTATTTGCTGGTGGGTACATTTCAAGTGTTGATTATGACTCTGTAAAATATCATGTGGTTTGGGTCCCTGCTATCTGAGAGACTGCCCCTCTTTCTCCTGGTTGTTCATTACTGCAGAGGAGAACAGCTGGTGTGTTTGAACAAACAGTTTCTAGATTTGAGCTTCCGAGGTTGGTGCAGTGCAGGAAAAAATTACTCAAATTTGTTTTCCCTATTGATTCAAGGGACTCCACATCTACACATGAACACACCATCCCCTGAAGGCTAACTGAGCTGTCGTCTTAGGCTTTTGCCTATCAGACTGGGGACAGGATATACTGGTGTTTTAATTTTGTTTTTAATTTCCAGTGTTTGAGAATCTTTTTAGTTAACACTCATTAATTTTTTTGGTTTTAAAATAACATGCTCCCAGAAATGAATGTAATAGATGCAATTTTATAAATCCTAAATAGAGACCTATATGAATTATAGTGTCTGTACATGATTGCATGAGGCAAAAGCAAACTAAATTTCATTTGTTTGTCCATTTTAAATTGGAGGCTAATGACCAAATTTTCATAATTGCAGTAATAAACCTTCCAATTTGTTCATGCAGACTGGACAGCTGTGTATGCCAATAGGGAATTAGGATGCAGTTACCTGTGTGTTGTGTGCAAAAATGTGTCTGTCTTTATGTAATATCTTTGAGGTTTGTTTTTTATTTAATGTTGTAAAGTATTTGAATACATAGCTGCTTTATCTACAACATTTTATATGCTTTTAGATATTTAATTACTTCCTTTTATATCTGATGATCAAGTGAAGGATTCTTAGCAGATAGGGTGTAAGCTCCCTGCGCATTACTGCTGATGCCTCAACAGTCTGATCCAGAGCCCACTGAAGTCCATCGAAAGACTTCCACAGACTTCAGTGGGTTTTGGATCAAGACATAAATCCTGAGCTGCATTATTCCTACTGTTCCAGATTTAAGCATTAGTCAGAAGAAAATGGATCTGCCAAACATTCCAGAAGTAAGAACATAGGAATGGCCATACTGGGTCTTCTGACAATGGCTAATGCCAGGTGTCCCAGAGAGAATGAACAGGTTAGGAAATCATCAAATGATCCATCCCCTGTCACCCATTCCCAGCTTCTGGCAAAAGTATGGTGTATGTGGTGACTAGGTGGGGTGATTTGTAGAGGTAAAAGGCCACCTTTACCACCTAAACTGTTTTTCTATTTAATTTTTGTCAAGCTAGTATTAATTGCATAATATTTAAGATGTTCTGTCCTCCTTCCCCACCCACCACTTCTGATATTGTAGTGCAAAAAACAGACTGGTGGATTTACGGTAGTCTGCAGAGCCTGTGAATGGAAAAGTATTACCTATGATTTTGCACCATTGGGGAGCAACTCTTTCATTTAATAATGCCATATGGTAGGTGTTTCAAACCCTGAGAAGACAGTAAAATGATTTAAATGAGAACAGCAGCTGTGATGTGCAAAATCCTGGATCTGTTTTAATGGAAGCAATAGGAGAATGATCCTGTTACCACTTTTATGAGAACCTGTGAAGCTGCTGAATACAATTGGGATTTCTTGGGAAATTACAATGGTGTGATAACTCTAACGCCCACTAATGGAAATACAGTAACTCCTCACTTAAAGTCGTCCCAGTTAACATTGTTTCGTCGTTACATTGCTGATCAGAGAACATGCTCATTTAAAGTTGTGCAATGCTCCCTTATAACGTCGCTTGGCAGCCGCCTGCTTTGTCCACTGCTTGCGGAAAGAGCAGCCCATTGCAGCTAGCTGGTGGGGGCTTGGAACCAGCTCCCCTAACAGTTCCACATTCCCCTAAGTTCCCTGTGTGGCAGCCGCCCAGCAGCCTATCAATTGCTGGCAGTTCAGCTGTCCCTCCCCCCACTGCCGTGTGCTGCTCCTGCCCTCTGCCTTGGAGCTGCTCCCCGGAGCCTCCTGCTTGCTGTGCGGGGGGGCTAATGTCAGGATGTCCCCCTCCCCCCTGCTCCTGCACTCTGCTTACCACCTCTTCCATAGAGCGGGGGAACACACGACAGGGCTCAGGACGGAGGAAGCTTCCTGGCAGCAGCTGCCCTCTCAGCTTGCTGATATACCGGTATTTAAAAAGGCAGTGTAGTTAGGCCTGGTCTACACTGGGGGGGATCGATCTAAGATACACAACTTCAGCTACGAGAATAGCGTAGCTGAAGTCGACATATCTTAAATCGACTTAGAATCACTTACTTTGCGTCCTCGCGGTGCGGGATCAACAGCCACCGTTCCCCCCGTCGACTCTGCTTCCGCCTCTCGCCGTGGCGGAGTTCCGGAGTCTATGGCAGAGCGATCGGGGATCAATCACTACCCGCTGATCCAGCAGGTAATATAGACGTATCCTTAGAGTGGGGTCAGTGTACTTAAAGGAGCAATGCGCATCTCTCTCGCACACACACGGTGTGTGTCTCTGTCTCTGTCTGCCATGCACTCCATTCATGCTGCCTTGTAGAGTGTGGGCTACATTAACAACAATGAGTTAATCCTTGAGGGCCCAGCCAATTGCTAGTTCCTCATTTAGCAGTAAGGCAGTCCCTGGGAAATATCCCACCCTCTGACTTCACCACCTCAACCAAGCTTCACAATCATCATCGCTATGTACCAGTATTAAATTTTGTTTAAAATTTATACTGTGTATGTGTGTGTGTGTGTGTTATATATATATATATATATATATATATATATAGTTTCTTTTGTCTGGTGAAAAAAATTTCCCTGGAACCCCATTTACATTAATTCTTATGGGGAAATTGGATTCGCTTAACATTGTTTTGCATTTTTCAGGAACATAACTACAACGTTAAGTTGCTGTACTAGTAAATACTCCCACTCCCTTCTGGTCTCATATCTAAGTGTTTTTTGGTTTGCCAGTCTCTGACTTTTGTCTTAATGGATCTCCTCTGTGGTTTTTATGAACTACTTATTATCTCCTGATCAGAAAGAGCATGAAGGTTATGCAAATCACTTTTCAATGACAACTATTTCTTTTGGAAAAAATCCCAGTGACTCTGTAAACTGTGTGGTTTTATTTAAAGGTCCCTTTCAAGTATTAAATAAGAGACTGCTCTGAGATGTAGCAACCCATTCATCCCTCTCAGCAAAAATATTGGTACAAATTTTTTTAAAAATTTGAGAATCATTGATAATGGCTTGGATCAGATTCTCAGCATAATATAAAGAAGTTGTAATTACAAGGTGAATTTATCTTTTCTGGACTCGGTAATTATCAGGCGATGTCCGGCCTTTTGAAAGCCTGTCTTTCCATTCACTCAGGTAAACTTGCTGTTAAAAACACGGAAGAAGAGAGATCACTGTTAAAACAAAATTGTAACTCTAAGTAGTTTTGATTTTTGTTTTCACACTTATTAGCCCATGTCAACTAAAGATAAAGGACTTGATTGTGTTTTGCCCTGAATGGTATGTGATAGGATTCCTTTATACCCTTGCACAGGGTCTGGGCATATTCTGGTCCCTTGTGCTCCCTGAGCATGTGGATTCCATGAGACCCAAGTTTTATCTCACTCTCTACTGGCTAAGAATCTGAATCTGTGTTGGGGGAGTATACAGTGCATCCTAGCCAAAGGTGGTGGAGGTCTACACACCCTGGACCCTGCGATCTCTCACTAGGGCTCCTTGTCTTCCTCAAAGCAGGGCTGACCCTAAGTAGCTCTATAGTAATGCTTTGTTGATCTGTTTGCCCATTCAAGGAGAGCTGTGGCATGCAGACCTCTTATCTCTCCCTTCTATCATTCATAGATTCATAGACTTTAAGGTCAGAAGGGACCATTATGATCATCTGGTCTGACCCCCTGCCCGCTGCAGGCCATAAAACCGTCCCCGCCCCTTCCCTGGACTCTACTGCTGAAGTCCCCAATCCTGTTATTAGTGACCTCAATCGGCAGAGACCCTCCTGCTAGAGATCCCTGCCCCATGCTGCGGAGGAAGGCGAAAAACCTCCAGAGGCTCAGCCAATCTGCCCTGGAGGAAAATTCCTTCCCGACCCCAAATATGGCGATCAGTAAGACCCCGAGCATATAGGCAAGAGTCTCCATCCTGACCCCTTTTAGCCATTATGCTATTTACCTACCATTGCTTGGTTTTCCTTGACAACTATGTTTTACCATTAAACCATTCCCTCCATAAACTTATCTAACTTAATCTTAAAGCCAGACAAATCCCTCGCCCCCACCGTTTCCCTCGGAAGGCCGTTCCAATATTTCACCCCTCTAACGGTCAGAAACCTTCGTCTAATTTCAAGCCTGAACTTCCCCACGGCCAGTTTATATCCATTCGTTCTCGTATCCACGTTAGTACTAAGCTGGAATAATTCATCTCCCTCCCTTGTATTAATCCCTCTAATATATTTAAAGATAGCAATCATATCCCCCCTCAGCCTTCGCTTTGTCAGACTAAACAACCCAAGCTCCTCTAGTCTCCTTTCATACGACAGGTTTTCCATTCCTCTGATCATCCTAGTGGCCCTTCTCTGCACCCGTTCCAGTTTGAGTTCATCTTTTTTAAACATGGGAGACCAGAACTGCACACAGTACTCCAAATGAGGTCTCACCAGCGCCTTGTACAACGGAAGCAGGACCTCCTTATCCCTACTAGATATACCTCGCCTAATGCATCCCAAGACAGCATTGGCTTTTTTCACCGCCACGTCACACTGTCGACTCATAGTCATCCTGCGGTCTACAAGGACCCCTAGGTCCTTCTCCTCTTCCGTTACTTCTAACCAATGCGTCCCCATCTTGTAACTAAAATTATTATTGGTCATCCCCAAATGCATCACCTTACACTTTTCACTATTAAATTTCATCCTATTTCTGACACTCCATTAGTCCACTGTAAGTGGTTTATACTGTAGTGGGGAAAGATTTTGATCCCCCGTTTGGATCTTGTTATGAATTACTTGGAAATAGGTGAAGATATTGAAAAAAGAGTAAACGGGGGGAGGCAGGGTCACGTATTCAGAAAACCTGGCAGAAAATTTCAACGAGCTGATGTAATTTTCTCTATTAGTCCAGGAGTCTTAATATGTAGCGATGACCTGTAGTTACTAAGGGAATCCCCGAGCATGGTGCACATGACAGACTATCCCGAGGGAGGGAAAGGGAGGAGAAAGCGAGAGAGAGAGATGGGGGGTAAAAGGGAAGATGAAAATGGCATCTCCAGCACTTGCTGGAATTCATTGAATGCTCTTTATGTAACTTGCCTCTAGAACAATAGCACCTGTCTAGTATGTGTCTTAGATGTGTTTCTAGTTTTTATTGGAAAGAGTGACAGTCAGTTTTGGAATCCCCTCTCATCCTGGATTTCAGTGGTTTTTCATAATATACACTCTTCAGCTTTTTAAACTATGACAGGACCTATCTGCAGGGACGCCCAGAGGATTCAGGGGGCCTGGGGCAAAGCAATTTCAGGGGCCCCTTCCATAAAAAAAAGTTGCAATACTATAGAATACTATATTCTTGTGGGGGCCCCTGCGGGGCCTGGGGTAAATTGCCCCACTTGCCCTCGCCCCCCTCTGGGCAGCCCTGCCAATCTGAGGTTATGCTAGAACAGAAACAGATCTAAAATAATTGCTTTATTCTCTCTTCCATTAGCTGGTTTGTGATGAAGCTTATAGCCTTTTATGATTATATTTTTCCCTGTCCTATAGTTGCCTGCAGTCATATTGTATGGGAATATTCTATTACTACAAACAGACATGTAACTGTGGAAAATGGTAATGATTTGCACCTTTTCTCTGAATAAATCCAGTGCACTTTCCAAAGGTGGGTAAGTGTTACCATCCCCACTTCATAGATAAAGAAATGGAGGTGTAAGCTTAGTCTGCTTCTGCTTTCCACATTGGACACCAGTTGTATCTAGCTCATTACAAATACAGAAGTTTGTTGTTCAAACACAGTGGCCTGCAGAGACATGGCTCATCCGATAGCCATTTTGGATTAACTCCTTGGATGGGACTCCCTTTCCAAACTAAGTATTAAATTAACTTTATTTCCTCCTACTCCAAAACTATTCTCAAAACTCCCAGATTTATTCCTTACACACTGGAATATGAGCCCACACTGCATAGGAATACAGTGTGCCTCAAGCAATGCTTTTTTGGACCCTCTTACTTATGTGGTTGGGATTTCACAAAGTGCCATGTTAGAGAAAACTGTAGTCTTTGATCTCTTGCCATTTAAAAAAAACCCTCCTCTCAGCATGGTTCATTCTCATCATCTTAATCATAGACTGAAGGATAATATTTTAGGCTAGTTTTCCTTTTCTTTCATAGATGTACTGGCTATTTATATCTCAGATCTTTAAGATTCTACCAATTACTTGAGCTAGCCTTATGCTTAGGGGGAGGAAAGGGGTGTAGGGAATAATGAGTCATGTACATTCACTATGTCTCTTGTAAGTGTCTTGTATATACACTGGTATGTGAGAGACGGTATCCATAGTACATTTTTTTTAAATGAAAACTTTCACTTTTATCTGCTGGCTAATCTTTTTATGACTGAAGATTAGAGAACAAAGTTCAAATTAATATTCTCTATAATTATTTTTATCACACTTTAATGAATCTCTGTTTACAAATTTATATATCGGACTGGATGACAAGGAATTTGAACTTTGGTTCAAAAGAGTTGAAGTTCAGATTATATCTTTCTGTCCTGTAAATCCACTCAGAATGGGCATTGACTGTTCTGAATTTTTTAATATAAATTGTCACAGCATATTTGTCTGAGATGTTTTGTTTGCCAATTGAAAGTCTAAAGATTGAATCAATTTGAAACAAGTCATAAAGAATATAAACAATAAATGAGGAGAGATTTGAAATTTCCAGCCTGGATAATAAATACCATGTGTAGTGCTTTTCTTCACATTTTCTGGTTCAATTTGTGTCTGACATACTTTTTCTTACACTCCAATTTCACGGTGAAAAGGTCCACAGAAGGGAAATGAAGACTTTTTTACAGGCACAATGAGACAGAGAGAAAAAGAGGTGACACAAACTAGAATTATTGAGCCTGGAAAGAAGCATTAGAGAGATAGTTCAGTGGTTTGAGCATCGGCCTGCTAAACCCAGGGTTGTGAGTTCAATCCTTGAGGGGGCTATTTAGGGATCTGGGGCAAAAATCTGGGGATTGGTCCTGCTTTGAGCAGGGGATTGGACTAGATCTCCTGCTGAGGTCCTTTCCAACCTTGAGATTCTATGATCAGATATTAGTCATTTCTAGAAGCAGGATGCTTGACTGGATATACCCAAGTGCTTCTTCTGTCTGGCAAATCCTATGTTCTTATAATGACAAATATTAATTATTAGTTGATAATCCTGGTTTTTAATGTAAAATTGTACAAATATAATTAAAATATAATCTAGGGGTTAGTTACATTGGTATTCATAGTAACTCCACTGTCTTTAATGGAGGTACTCTAGATTTATATTGCTGTAAATGAGAATCAAGCCTTGAGTGAATACCTGATTTGTTTCTTAGATTACATGTGTCGATTTACTCCATCCTTCTCTTACCCTTAACTTTTAAAGTTATTTTTATGTTAGCAATGATACCACATGCTTTGTGTGAGTTTTGGCTCTGATCTCTTTGGAGAAACTACTTGTACAGGAAATGGGACTGTCTTTTGAGATTAATTTTAAAATTATGATGCTGCATATGTAATTTTTAAAGATACAGTAAAACCAAAATATTAATATTGAGATATTCAGTATTCTTATCATCTGTGCAAGGATTTACATCTGCAATTTCCCCACATGTTAAGACCAATGTACCCAAAAGTCTTTTAGCAAATTCACTTGTGCACATAAAAATGTAGATAAACTATTTTTTTGGTTTGTCCAAAATTGACTGGTTGGCTCACGTGTATGTTATAGGATTGTATAATAGCAAGTTGAATTATGATGTTCCAATCAATTACACTTATAAGCTTTTATAAAAAGAAACACCCATTCTGGTCATCATTCAGGCTTTTGTTTACATAATTTACTCAACTGTGCTTTTTTTGGACTTCTTAACGCAAGTGTATGTATTTTGAAATGGTAAAGTAAAATATGAATCATGTTAGTAATTCAACGCCTAAATTTTAAAGTGACTAGCATTTTTGGATGCCTGGATTTTTTAATGTACAAGTTGACACTTCTTAAAGGGGCCTAATTTTCACAAGTGCTGAGCACCTGCCCTCTGAAAATCAGGCCCCTTTAAGATCCAGATTAGGTACCCAAAATCATTAGTTACTTTTGAAACTTTAGGCCCAACTGTGTAAAGTGCATCTTATACAGAGACTATGCACAGTAGTAGAAAAAAAGATCTAGGGTAAAATTTTCAAAAGTGCATAAGTGGTTTAGAAATCTGTGTCCCATTTACAGAACTGACATAGGCACTTGGGAACCTAAATCCCACTAAGCTCCTAAATTCCTAAATCCATTTTGAAAATAGGATTTAGGCTCCTAAGTCAGTTAGACTAGGGATAAAATTTTCAAAAGTGCCTATCTTTCCTATATAGATAAGCTATTTAAATGCTTTCTTTGGTTACCCATCAAATATCTACACCAAATATGTTATGACATATGATACCAATATATTTGATGTAGCATTAAATATTAAAAAACAGCAACTTTTGAATGAAACTTCACTTGTTTCTTGTAACAGTGAAAATGCTATAGTGTCATAAATGAGAGGAAATAGTGCTGTTGGAGAATGCTCAGTTGGTGGGCTGTAGAGAAAGAGAGGCTCCTATTTGCAATTAAGATAATTGATGGTAGAGGGAGCATTTTGTATGGAGAAGGTGAGCTGTAGTGTATTTCACCCTCTCGAGACTGAATTATTGTAACTCCTACGACCTAGATTTGTCAGGCAAAGCCCATCACACTCTAGTCCATCTTGAATACAAACAGTCCTCCACCACTTGAACATGACTAGCAGTGATGATACAAGAGTAGATAGCGAGGCTTGGCAGAATTTGATTTTTTTTAATGTTTCTTTTTAAGTGTGATTTTTTTTATTTTTACCAATTTTTAGATTTTCACGGTTGCGGTAAATTGAGGGGTCAGGCAATAATTGTTTAATCACAGTAGATGTTGAGATTCAAAATGTTACAGCTTTATAACAGTCAAAATTCAAATGTCAAAATATACAAAGTAAATAGCCTGACCTCAAACTCTGTGTTTTCAAGCTGCATTTTTCTTACTTTGCCTATCTACATTTCTTTATTATTGGTGGAAATATTTTTTGTCTGTTTGTTTGTGTTTGTGTGATGAAATCAACATTTACCAATAAAAAGCTAATCCAAAACTGTACGCCAGTTTCTGACTCCTTGTTTGCTTCTTATTCAATTAAATTCAGGGTCTTAGTCCTAATCTTTAAGATTGGGCCTAGGCTACCTGATTGCTGAACTCACTGACCACGCAGCAACCAGAAATGCCTCTGTTGAAAGACTTGGGAGCTGGAGGCAGGGCATTTTCAATGCTGGTCCAATCCTAGTCTATGGAATACTGAATCAGAAGATGGTCTAATTGGACTGTTTTCAAAGCTCAGTGCAAAACTTTTTTGAGCAGAAGCTCACCTGCAATAACAGAAGTTGAAGAATTATGTTGGAGGGGGCAGAGAAGGAGAAAGAAAGACTAATACAGGGAGAAAGATCCAAGTGTAAGGGGATAAACTATAGGATGGCAAGGGTAGAGACCATATCAGATAATATTTATGCTTATCTTAATATTGCATTTGGAGCTTAGATACTGTAGTGCTTAGCATCTGATAAATACACCATAGACAGATCTGTCACATAGCAAATGCTGTTCTTGTATGAATACAGTTCTCGCTGTAGCTGCTATTTCTGAAGAGAGTTGACCTGTACTATTTGTGAAACAACATACTGACTGAACAACAGACAATAAAGTTCTTGGCACAAGATAAGAGTCTTACAGTAGATAGATTATGACTGATAGAATTCTGTGTGTGTATAAATTATTCAAAATATTTCAAACAAGTTGTATACAAGTTAATACTTCGTAAATGTATTTGCTAAAAGAGACAAAAAGTTGCACTATTTGAAAGTTCATTTGGACTTGACTAGCAAAACAAAATTACTAATAAAATACTGAACTAAACTAAAATATTTTTGTGTTCTTTAGAAATACACTTACCATAACCTGCAGTGAAAAATAATATATCATTTAATCAGGGGTGAAAGTAACTTAAAGAACTTAGCAGTACGCAGGGCCAGGGTCCTGAGCAGGGGACGGGGCCTCAACCGGAAGGGGATGGGGCCTCAACTGGAAGAGGCGGGAACTTTAAATCCAGCAGCGGGGCTCTGGCACCGATTTAAAGGGCTTGGGGCTCCGCTGCAGTAGCAGTGGCGGGGAGCCCCAGGCCCTTTAAATCACCACTGGAGCCCAAGGGCTTCTGGCCACCGCCGCTAACCTGGGGCTCCAGCAGTTGGGCTCTGGTGCCAATTTAAAGGGCCTGGGGCACCAGCTGCTGCTGCCCGGACCCCAGGGCCCTTTTAAATTGCCGGCCTGGGGAAGCTGCAAGACAGCTGTGTACCTGCTCTTGTCGGTA
This sequence comes from Chrysemys picta bellii, assembly GCF_011386835.1. Taxonomy (NCBI): domain Eukaryota; kingdom Metazoa; phylum Chordata; order Testudines; family Emydidae; genus Chrysemys; species Chrysemys picta. The sequence continues at coordinate 44,405,905 of NC_088796.1, forward strand.
CGCCATACCATACCGTACCAACTTACTTTCACCTCTGCATTTAATGGAACTTTGTGTTTGAGCAAAAATTTTATTTTACAAAAGGTATATGTGTTTTTAATTGAGTTTATATCTATATACAGTAACTCCTCAATTAATATTGTAGTTATGTTCCTGAAAAATGCGACTTTAAGCGAAACTATGTTAAGCGAATCCAGTTTCCCCATAAGAATGAATGTAAATAGGGAGGCTTAGGTTCCAGGGAAATATTTTTTGCCAGACAAAAGGCATTATATACATTTTAAACAATTTTAAACAAGCAATTTAATACAGGTATTAAACAGGCTGGCAGCCCCCTTATTCTCCCCCTCCCCCCACGCCTCCCACCCGCCCATGGACCCCATAGATCAGCACCTTCCCCCTGCTCCCCCCACCTCCTGCCCGCGGTAATCAGCTGTCTTGCAGCATTCAGGAGGCTGGGGGGAGAAGCAAGGTTGTGGCACGCAGCCTCCCCGCTCCCTCTCCTGCCCGCGGCAATCAGCTGGTTTGCGGCATTCAGGAGGCAGGGGAGGGAGGAGGAGCCTGGGCGCTGCGTCCTCGCTCCTCCCTGCTCCCCCCAGCCTCCTGAACGCCACAAACCATCTGATTGCCGCAGGCAGGAGGCGGGGGGAGCTGGGGGAAGACGCTGAACCACGGGGTCCGCCAGCGGGCGGGAGGTGCTGGGGTGCGGGGAGTAGGGGAGCTGATGGGGGACTGCCAGCCGTGGACAAAGCGGGCGGCCAAACGACGTTCTAGCAGAGCATTGCACAACTTTAAACAAGCATGTTCTGTAATGGAGCAGGGACGTAAGATCGAAACAACGTTAAGCGAGAGGACGTTAAGTTCAGAGATAGATATAAAATCAATTAAGAGTGCATATATCATTTTTTCAAATAAAATGTATTTTATATTGCCTCATGTGATTTGCAGGATTTGTTCTCTGCTTAATCTCCAGTATTAGGGCTGGTCCACACTAACCCCCCACTTCTAACTAAGATACGCAACTTCAGCTACGTTTTTCACGTAGCTGAAGTCGAACTATCTTAGTTCGAACTTACCGCGGGTCCACACGCGACAGGCAGGCTCCCCCGTCGACTCCGCGTACTCCTGAATGTTAGAAATGGTAATCTTAACTCTGAACCTTTTTTTTTTGTTTTTGTTTTTTTTAAGTTTCTGTTCTATATTGTAGTGTAGCCACTTGTACTTATATGGAATACGTGTCTTGCAGAATATGTGTTTGTATTCAATATTGCATTATATTGGTTTGTTTCCTAACAAAATTCTTTAAAAAATCTTAACTACGAAATATATCTAAATCTATCTTATTGTTCCATTAAGGTCCTGGTATTGACAACAGGACATCTTCACCACTGGATAATTCTTTTCCATGGGACGATTCAATCTTCAATATATCCATACATGCTGCAATTCGACATGGAAAGTGGAAACTACTAACTGGGTATCCAGGTAATGAAATGATTATTTTTTCCCTAGAGGTTTACCTCCACTGCCAGTTCATCCCATTTCATATGTAATAAACTTTGCATTTCCATAATTTACTCTCTTTCTCAACTTCCATGATTTACTATGTAATGTAAAAACCAGGAGGGCGGAGCCTCATTTAAAAGTAGGAAAATATTTACAATATATTCCTTGAAGTCATGGTTTTTGAATCTGTGTTTATGTGCTTACATTGCACTGGAAAAACCGGATTCCTGGAGGCAACTCGAGTTTAATTTATTTGAAATTAAACAAGTCATATTAAACACCGAATCCCAAGTATGAGGCTACTCTTTCCCTGTGTGTCTGAGATCTAATTTCTTATCTGCTCCTATTTCTGTAGGCTGCAGCCACTGGTTCCCACCACCACCTTTGTTCAGTGAGTCAAAGATTCTATCATCTGACCCACCAACAAAGAAACTTTGGCTTTTTGATGTTGTTAAAGATGCTGAGGAGAGAAACGACTTGTCTGAAAAATATCCTGGCGTTGTGAAAAAACTGCTCTCCCGGCTGCAGTACTACTATAAACACTCGGTGCCTGTGTTCTACCCTGACGATGACCCCCGTTGTGACCCAGCAGCAACTGGAGCCTGGGGGCCTTGGATGTAGAATACTACATTTGTAGCCTGAAAAATACAACTGTGGTGGAAATTGCGGACTGAGGGTCCTAGTCACATATTTTGACCTCATTTCTTTTACCCTTTTAACTGTGATTTCATCCCTTGGGTTATTCAATTCTACTTCTTCTTAAGCAGTATTGAGGATCTAATTTCACCCCCTGATTGTACTAGAAACACTGTTAAAATAATAAATCTGTCATTTTGATGTTCTTTGTCAGTGATAAGTCTCTAAAATGGAGGGTTAAAGCTGCTGGCCAGCTGGGAAATATTACTTCACTTGGAAAGTTCTAATGAGTCACAGAGGCAAGGCTATCCAGTTCTTTCATATTTAAAGTCAAATGTTTGATTTCATGCTTGCCAGTGGCCAAATCTTATAGGAGGCTAACACAGAGGTTTAAAAAAAAAATAGGAGAAAGAAGCCAGTTTCTGAGTTCAGCTGTCATTACATTTTCTCAGCTTTGCCATACAAATGTGTCCAGTAATGGATGCATTCAGAAGTCTCTAAGTACAAGCCTCCTCCCACTGGGCAACAAAAGATCTAGCAATACACTTGTCCACTGTTGACATATGGTTAGAGCATTGGTTTGATTTAATGCCCACCTTGGCTGTGAGTACCAACTCTTTAGGGCTTTTGTGCCTTTGTTATCACAGCAGAGACTGCCTTCATCTAATAGTCAGCTTTCGGACATCCCTTCATTTTGCATTGCCTTTTCTAGTTCATTTCTTTCTTGTGCTTCACAGTGCAGTTTTGAATTCTTGTGCAGGCGATTCAAGCACTTTTCTTTGCCAGCTAAAGCACAATGTGGAGGTTGCAAGTGATGGTAGTACTGCTTCATCTATCTGGTGGCTATTGCATCTGCTTCACAAAGCGCCCACCTTCTGCTAATATCTCTGGAAAACCTTTTCTGTTCCCTTCTCTAAGGACATTGCCAGTTATCTGTTTTGTACTGATGTAATGTTTCAAACTGGTTTTTTAGAGACTACTTTTAACTTTTCCATTAAAATTAGAGTTTTAATTTTTAGGTTCTAAGTTTTTTTGTTGAGCTGAATGATGTTTCTTTACTAGTGTGAATATCTAAAATAATTAAGAGAGGAGAGGAAAAGTATTGCTGTACTCCATATATTTTATTTTTTAGCTGTGTTGGTCCCAGGATATTAGAGAGACAAGGTGGGTGAGGCAATATATTTTATTGGACCAACTTCTGTTGGTGAACGAGACAAGCTTTCGAGTTCTGTGTAAGCTCAGAAGCTTGTCTCTTCATAAACAGCAGTTGGTCCAATAAAAGACATTACCTCACCCACCTTGTTTCTCTAGTTTTTAGAGATATTATTTCCATTTGTTATAATTCATTAATTATACATCTTGGGAAAGAAATAAAATACTTATTAAAAGAAGACTCTGATTGGCTAGCAAAGGTTCCACCTATTTGGCCCTTATTTCCACATTTCAGTCAGGGCTCGTTGGAGAGTTTATCCTTCTGGAGATCATAACACCTCGTTAACAGAACACAAGAAAAAGAATCTAAGGTATTTTCATTATTATCACTTTTAAGTTTTTTTTTTCAAAGATATCCTTAGGACTCTGACTACAAAAGTGTGTAAGACTAAAAAACTCACTACTTTCAGCTCTCAGACAACAGCCACTTTTGAAATGTACAGATGTCATCCTGACAGCTTTTGAGCTGACTGCAGGGCTGCCATTCACACTCAAGTTACTATGAAAATAGATGATGAATTAATGGGGGGGGAAAAACTAAGTTGTTTGAACTTTCTTATCAGTTATGCTATCTAGCCCCTAGTTTAAAAGGATTAAAGAATGTATAGCCTTAGTTGCAGAATTAAATATAATTGTTGCATGTTTGTTCTCCTTCCCTCCCTATCCCACAATCTACACCATTACATCATGCTGATATGACTCCACCTATCAGGAAGAAGGGGGTAAGCAACTGTCAGTCACTCAGCCTTCCGTAGATTGAGGCTTCACCTATTGTCTTCTCTGTTTCCCATCTAAAATTTCTATTATATTTTAAAATCTTAAAATTCATCATTTACTTAGCTGTTGTTTCAGATAAAAATATCCTACACTATTTTTTCTTTAGGTTGATTCCTCTTAAAGCCTTCAAGTTGACCTGACTTTGGTGGGGGGGAAGCTGGCTGTCATATTCAAGCTGGCAGCAGCAAAGGAAAAGAATTTTAAACTCTCCATTGAGCTGTTTCATTTCTTGAAGGGCAGACTTCTTTCTACAAGTTGCGGTTTCTTGAGTAACAATCAAAAATACAAGCATCATGAGCCTTCAGAATAAAACTTCATTTCATCGCCTTCCAAGCCTTCCAATCCTTGCTGGATCCAACAAAACTCTATAAATGTTTCAAAATTGAAAGGAGCTTTTTTTGACACACTAAAAATAATTATAACATTTTAGAAAAGCAATTGCACTTCAGGAAGTGTGGTTATGCTGGCTACCCACAATTATGCATTGCTACTTACTTAAAAAGATACAAGATGAAGGATGGGCAAGGCCCAGGACAAGGAAAAGAACTCGGGAGATCTGGATCCTATTCTTGAGTCTATGGTCACAGGCTCCTCTGGGAACAACCTGCTTAGAGTAGAAGAAATTCTGAGATTTTTTTTTTAATGGACTTTTCTAGGAATTCTTTAAATAGGGCTGGAAGGAAGCTTTTTATTTACTTCTCAAAATCTCATCGCAGAAAAAGCTAGGATTTTAGCCATCAAGATCTTCATAGATTTGGACATCCACCAGCAATCCTTGTTGCCTCAATTCTGTCCCTGGGATTCTCTGCTCCCTATCTTGCTCCTTGGTAGTACAGCTCCATAGAAGTCATGCTACCATGGATGCTTCCACTCGTTACTCTCCTCAAAACTCTCCCACTCTGTCCTTTATTGGGGGACCTACCAGCATTTGAGGTTTATTAAGAGAATCCTGTTGCACCAGTGCAACCCCATTCCAGGCTTGTCTTTAAGAGTACCTGCAGGGTACTCTTCCCAGGACAGGAAAGAGGGGACATTATCACTGAAGGGGAGTAAGTGATCTCAGGAAAGGAATCTGGGAGAGCTGCAGAGTAGGATATGTAGGTCATTTAGGCAGTCATGGCAGCCATGTTTGTAGTCCTGGATATTGGCAAAGCCACCTGGGAAATAGGTGTGCGTGTATATAAACATCATCCTTCTCACAGACCAGAGAGACTTGGAAGGAGCTGGGCTCCTAAGGCAAAACAACAACAAAAAAGACCTAAATGAAAATGACACTACATGGCACAAAGAGAAACTGTATAGGACTGTGTGGATATCTATCTTGAAATGAGATATAGTCTGGAATAGAAACGTACTGCCTTGTGAATTGAAAGAGTTTTATGGAAAGAAAAAGCAAGTTGCATTGTTTGGGAAGTGCTGATCAGTCCTTTTTTTTGCAAACAGTTTTCAAACTGACTGTACATATCAAAACTACCGCTCTATCAACTTATTGCAAACAGTTCACATGGAATGCTGCAAACATTCAATGGAATTTATAATAAGAGATACAGATTTGGATATCATATGTTCAAAGTTATATTTGGAGATATTGCTTATATAGTTTAGAGAGGAAATTGGGCCCCCAAAATACATTGCATCCCCTCTATCTGGTGCTTCTAGATGTAATCTTGCACTGCTACACAATGCATATCTGAGATCATGCAGACAGATTAGCACTGCTACAGAGCACAGCAAAAAAGATTTTGGCACAGGATAATCAAAACGATTCAGTTATCCAATCATAGACTAGTACAGTAACAGCATCTGTGATAATTACATACTGTGGTTAGCTGAAGCCAACAAGATGATGCATTGTTGTCATTGTGCTGGTCTTCCCTGCTGCCACTGTTCTAAAAACTGAACATCTGCTGCAATCAACAAACCAACTCCCAATTGCTGGTCCCTTTCTTTTGGCTGAACTCAATGGCAACAAAAGCTGCTATATTTTGTCTTCAGAGCTATACTTAGAAGCAGTACAGTTAAAAAGAATCACTGGATTTGGTTCTAGGGAACAGAGTGCTCCTATGGCCCTGTCTTCAAATCCATAACAAGCTACTGCAGCAAAGCCACAGTTCTGTGCTGACAAATTCTGGCATCCCGGACAGTGGTAAAAATACAGAATTGGGTTTTGTTATAGTGCTTTTCATTCTCAAGATTTTGTGAAGTGCTGTGTAAAGCAATGAGTTAGAGTTCAGTGACTGTGCAAACAAACTAAGCAGGTGTAGTGGTAACTCACCTACAGTCTTGGGCATAGATCCTATTTTAATGAGAGAAGGAACTTTGGCTAGGAGACCAAAAAGTATCATGGGATTTTAATTTCTTCCTGGAATGCCACTTGAAAATTAGCATTAGAGTACTGAGTTAATGTCTCATCGAAATGATGGTCCTTCAAAAAGTGAAGCATTCACTCCAAATACAATATACACCTCTTACTACTGGGGGAATTCTGCGCTGAAAAATTAAATTCTGTGGACAATATTTTAAAATTCTGCATATTTTATTTTTCAAAATAACAATATAATTATGCCAGTTTCAATTATTTTGCTAATTTATTTCAAAACGCCTGCCAGCAAGTATGTGTCTAACAATACAGACAAAAAAAGATGTAGAAAATGTTTTTTGACAAATAGATTCCTTACTAGACATATTACTACAGACCTTTGAAAAATAATCCATTTAAGCTACAATACAGAAATGTATTTCCTGCGCCCCTCAGAAGTAGTGCAAAGGCTTGAGGGAGTCAGGGTAATGGAGGAACTGAGGGAGAGGGAAATAATTGCTGGGAACATATAAGCCAGTTGAGAAGACACAACCTTTGGCTGAGTAAAATACTGAAGTTTATATAATGTCAAAGCAAGTTTAATTAAAACCATCCCAACTGGATTTTCTTTGAATGAAATTGGAGGAAACTGAATGGTAAGATATTGACAATTGTATTTTTTCTTTTATATGTGCAGTAGAAACAAGTGCTCCCTGAAGGAACATTTACAGGATTGAATGGTTGGTTGAGAGATTGTGTCTCTTAGTGGCAACCAAGTGTACAGTGTCTCGGAAATTTCTCTGATATATAATTTCTGGTTAAAGAAGAGATCTTTTCTACATTTCCTCTGTCTAAAACACATGGGGCATTGATCTCTCACTGTACTTTTGATGCTGTTTATGGAGAATTTTTTAGAGTTTACATTTTCTTATGACAGGGAAGCTTTTCCTTCCAAATATTTATTATATTTATAATGATAAACAAAGCTGCAATAAATTGCATTATTCCTCATATTGGAAGTGACCCAGTAGGGTCACTGCTTTTATTTAAAGAGCACCAGTGATTGAATACCCTGTTAGGAAGAAAGTATATTTAATAGTCCACAAATGTTCTTGAAGACATGTCTTGAGGCATATAAAACAGAGATGAACCCAACCCAAAATTGAAACACCCCTAACCACTACTTTCTGAAAGTTCAGAAAGTCTTCCAAATTTCATATTTTGAGAATGTCTCTAACTCCAAATGATTACCATGTGCATTAGCTACACATTAATCACAAACATCCATTTTTGTCTCCATTAGCAGTGATGATACTGATTAAACTGAGACCCTGTTATAATAACTTGTATAGCAATCATTCTTTTCATGTCCTAGAGATCTACACTAGATACCATTAAAACATATTGTAACTGTGAGCAAAAGCAGATTTTTTTAAAATGGCAACCACCATCTTTTTAATTAATGTGATTTAACATGATTTGTGTCTCACCACAACCAAACAAACACTCTATTTATAAAGTTAGTTTTATTTATATTTTATCATCATTGTGCTTCAGATAAATGCACTGCTGAGGTGCATAAGAAGAAAAGAAAATGTAGTCAGGATAATTGGTGGATACAGTACCTTAGATTTTGTTCTAAATGATAGCCAGACCTGAGGTAGCTGTAGTATATGACTCTATTCTCAAAACAATAAATATGCTAGGGTGGTAGTGGAGTTTTAGTGGGTGGAGCACAGAAGTTGAACTCAAGGGGGGAGGAATAGCTCAGTGGTTTGAGCATTGGCCTGCTCAACCCAGGGTTGTGAGCTCAACCCTTGAGGGGGCCACTTAGGGATCTGGGGCAAAAATGAGTACTTGGTCATGCTAGTGAAGGCAGGGGGCTGGACTTGATGACCTTTCAAGGTCCCTTCCAGCTCTATAAGATAAGTATATCTCCATAATTTAAGAGCTACTAAATTCTAAGCCTGGTTCTGGAACTAGTCAAGTAAGTAAAATCTATGTCTTTATAAAATAAAGAAAATGGTAATTGCTTAACATATATGTCACAAGGATATTGTGACAAATTCAAGCACAAAACCATGTCTATGCTACAGATACCACCTTGTCAGGAAACCTAGTTCAAGACAGTTATCCCCTAATCTGATTTCATCCATGGTTCCAGTTTGTGGTGTATACTGGCCAAGGCTTTAGCCTAATTACAGAACTAAATTAAGCTCCAGTCTACAGTATAAACTAGAATCATACTGGTTTAGGAAAAACTACTTTGAACCAAGTTTCCTGACATCAGGGCTGCCCAGAGGGGGGAGTGGGGCAATTGGCCTGGGGCCCCCATGAGAGTTTTTTGGGGCCCCTGGAGCAGGGTCCTTCACTCACTCCGGGGGCCCCGGAAAACTCGCGGGGCCCAGGCCCCCAGAGCTTCTGCGGCGGGGGAGGGGTCCTTCCGCCCCAGGGCCCACTGCTGAAGTGCCCTGAAGACCCATGGCGGGGGATCCTTCCACCTCGGGACCCGCCGCCGAAGTGCCGGGTCTTCAGCGGCAATTCGGCGGTGGGGGCCCCCTACCGCCAAAGACCCCAGGCCCCCTGAATCCTCTGGGTGGCCCTGTCTGACATAACTATATTTCTAGTGCAGCCAATTTCTTAGTGCTTATATATCACACCGAAGAAGTAAAGTGCTAAATATTATCGTTCTACGGTCAATGCAGGAGGAAGAGAAACTTGTTTTAGCAGTTGAGGGTCTCATTCTATTTTAGCTGAGTGTTACACATATTCTGTTCTTATTTTATTGTATTTTCCAGTGTTGACTTTCTCCATGTGTAGTTTAAAATTAATATTATCTAGAGCTGTCTCTGAATAACCTTCCCCTATTATATAAAGATATCAGACACGTGCATTTATTTATACAATTGCGTCTTGAAAGTATCATAACCTCCAATTCCCCTTCCCCTCTTTCAAAATCTGAAAGACGTTTTTCATAAGGATCAAATGACAATAACTGCAAACCCTAGAGGGTAAAAGACATTTTCAACACTGCATTTTCTTAGGGCAAAGACATAAATAGTCCTTTGTAGACTGATTTGTAAGGTTTCTAAATCTTGTCCATATTTAATATGGTGATATTGCTCAAAATCAACTTCCAAAGAGACATAAAGATGACTCTTGTTCTGTCCCTCAGCCCTTAGAGTCTGAACAAGGAAACAGTTTTCTCTGGCTAGCAGTAGGAATACTGCTTTGTAATCTGACATAGATGTCACTGCAAGCTCCACGTTTCAATGGAGAGGTAAAACAAAAGATTGAAGGCAGTGCAGAATTTTTATATGCTGTAGCAATTGGAAATATTGTTGCAATTAGGTCCTTTTTATGTTCTACTGTAATACAATACAGAGGGGTGAAAACTGAAAAGCCACATGTGTCTTGGGCCAGATTCTGCATCCTGCACAACATAGCCTGTCTATGTCCATCTCTCTCAGTACACAGAGCTGCTCTGTAGCTGCTGAGCTCTCACTGTTTTGAGTGGAGGCACAGGATTTGAGTCCTAAAAACGGCCTTACAATATTGTTCCAAGCTTTTAGCAATGCTTCAGAGTCACAGAATGGGCCAGTTGGTGTGAACTAGTGTAGTTCCACTGGAGCGATGCTTATTTACACCAGCTGAGGATCTGGCCCTGTGTGTTCAGGAGAGATGTAACAGTCACTTTTCTCTAGCTCTGGTCTCTAGCAAATAATCATTGACATCACGATTCTCCTGTATACCTCAAAATAATATCTGCTATCATGATGACTCATGTAGGGAGGACACAATATAGGAGAAAATTCCACAATCCTTCAAGGACCTTCTGTGATTTCTTGCTGTGAGAGGTGCATTATTTCCTCAGCTTTCACACTGGACTCCACTAAACCAGATGTGCAGAGTGAGATAAATAGCAAGTCTCCTTGTATTTTATCTGTGTTTTTAGTGTCATTGTGCACTTTGAGTTCTTCATCATTTCTGATGCCAGTGTCCAGAGGTTACAGGCGTGAGAGGGAAAGCAAGAAATTGCAGCCATTTCCTGCTTGGTCCAGAAATGGCCTTGGAGAGGAGCAAAGAAGGAAAGGGAGAGTAACTGCAGACTAACTTGTGGGACAGAGAGAGATGATGGAAGAAATCACTGGATTTCTGGGAAACTTGCAGGAGCCCCAGTGAGGTAGAGTATAACTTCTGGGCACAATTTTTAGAAATTTGAGTTCCTTTTTAGAAATGGAAAGATACAACTGCACCCCCCCAGCCCACTTTAAAAAAAAAAAAAAAAAAACCACTAGTGTGACAAAGATCCTCCTCTATCTTGTTACATCCTGCGCTTATTGGCAGATTTTCTTGCCTCAGAGATTCACCATGTGTATTGGGGAACAGCCCAGAGACCTTCCCCTCTGGAAGAACCCACACTCCAGGTCAGTTGGGAGGAACCCAGGCCCACCCTCTACTCCGGGTTCCAGCCCAGGGCCCTGTGGACTGCAGCTGTCTATAGTGCCTCCTGTAACAGCTGCATGACAGCTACAACTCCTGGGCTACTTCCCCATGGCCTCCTCCAAACACCTTCCTTATTCTCACCACAGGACCTTCCTCCTGGTGGCTGATAACACTTGTGCACCTCAGTCCTCCAGCAGCTCACTCTCAGCTCCCTGCACCTCTTGCTCCTAGCTCCTCACACTCCCACCACAAACTGGATGAGCTCCTTTTTAAAACCCAGGTGCCCTGATTAGCCTGCCTTAATTGATTCTAGAAGCTTCTTCTTAATTGGCTCCAGGTGTCCTAATTAGCCTGCCTGCCTTAACTGGTTCTAGCAGGTTCCTGATTACTTTAGTACAGCCCCTGCCCTGGTCACTCAGGGAACAGAAAACTACTCATCCAGTGACCAGTATATTTGCCCTCTACCAGACTCCTGTACCCCACTGGTCTGGGTCTGTCACACTAGCTATTGGGGATGAAGTGGACTTCTACATCTCGCATAACACTGTAAATCTGCTGCACCTTGAATTTAATCTCTAGATATTTATTTTATATTCTGATACCTGACACTGAGTTTGGGATATTGCAGTATTTATTTAAGATTAAAAAAACTAAAGAAACTAAATTCTGAGTCAAGACTTTATTTTATTTGCAGCTATGCCGTTGATTCACTGAGTGATGTTGGGTAAGTAATTCAGCCTCTCTAGAGCTCACTTTGCCTAACTATAAAATGGTGATAATGATACTTATCCTTTGGGGGTTTTTTTAAGTATATTGGCCTCCTTGGATGTATATATTCTATGTAATTGTAGTGTAATTCATTGGATTGAGATTCAGTGAATCCTAATACTTTCAGCATGGGTGGTCCATGTGTAAATACACGTACGTAACACCTTTTGACTCGTTCAGTTCCTGTCAAAAATAGGTGGAGAATGGACAAAACTATACATCTTGACTAGCAAATTAAAGCCTGAAATTGTTTGTCCAGGGGGTACTGCAGCACCGGTATGGAACCCTGTTGACTTCAATGGGGCTGGCATAGCAAACTGTAGCATTGGAGCCTTCATGTTCACAGGAAATATATGTGGGTATCATGCTGATCAGGGAGTGCTTTATGACAGAAATTCACAATTAAGAAAACTTGGACTGCTTACCAACAAAGCAGTTGCTATAGTGTGGAGTGAGGCAGGGAGGGAAAGGTGTTGGAGAGTACTGCACATCCATTCATAATAGCAGCCAGACACCTTAATCTTTTTCTGCAACTCCTGACACCAGGGAACACTAACAGTAGCATAAAGCCTGGTGGCATGGGGAGAAAAGTCAGCACTATTTTCCATCCCCTCCCCACCCAGGCTCCAAACTGCTGTCAATGTCCCAGCTGGTGTCAGGGTCAGGTGAAAGATGATTTTGATTTTTTGTGTTTTGATTAGTTTCCTGCTAGTGCACAAAAATTCAGGTAAAACTGAAATACTTTGAAATAATCATCAATATTGTTTTTTGAAAAAAATTTTAAAAGCCTTTCCAAGCCTACTTGTTATGACTAATCATTTGTGAGAATAAAACACAAGTCATCAAACTGTGCATCACCAAACAAGCATTACTGCACTTAAATTAATAACTGTAATCACTTCTTTTTTCCCACACTGTCTCTTAAAAAAAACACTTCAAAGCCTCAAATTCCTCTTGATTGATGCACTGATATTTTAACAGTGTCTTTGGTGTGTGTTGCAATCAGACAAGTGCTAATCCCCTGGAGGAATCTGGCAGGGCTGTGGGAATCCTCCCCCTGTAATTGCATGGCTCAAAAGCTCAGATGTGATGATATCATCAACTTCAGCTGAGTTGACATAATGTATTATTTGTGTTCGGAGGGTGTTACGGTAACTTTCATTGCTGACCTTTATGCCTAAAGATCATTCATGTATATGTTGTTCAAAATCTCTGGGGTCTTGATTGCTTTAGTGTTTTTTAGGATGCCCTTAACATAAAGCAAGTTATGTGTAAGTTTAGAAAAATCATAATCAGAAAAACTAAAAGGAAAAGGCAAGAGGAAGTCCTGAATTATTTTAGTTTTACCTTAAACAATACTTGAGAGAAAGAGAGTCATAAGTCTAACAATAAGTTAGAATCTGAAATAAGGCTGTGAATAATTGAGGCAACCTATATTTGATCAATACAAACATTCTGAGAGCAAAGTCAAGTAATACAAAGAAATTGGATCAAATTCTTCCCTCAATTACAGCCATGTGACCTCACATTCCATTTCTTTATTGTTATCCAGGTTGTCTTAACTGAACTCTTTAATGTGGATTGTTATACATTAGAGCTTCGAAGGACTGTGCAATTTTATTGTAAAAGCATTTTTGTGTAAACGAGATCACAGCTGATTCATAAACTTTACCCGTGTGTGCAACCATTCACATCTGTCATGTTTTTGAATCTCCGTCTCCCCTGACTACTTGTATCTGTCCAAAATCAGGACCCAGCATCCAACGTATCTGCTGTTTTCTTTCTGAGACAAGGTGAGTGAGTAAACAGAGAAAGGAAGAAGGAAAAAAAAAAAAAAAACTTTAACAGGGCCCAGCCTCCTCTGCGTGTAAAGGGGCAAACCTGTCATAATATTATTTAGATGTTATATTTTTATACTAAGGGGCCACAACAGATGTCCCAACAGGGTCCTAGTGCCCATACTTTTTAGTTTTCTGTTCAGCATACTACTTGAACTTTTGCGCACAGAAAACTAACCTATAATATGTTTTTTTTAAATCAAAGCACTCAATGAAGAGAATTCAGATTAATAATAGCTTGTATTTATATTAAGCTACATCCTCAGAAGTTCAGTAATATATCAGAGAATTTTTTCTTTTATATTAAATGTACAGTATTATCAAGCAAGCACCTTGGAATATCACTTACTAAGCTGTACCTAAAGATCAAATAAATACAATTACAAATTAAATTTAAAAATCACAAATTAAAAAATGTGAAATGAAAATATAGTTACACTATGTCTCTTTGGCTTTAGCAGTATTATCCAAACATAATTCCAATAATTTTCTGTGATAGTTTCCAAGTCCTACAACAACATAGGTGCTCTAACACAAGTTCTTGGGTGGGAGAGGCGGGGGAAAGATCTCCTGTGTAAGCTCTCAAAACAACTTCTGAAGTTTTTTGTTTTTCCTTAAGCTAATGTAAAACTGACAAGTCTGTAATTTTCCTAGTCTTCCAAATTTCTTCACTTTATGCTTCTTGCAAACATGTTTCTAATGTCCAGTCCTACTGCCTTTAGTATTGGATGATACACTATGCAATGAACCTTTGCAATTTAAAAAGTTTTTGGCACATTTATATACCCTACATACGCTATCTCCTATTTCTCATTTGATTTTTTTTTTCTTCTTGAAGTCCAGAACTCATTCCTCAGAGTTCTAGAGCATTTTAATGTTCTCCATTCTGCCCACTTGCAAGGACAACAGCACATCCTGGTAACTCTTAATGATTGATTGTGATTAGAGATTGACAGAAGCTCAGCCTTCTGGGATGAATTAGAACTGCTGTCAGTGACTAAACAGCAAATGGAAAATACAGTATGTAATTTTAAGGACATATTATTTTTGCTTACTTTATAAATAATTTCCTTTTTAAGAGTCTTTTTCTTCCTACTCATGAGACATTTATCTGATTCTCCACATTGAAAGATAATCCCCAGCTAATAGCAATGTGTGCTGTGAATATCTTGCATTCCTTGGAAGAGACATGTTGTAATGTACCACCAGACTCATCTAGGATACCTGAATCTCATGTTAATATGACATGTTCCATTATTACTCTAAAGAGTCTATAAACATGGTAAAATTAGTCGTACAGAACATGAGGATTAGCCATGTCATATGCTACTTCAAGAAATAGTCACTGATTTAAGAGAATATTTCATCTAAATAAATCATGACTTCTTTCCAATTAATATTTGAAGAGTGGCAAGGGTACTCATTAGCTAAAACAAATGGAGACACAATTTTTGAAATTACATCTGTAATTCTACCATACAGAGTATTGCATACATGATGGTTCTACAGGTTTAATTTATGTGGTTTATAGAGCATGTCCCCAAAAGGATAATTTCTTGATGAGTCTTGATTATATTGAACTAGCTTTTGTGGCAGCGCTTGAATCTGTGCGGCTGGAGAAAGAGTTATTTCTCAGGAGGCTCAGATTTAAACATGGAGCAACCCTCTGTGTTTTGGGTTTATTTCAAGAGGTCTGATTTAACCAAAATATACAAACTTGGCAAAAGTTTGAGCTGCATTTCTTCCATACAGTTTTATAATATGTAAACTACAAAACATAGAACAGGTATCCCCATGCAAAAAAACAAAGTTAAATGGGAAGAGTGACTCAATGGAGTCCATCTAGCATCTAAAAACAATATTACACTTTTTGAAATTTTTACACTTTTAAAAAGGAAATGTTACACTGTCTAGAAATGAACAGTTCTGAGACCCAGCTAGTGCCCCACTGCCAAATAATCCTTCATCACTTGCTATCAAAAACATGGTAAAAAGAAACAAAACATTTAATCCTGCCACTGTTGGGCAGGGCTTTGGAGCGGAGCCCGGAGCTGAAGCGCGGAGCAGCTCCAGAGCAGTGGAGCTGCAGACTTTTGCCTGGAGCTGGAGCGGAGCCAAGCACAGCTCCAAAGCCCTGCTTTTGGGAACACACATCACTGCACACAGCATTTCTCCAACAACACAGATTAGATTTCACAAGAAACACATGTGACAGATGTCCAGTATCAGAGGGGTAGCCGTGTTAGTCTGAATCTGTAAAACGCAACAGAGGGTCCTGTGGCATCTTTAAGACTAACAAAGAAGTGAGGTTCTTACCCACGAAAGCTTATGCTCCCAATATTTCTGTTAGTCTTAAAGGTGCCACAGGACCCTCTGTTGCTTTTTACATGAGACAGATGAAAATGTAAAAAGGCTTTTTTAAGGCTGCTAAGATTATGAGGCACAAATATGAAGCACACTGAGAAATCCACTTTGAATAAAATAATTAAAAAGCTTAAATTTGAAATCTGACAGAGAATTACTGAAATTCCCACATACATATTCAGCTAAGTAGTTCCATATTTCTCTTCTAATGTTTTGAAATATTTATGCATATCTATAAGAATAGCTCAGAAAACACATACATCCAAATGATTTCATGATCTATTTGTGCAAGATAATTTGCACATAATACTAGAAATTCTGCCATCATTTCATATGCACAGTTACAAAAATCAAACCCAATATGTTTTCCAGCTACTATCTTATTTTATCATGAAGGAGTAATTTTCTAGGACTACGTCCAAAATAATCTTCAGACCTATTGGCTGTGTTACAAATTGTAAAAGGAATAGTCCAGTACTGTTTCTAGGAATTGTATACCTCAATATTTAACATTTATTCACTGATCAGTGTTAACATCATTAGGGGTGTGAAAAACTCAAGGTTTAAAGTTCTAATGCACTGCAGAGTTTTTCAAAATAGCTTAAAACTGCAGAACACTGACAATTTTATATAAAAATTGAGTGTGTGGTGAGGAGAATTGAGTAGAGCGATTTATAGAAAACTGAGAATTCAATAAAGTGGGTTTTTTCCTAATTATATTGATAAGGGCCCCTGATTATTTCTAACTAAAATAATCACTTCTGATGGGAAAAGAGAGAGACTCTGACACCATTGGCTTGCTGTCCTCTCCTCTAATTCCACCCTAGAGCTTCTCCAGTCAGGCTTCTGCTCCTTGCACTCTACTGATTCTGCTCTTGCCAAAGTCCCTAATGACCTCTTCCAAGACAAAGCTCAGAACCAGTATTCCATCCTCATCTTTCTTGACATGATTGGAAAACATGCCTATAGTGAAAGATGTAAGAAGCTCAATGTATGTAACTTATCAAAGAGAAGGTTAAGAAGTGAATTGATCAGTCTGTAAACATGTAAATAAGAAACAAATTTTATAATCTAGCAGATATAGGTATAACAAGAGCCAATGACTGGAAGTTGAAGCTGACAAATTCAGACTAGAAATAAGGGGCAAATTTTTAACTGGGAGTAATTAGTAATTGGGCAATTTTCCAAGGGTTGTGGTAGAGTCTCCATCACTGAAAAATGTAAAATCAAGATTGGATATTTTTCTAAAAGACATGCTATAATTCAACTGCAGCTACTGGACTTGAAGCATGAATTAATACAAGGAAGTCATATGGGCCTCTGTTGTACAGGAGTTCAGGCCATATGATCACAGTGATCCTTTCTGACCTGCAAATCTATTAATCTATGTGAGCTGCCTTCAACACACTGGACCATGTATTTTATTTTTTTTCTTGAAATCTTGTCCTTGCTTGGCTTCCATGATTCTGTCTCTCCTACCTCTGTAATCGCTCCTTCCGTGTGTCCTTCAGAGGATCCTCCTCATCCCCCCTCCACCTTTCTAAGGGGGTTCCATGGGGCTCAGTTCTGAGTCCCCTTCTCTTCTCCCTCTAGACCTTATCTCTGGGTAATCTCACCTGCAACAAATTCAACTACTGTCTCAATGCTGATGACTTACAGATCCACCTCTGTGCTCCAGACAGGTCTCCTTCTCTCCAAATTAAAATCTTGGCCTGTCTCTCTGACATCTCCTTATGGATGTCTATCCACCAGCTCAAGTTTAACATGATGAAAAGAGAGCTCTTATTCAACCCGCCCCCACGTCTTTTTTTGATCACAGTGGGCAGCTCCACCATCCTGCCTGCCACTCGGGCTCATAACCTGACCATCATCTTCAAATTGGAGGTCTTGTTAAGTCCTCACATCCAGGCTATATCTAAATCTTGCAGATTCCTTCTGCATCACATCTCTATGTCTATACTTTCAGCAGTGTGCAGGGTACAGGCACTGTAGCTACATGCCACAGTGAAAGGCTTTGGCAGTGGGTTCTGGCAGCAGGACACTGAACTGCTAAAAATAGCAGTGCAGACAAGGGAGGTGATGCTTGGGTATATAGAGAACCCATGTAGGATATATACCCTGTGGGTTCTGGCATATAGGGCACTCTGCTCACCTAAGCTATGCCTCACTATCTACACTGCTGCTATTTATACCCGGGCTAGGTGGGTGTGCAGTGTGTGTACTCTACATGCCACCGTAAATGTAAATGTATCCTCAGTTAAAGCCTTTCTTAGCCAGCCACACGCTAAAACTCTTATCCAGTCTCTCATCCTCATGTATCTTGATTACTGCAATGTTTTCTCTGGTCTTGACAATGCACTCTTGCCCCATTCCTATCCATTCACATTACTACTGTAGAGATCATTTTCCTAGCCCGTCACTTTGACCATCTCAGCCCTCTGCTAGCATCCCTCTACTGGTTCCCTGTTCTATCGCATCAAAATGTAAGCAACTTGTCCTAACTTTCACAGCTCTTCGCCACCCTACCTATCATGTCTCATTTGCTATTGAAATGTCATTTTCTACCTCCAGTCAGTCCATCATGCTGGCCTCCATTGTCACTTGTTAAATTTTCAAACATTTCTGCCCCTCAAGCCTGGGAGAATCTCGCTGTAAACATCCACAAAGCTACCTCATTTTCCTCCTTCAAATGCCTTATCAAAACTGTCCTTTGCTGTCAGGGCCGGCTCCAGGCACCAGCCTGGCAAGCAGGTGCTTGGGGCGGCTGCTCCGGAGTGGGGCGGCACGTCCAGCTATTCGGCGCAATTCAGCGGACAGTCCCTCACTCCCACTTGGAGCGAAGGACCTCCCGCCGAATTGCTGCCACAGATCACGATCGCGGCTTTTTTTTTTTTTTTTTGGCTGCTTGGGGTGGCCAAAACCCTGGAGCAGGCCCTGCTTGCTGTGATGCCTACAAAAAATTGTCAGTGGTTGGGTCATTGGTGTGATTTTACAACTGCCTGTCATGCTGTCCAATATTGTCTCGTCGTAAGCCCTGTCTGTCTCCACCTGTTGTCTCTTGTGTTAGACTTAGATTGTAAACTCTTTGGGACAGGAATTGTCCTTTTGGTCTGTGTTTGTCCAGCACCTAGCACTATGGGGTCCTGGTCATGACTATGGCTCCTAGGTGCTACAATGATGATAACTGGGGGGGAGGGATAGCTCAGTGGTTTGAGCATTGGCCTGCTAAACCCAGGGTTGTGAGTTCAATCCTTGAGGGGGCCACTTAGGAATCTGGGGCAAAAATCAGTATTTGGTCCTGCTAGTGAAGGCAGGGGGCTGGACACAATGACCTTTCAAGGTCCCTTCCAGTTCTAGGAGATAGGATATCTCCATTAATTAAAAAATTAATAATAGATGGAGCTCCCAGATTCTTCAACAATCTCTCCCCCCCACACACACACACTTTTCTAACTTCCCTGCTCTCAGGGTTGGACACAGAGTAGATGGGACAGCTTCAGTTTCTTTTTTCTGTAACACCACGTACTGGTTGACATTAGGCGAGTGAACTGTTACAAGAGTAAACATCAGAGATAAGTGGTTATAGGAATCAGACATTCTAAGGCTCTAAATGGAAATAAACACTATTTTAGAAGGAGTAATCTTTTCTAAGGGCTCTTTTCACTGTATGCTACAGGGCTTGGTCATTATGTAAAAAAGAACCTCTCCTCTCTCAGCTTCCATATCTCCATCCTTTTGTTTTCTGTATTCCCAGAGGAGTTTAGTCCTCCTGTCTCTTCGTCCTCCTATATCTCATCTCCATCCTTCTCACTTTGTGTTTCCTCTTCCTCGCTTTCCTCTGCGTTCTCAGGATCAGTTCTCATTTTAGTATTGTTCTTCCCAATACTGTTCATCATGGTTTGTTGACAGAATCCTTTTCTCTGATATGATCCCATATTAATGCTCTTCTGTCCAACAGAGATACTTTCTCCCACAGAGTGATAAGTTTTGGGGTACTTCCACATCACTGTAGAAAACCAGCAATGAAAAAAAATGTAATCAAAGGACTTTTATAAATAGACAATAGTGTGAATATATCTGAAACCTACAAAGTTTGGGTGGGTTTGCTGCTTAGTCTAATTCACTCTACAAATGATACTCCCCTTGACCATTCTTAGGCTTTTGCATCTTCTCCAAAATGTCTCTAATAGTTTCCAATGACTCTTCACATACTAAATCAGTCCTTCATTTTGAGCCAAATAATTTCTCCTCTGCTTGCCAAACTATACGTTGTTTGATAATTATTTGGATACAACAGCCTCTTTGGTTACACTTTCCGCTATCCTGTTTTGTCTGACCAGTCTACATTCTATTCTTGTAACCTTTTGTATTATGTTCATGGGACACATCCAAGATTTTATTTGTTGAGATGAGCCTCAGGGAATTTTTCAGGAGGAAAAAATCCCTTAATTCTAACAACCAGTAGCAGATTCAAATATATGAATCATAAAAATAATTTTGTTACTATTTAGGATTATAGTACCCCTAAGTTAAGGAACTAGTAGTGGAAACTGCTAACACAAGTGAATACAGACAAAATTAATAATGAAGAGAATTCAGAGCCTCTGTATGTTTTAAAAAAAAAAGCATTGTGTAAGCCTTTCTCTTCAATATACCACTCTTATCCAAAGTATACTTCTTTATTTGATCATTGAGCTTCCTGTTTGTATTGTGCACTGCAAAGGATTAGCTTGTGAGAGTAATATTAATGAACTGTTTGTGATATCATAATTTCAAACTGAGAAAACAAGACCCTGTAATTGGATCCATGTGGAGCCCACAGAAGTCAAAAGGCTGTGTGGGTGCAAGAGTCTACTAGCCCAGATCCAACTGTAGGATCAGGGACTAATTTACCAGTTCATGCATGGAGTCTTGTGTACAGAGGAACCAATGCCCTTCTTGCATAATAGCTACATCAATAAACACTTATGATTATAAATAATATCCTCTGAACCATTAATGTTGATTTTCAACATTAATTGGTGCACTGGGGAAATTCCAGAAGACTGGAAGAAAGTTAATGTTGTGCTGATTTTTTAAAAGGGTAAATGTGATGAACTGGGTAATTATACTCCTGTGAGACTTACGCGGAACCTTGGCAAGATAATGGAGCAGCTGATATGGGACTTGATTAATATAGAATCAAAGGAGGGTAATGTAACTAATTCAAATCAACCTGGGTTTATGGAAGACAGATCTTGTCAAACTAACTTGTAATCTCATTTGAAAAAAAGATATCAAGTTTGGTTGTTAAAGGTAACTTTGATGTGATGTATTAAGACGTTTATAAGGTGTTTGATTTGGTACTGCACGACATTTTGATTAAAAATCTAGAATGATATAACATTAACATGCCACATGTGAACTGGATTAAAAACTGGCTAACTCCATCATTCTCCATCATTGACAATTTTTAAATCAAGACTGGATTTTTTTTTTCCTGTAAACATCCAATTAAGAATTATTTTTGGGGCATTATATAGGATGTCAGACTAGATGATCACAATGGTCCCTTCTGGTCTTGAAATCTATGAATTCTCTCTTAAAATATAACACCAGAAAAGGCACTAAGCAATTTTTTATTTTATTTTGAACAGTTCATGGTATTTGAATTTTATTATTTCTTTGTCTCTGAGTAAGTTTGAAATTTTGTTATAGTTTAAGTGCACTGCTCCAAAAAAGTAAAACAAAACTTGCCATGCAAGTACTGAATATGGACTCTTGAAGTTCCCTTCAGTCATTTTACATACTGTTCTTCCAAGCCCAAGAACTACTATTTTAGCTCAACATAGTCAAAAAGTTAAAGACCATTAATCCTGACATTGCTGCAGTCTGTGGGAATTACCATTTCTGAGTCTGGATATAATTCTCTCACAAGTGTTGCAGTAAACCAAGTCCTATTCAAGGAGCTCAGATGTTCATTCTTGTATTTTCCTCCTAAAATATGTTTGACCTTTAGCACTATCCAGCTTTCTGTTGGCTCAGTTGATAAGTTTATTTTTCCAAAGGCAATCATGACCCCAAACAAAAGCTGTTCCAGTGCATCAAAAAGACACGTTTAACCATGTAATTTAAATATGATTAATATTTGCATTCCGTTTTGAAAATATCGAGCACTGTATGAATGCTGAATGTTGTTATATATATTATACTAACCTTGGGCCCAATCCTGCAGCCTTTGCTTACATGAGTAGCTTTTCTATTCACAGCTCCATTTAAATCAATGAACCTGTCAACAAACCTAATCAAAGAGATGTTATTTACAGCTCGCTCTTCCAGCTGACTTTTCTGTGCTACTACATAGACACTTAATCTGAATCCAGCCCAGTGAGACTATTCATATGAATAGGGACTGAGTGCCTCATTAGAGGATTTGGCTCCTTATTTGTACAATATTAGGGCGCATTTAACTGACTGGAATGACTCCCATTGTCTGAAATTGGCTTTGGATCAGGCTCCTAATGGGGATGTTTTCCCCTTAATAAATCCTGATATTCTAGCAATGAAATAGAAAAGCCAGGGGGGTAGAGAGAGACATGTAAGTAAAGTAGAAAATGTTAAAATAATGTGTTATTCTAACATAAATCTGTTATTTCTAAATTTTCTAAGTCACCAGCTTGCCTTACGTTGCATATTCCTAATAACATTTTTAATTTCGGAATTAGCTCTTTCCCTGTTGATCCTTTTACTAGAAATATCCTGGTAGTGTGTTCTACTTCATCTGGTGGGATTCGTTTGAAATGATATTTTAGGAAAATAATACGATCTTGAGACGTGCGGAGTGCCCTCAACTTCCATTGAAGTCAATGGGAATGGAAAGTGCTGAGCGCCTCGTAGAAGGCATTCAGCACCTCATAGGATCAGTCTTTGAGGGAGCTAATTTTAATTATATAAATAATTGCACATTATATCAAATATCTAAGCATGGGAATCCAGAAAGGATTCCAAGATCCTCTGGAGGAGACGGTTGAGAATGTTAACTTCCATCAGAACAGCATCCTACCCTTGATGGATAAATACTAACTGTCCCATCCTGCAGGCCTATCATAAACATAACTGCCAGAGCTAGATTTTGGTCTCTAAAATAAAAAAGACTTAATTATTTTTTTGAAAATCTCATTGTTCTATTCTCAGTTCCATTTACTGTGAACCACTGTTCATACAATTAACATATTCTTGATACATTGTCATTTATTTACGCTCATTATTGATTACCTTTATTAAATCAATAGTGTCACTTAATATTATTTGGGAGTTTTTAGATCATCAATAACAAGTGGGGGAAAATATATCTCCTAGAAAATCCCATATAAAAACTTTTGTAATGCTATCCTATTATCTTCCAGCTTTATGTTAACTGTATTACTTGCCTTTGGGGATATTACACCAAGGCTCTGACATTCTTATTCTCTAGAAGTGGCATAATCTGTCTAGATGCCTCGTGAAAAATTGTTACCAAAATCAGTAATATCCTATACTTACAGAGACTGGCTCACCGCAAATATAGAGTCTGGAATGCAAGAAAATTTAAAGCCTTTCAAGGTTAGCAATTTTTCAGTTATATTCTTTTTGTATTATCAATAAATAATATTGTGGTGCTCCTTCCATTTATCTGAAGTCTCCAGGGTTACAATGCACTTTACGCAAATGTTTATTTTTGGACAGGCCTGCTGAATTGTCTTCCATTGTATGCTAAAGTAGTTACTTTCTGTGAGGTCAAAGAGAGTTCAGCTTTAGAAAGGAACTTATTTTGCAGTAATAGAATGATCTGTTTGTCCTTAATGGGAACAAGCAAAATCTCTTCAGTAGAAAAAATGTTTTTAGAATATTTTTATTTATAACTTTTTCAGGATGAAAGAAAAACTTAATAATGCATAGATAAAAGTCTGGGTAATAAATACAGACATTGAACCTTATACTTGGTTTTAGGAAGTGTGCACACCTGTATATATGTTTCTTGTTTCTATGTTCTGCTTCCTCTCTTTCTTCCCCTTCCCCATACACTTAAGAAAACATTGTTGGGGTTGGGGTTTTTAAGCTACTAGTTACAAATAAGGCCTAGAATCTGCAATTGGATCCACACAGGGATCGCTGTATCCATATGCCGCCCCATGAAAGTCAGTGGAGCCCTGTTGGAAGCACAAGGGTATGTTTGCACCCATTCACTTGCAAGATCAGAGAGTAAAAGTGTAATTCAGGATTTAGTTTTTGTGGGGAGGGTTTAGTGAATGTAGTGGTCATGAAAGGTGGCAGACTGATAGCTCTGAAAACAGAACCCTCCAATTATTCACAGGACCGGGTCAGATCAGGCTAAAGCAAAGCAAACTTGCCCACAAACTTAGCCTGGCACCTCAACCTTATCCTAAAAGGTATATTTCTGGGATCAGAGGGTCTATTTACTGATTTAGGTGCTGGTCTAGCTCTTGCAACTGCCAACAAGTCTGTCAACTGATGCCAGTTTTGAGGTGAGTTGTTTGATATATACACTTTTCCATGTAGAGCTGGATTGAGACCATCAATACATTTCATATACGTCCGGAACACCTATCAAGCCAATCTTGATTTGGGCTGAATTTGAACTGGTAGCCTTGTATGCAGCCTTAGGGTTATATTCCTTTACAGGTCTCCTTTTCCGAGAAGAGGAAGGTTGCACAATGAAGTAAGAAGTTTTAAGGAAACATTCTTATTTGCTTTAGAAAGAGCTATTGCATGCTCATAGTTGAAATATACATTCAGATATCTTCTTCACTAGTCAAACAAACAATCTTTTACTGCATTCCTAGAGTATCAGGAAAATAGGGCATAATGAACAAAGTGAACTGATACCTCTCAGGCCCAGATCCTTAGAGGTATTTAGGAACCTAATGCCCAGAAGTTAGGTGCCTAAACACCTTCGAAGATCTAGGACTCAAACTGTGGTGATAGGCCTGATCTAAGAGCCTAGATATATACATAGATAGGACTTGATTCTTGGTTATTCTGCACCATGTGTTGTCATTTACACTAGTGCAAAGTAGGTGTAAAACACTGTCAAATCAGAATGGTATTGCACTGGTGTAAATGACTACACATGGTGCAAGACAATGAAGAATTTGGCCCCAACACTTCAATCACAGAAAAATCTAAGACTAAAATAAAAGGTTAGGATACTGTAAAATTGTATTTTGTATCTAAATTACTTTACCTGGTTAGTGTAAATAAAGGACTCAACCTCTGTTTCCTTATGAACCTCCTGAAGTTGGGAAACATTACAAAAATCAGAGCATTTGAGGTATATTGCAATATGTCCCACTGCAGGAGCATATTGGTCAGTTTCCTCAATAGAAATAGGGAAACAGTTCACAAGAAAACGTTTACTATAAAATATAATCTGGTTTACATTAATTTACATTCCATATGTTGCTGCCATTTTTATGGGTGCAATAGTTAATGAATAACACAGCATATAATTATTTTAAAGTGGTATAAATGGCTAGAATATAAATTAAGGCTGTTCCAGCATGTGAGTATTAGCCTGAACTAGGGTGACTAGATAGCAAGTGCGAAAAATCAGCAGGGTATAGTTGCCTATATAAGACAAAGTCCTTAATATCAGGATGGTCCTGATAATATCAGGCCATCTGGTCATCCTAGACCGACCCCCTCCTCCCCCCACACAACGTTTTCCTGCAAATATTTTCAAGAGTTTTAAATATTGTCATTAGTGGTCAGACAGTATGTGCTTGAGGTTGGACAAAAACAGATCTTAGAAATTACAAAAGATTTGCAAAGTTATTGAAAAAAAGTGCTGTCATCTTGACACAGTTTCTTTAAAATTGGGCTCCTCTTTACAACTGGAAAATGTTCTATTAGGATTTTAAAGGGTGAGAGAACACGGGGCGGGGGGAATTAGTGAAAGAAAAGCTCACACTGATTTTGAATGCCAGCACAAAGTGTAAGCGGTAGCCTCTCTAACAATTCAGCCATCACATAGTAACATATCTTAGAACATACGAATGGCCATACCGGGTCAGACCAAAGGTCCATCAAGCCTGGTATCCTGTCCTCTGACAGTGGCCAATGGCAAGTGCCCCAAAGGGAATGAACAGACAGGTTATCATCGAGTGATCCATGCCCTGTCACCCAATCCCAGCTTCTGGCAAACAGAGGCTAGGGACACCATTCCTGCTCATCCTGGCTAATAACAATTGATGGACCTATCTTCTATGCTTCTATCTAGCTCCCTTTTGAACCCCGTTATAGTATTGGCCTTCTGGCAAGGAGTTCCAGAGGTTGACAGTGTGTTGCATGAAAAAATACTTTCTTGTGTTTGTTTTAAACCTGCTATGTATTTCATTTGGTGGCCCTTTGTTCTTGTATTATGAGAAGGAGTAAATAACACTTCCTTATTTACTTTCTTTATACCACTCATAATTTTATAGATCTCTATCATATCCCTCCTTAGTCGCCTCTTTTCCAAGCTGAAAAGTCCCAATCTTATTAATCTCTCCTCATACGGAAGCCGTTCCATACCCCTAATCATTTTTGTTGCCCTTTTCTGAACCTTTTCCAATTCCAATATATCTTTTTTGAGATGGGATGACATCTGCACGCAGTATTCAAGGTGTGGGCGTACCTTGGATTTATATAGAGGCAATATTTTTTCTGTCTTATTATCTATCCCTTTCTTATGATTCCCAACATTCTGTTCGCTTTTTTGACTGCCGCTGCACATTGAGTGGATGATTTTAGAGAACTATCCACAATGACTCCAAGATCTTTCTTGAGTGGTAACACCTAATTTAGATCCCATCATTGTATATGTATAGATTTCAGAGTAGCAGCCATATTAGTCTGTATCCGCAAAAGGAAGCGGAGTACTTATCACACCTTAGAGACTAACAAATTTATTTGAGCATAAGCTTTCGTGCGCTACAACCCACTTCATCAGATGTACATGAAAGCTTATGCTCAAATAAATTTGTTAGTCTCTAAGGTGCCACAAGTACTCCTGTTCTTTTTGTATATGTATAGTTAGGTTTATGTTTTCCAATGTGTATTTTTTTCATTTATCAACATTAAATTTCATCTGCCATTTTGTTGCCCAGTCACCCAGTTTTGTGAGATCCTTTTGTAGCTCTTCACTGTCTGCTTGGGACATAACTATCTTGAGTAGTTTTGTATCATCTGCAAATTTTGCCACCTCATTATTTACCCCTTCTTCCAGATCGTTTATTAATATGTTAAATAGGACTGGGCCCAGTACCGATCCCTGGGGGATACCACTATTTACTTCTCTCCATTCTGAAAACTGACCATTTATTCCTACCCTTTGTTTCCTATCTTTTAATCAGTTACCAATCCATGAGAGAACCTTCCCTCTTATCCCATCACTGCTTATTTTGCTTAAGAGTCTTTGGTAAGGGACCTTGTCAAAAGCTTTCTGAAAATCTAAATACACCTATATCCACTGGATCTCCTTGTCCACATGCTTGTTGACTCCCTCAAAAAATTCTAGTAGATTGGTGAGGCATGATTTCCCATTACAAAAACCATGTTGACTATTTCCCAACAAATTATGTTCATCTATGAGTCTGACAATTTTGTTCTTTACAATAGTTTCAACCAATTTGCCTGGTACTGAAGTGAGGCTTACTGGTCTGCAGTTGCCAGGGTCACCTCTGGAGTCCTTTTTAAAAATTGGTGTCACATTAGCTATCCTCCAGTTATTTGGTACAGAAGCTGATTTAAATGATAGGTTACAGACTACAGTTAGTAGTCCTGCAATTTCACATTTGAGTTCCTTCAGAACTCTTGGCTGAATACCATCAGGTCCTGGAGACTGATTACTGTTTAGTTTATCAATTTGTTCCAAAACTTCCTCTAATGACACCTCAATTTGGGACAGTTCCTCAGATCTGTCACCCAAAAAGAAAGGCTCACGTTTGGGAATCTCCCTCACATCTTCAACAGTGAAGACTGATACAAAGAATTCATTTAGTTTCTCCATAATGGCCTTATCGGCTTTGAGTGCTCCTTTAGCTATTATAACTATAGTAGCATGTCAACCGTGTATTCTCTGTATGGTGGGTGTAAAATTTCGTTACAAAAAAGGTTAAGAAATAATTAGTTTTGTGCCAACCTGATCAGCAGTGAAATGGCTAATATTAGACCTGATCTTGCTACCATTGAAGCCAATGGCAAAACTCTCAACAATGCCAACTGGAGGAGGAATGAATCTAATGTTGGTATTTAAATGATAATCACTGTGTGTCAGGGTTAACACTATATTGAGATACATAAGGCAGCTCATAGCTCTCTTTTTCTTTCAGCACTCATTGGGGATATATTTATAAAAGTCTCTTGTGTGCATGAATAATCATAGGCAAAGGCTAGAATATATATATATTTGCACAAGTAGAACACAAATCAAGAACAGCTGGGTTTTGCAGAGGTATGTTCTGTCATTTGTGCAGCAAGTCATCATTGCACACATGGAGGTCAGCTTGAGGATCCTTTGAAAATATGATAGCCCTGCACGGGGTACTGTTGTTTACAGCCAGAAGGGCTTAGCATGTTGCTATGTGCACACTTAAGGAGCAATCCTGCAAACAGTCACTACTGCATATCTTTATTCTTGTACGCAGTCTCATAGATATCAGTGGGATTCTGCAGCGTAGTAAAGGTAATCAAGATCGCATTGTCCATTTGGGCAGGGACTGAGTCTTCTGTATCCTTTCTAATACAGAGCCCAGAACCAACGCTTAATAATAGTAGCCAAAATGCTTTGCAACATTTAATTATAAGTTACTTTAAAAAAACTGACCAAGGAGTAGCAGGCTCCGCGTACAGCTCTACAGACTCTTCTGGTGTTGCTGCCTGAGGGTGCTCTGTAGCCCGAGCGTCGGACACTAATGCCTTCAGTGTTATTTCAAGGTAAGCATCCAGGTCTGGGCCCCTAGGATTTGTCACCCTTCTCTGAGCAGCATTTGGCAGGGAGGCAATATTGCAATAAGTATTGCAATAGGCACTGAAAGATAGGAGGGGTGGGAGAGAACTCTCCGGAAAGTCCCGTCTCTGGGAGGAAGGTTTCCTCCCTCCAGGCAGCTCTCTCATGACTGATTCTCTTCAGCTGTAGCGCTTCGCCAGCACGTTGCTAGTGAGTGAGTGGGCGAGGCCGAGTCTGGGAGTCCCGAAACCCCGCGGCGCGCAGCCTTTTTCTCGGCTCCATCTGTGAACCCTTATTGTGTCTGTCTGCCAGGCTCGCTCCTCCCCGTGCGCCGCCGTCCCGCCGCGACCCCAGGGACTCCTGGTAGCGCTACACTTAAGCTCCTCTTGGGGCATCCCACGCCGTTCTCTCCCCTGACCACCGTACTGAGCCTCCCAATGAACCTGCATTTCCTCTGCGGGACACCCCATCCCCCTCTCACCCCCACTACGCCCCCTTTGCCCTGGGACACCCCCTCCCCCTTCTATCCCCACTACCCCCCTTTGCCCTGGGACACCCCCATCTCTTTCCTACCCCTACTACGCCCCCTTTGCCCTGGGACACCCCACCCCGTCTACCCCCACTAGTCCCCCCTTTGCCCTGGGACACCCCCATCCCCCTTATACTCCCACTACACCCCCTTTACCTCTGGACAGGCTCCCTTTACCCTGGGACACCCCCTGACCCTTTCAGCGCCCCCCACTACACCCCCTTTACTCTAGGGTACCCCATCTCCCCTTCACCCCCTATTGTACACACTACCTCAGGACACCCCCATCCCCTCACTACCCCCCTCTGCCGCTTTAGGACACCCCCTCTCTACCCCAATGCACCCCCTTTACCCTAGGGCACCCCCACTGCACCCTTCCCCCTCTACCTCAGGCCACTCCCGTCCCCTCTCTAGCCTCCCGAGCCACACTAGGACACCCCCGTCATTACACCTTCTCTAACCAAGGTCACCGCACACCCCATTTCAGCCCTTCTAGCTCAGGACACCCCCATCCCGCCTATGCCCCCAGAGGACCCCTACCCCGTGATACGCCCAATCGCTTCCTCTACCCCTAGGAAACCCTTGCCCCGTTACACCTCCCTGATCCTGTCTGCGCCCCCCGTCCCTTCCCCAGCCCGGCAGGCGCGCCTGTGTCTGGCCCTGGCTGGGGGAGGCGATGGCGGAGCGGGGGACGTCAGTGTAAGTGGGCCGGTCCTGGGCAGGGCAGAGCCTCTTCCCTCCCTCCCGCTGCAGGGAAGCAGCAGGGTCCGCGCTAAGCTCCCAGCCCTGTGCCTCAGTGAATGGTCCGGGTGCGACTGGGGGGTGGGGGAGCCCGGCCGCCGGGGGGGGCGGGAAGGCAGCGCCTGGGGAGCCGGAGTGAGAGGAGTCCCAGCCCTCCGTGCCGCCTGGCACCGGGGATTACCAGCCTGGGGAGCCTGCAGAGCCGCAGCACTGAAGTTGCAAGGGGCAGGCGGGTAAGTTGGGAAACAATTGGGATCGTTTCCATTCATTGCATGTGTCTGCAGTCCTGGCAGAGGGCAGCCTAGCTGCACCACTAGCAAACCAGGGAAGAACTGGGGGTGGGGGCGACTTACGCGGCAAGCTTCCCTGCATGTGGTTTACTCTAGCCACAAAATAGACATAGTTGGTGGTTGGAGACGGGAGTTTGGGGGCTCACGAGTTCCTGTGTGTGTAGAAACTGGAATGTTGAAAGAGACCTTGAGTGCTTGGTATTGTTGTGCGTGGGTGAGAAAGAGACAGAGGGATACAGCGATCCTGCTAGTTTATAGGCTTTGGTGTATTGGAAACAGCTGTAGCACAAAGAAGTGGGGATCCCACAAACAGGTTTGGGCAGGGGCGATGGAACGAGTTAAAGCTTCTTATAACCCGTGAAACTCCTTAAAACAACAACAACCGGCAAAAAGGTGTAACTTCTCAACACATTTCCCTTAAACTTCAGATCACGGCTTGGGCGGAGGACCCCTTGGCATAAAACTTTACAGCTGCATACTTTGTTTTGTTGTAAAGCTGTGTGTGAGGCTAATGCAGTGTTGTATAGGGTGCTTCTGCTCTGCTCGCTGGCTGGCTATAACGACTCTAGCCTCGTTGCTAGACCAGTTCCCCTTCCCTGTGTGATACATAAAGCAAGCAGATAAATCTGCCACTCGCTTTATTGCTCTGTTGCCTGCTGTGTCTCTCCAGTGTGGAAAATGACTCTGAGTACATTGTTTTCCCCTGTGATCCTTTTGGCTGTGTCAGTGGGAAGGAGCCCTTAATGTGGCACATATACTTTTGGTTGGGAATGAAAGGGCTTTCAGCAATAATAACCCAGTATGAACTGTTGAGTGTTTTTAAGTGTATGAATGCACAAGTAACAATGTGTAAGAAATTATATATATAGCTGGGGTTAGTGGGTGAGTGACCAAAACAAAACATCTTCAAGATGCTTTTCTTTATCCTGCTATGTTTTTGTGGGTAATACTATGATTAAAGAAAAATCACAATTCAGATGGTTGGTTGTGTGAAGTGTTGAATCATGTGCATTGCTATACTTTAAATAACTGAATTTACTTAAGCACATGTTTTTAATTGTTTTGTACTGCAGTATTTATTAGTTGAGGAACAGTAAAAGACGGTCTAACAGGATCACAGAAATATAATTATGTCAGAGAAAGTGATGAAAATGAGAGAAGTTTCAACTGGGGTGATGGAGAAATGAGGGAGTTACAAGAACAACAATAAGGCTTATCCCTACCCACACTCCCCAGGCCTTTTCTGTATTTTTCATGTATCTGTTGTGTTGTTTTACTAACACTCACCAAAAGCAACAGAGAGTCCTGTGGCACCTTTAAGACTAACAGATGTATTGGAGCATAAGCTTTTGTAGGTGAATACCCACTTCGTCAGACGCATGATGCACTCACTAGTCACTGATTGCAACTTCACATACATGCTTTCTTGTCTCAGAGCAACATGTTGAGAACCTAATAGAGAAGCCATAAATAAAACCAGACTTTGTCTGATGTTTAATGGTGTGTTGATAACCATGCCCTGTATCAGTATTATCAGGATTCTGCTTCCGCCTTGGGCACTCATTTGTAGTCACAATTCTTTCCCATGCTGTTTTAGAAAGCAGAGATTCATATTTCCTTTCAAAGCTCACTTTCTTCCTCACCTCCGATATCTCCCTCCCCTTTGGCTTTCTAGGCTTTGGATTAAACTAAGCTACAGGAAGTGGGGGGTGGGAGAAACGGGAGGAAATTGATAAAATATAAATAGCAATAAAAAGTTTTTGTTACTTTAGTTGTTATTCAGGAAAAACTTATTAATACATCACATGTATGAAGTGGTATTATGTTCAGTCTTAGTAATTTACACACTTAAAAGCAAACCACAAGGCAGTACTCCAACTCCCTAACAGGCACATGCAGCCACATGCATTCACTCATCATTTCTACTGTAGTGATAAGTCTTATGTCGGGATGAGGATGAGGGGAAGAATAAAAGGAAAATAGTAATTGCTTTGATTCTTTTTCGAGTTATGGCTTGCTGTCATGGAAATTACATCTTGTCCTGTAATATACCAGTGTTTAACTCGTTATAATTTATTAAATGCCTCACCATTGGTTCAGTGAAAACTCTGTGTTAGGAGCTGCCTTGGTTGTCTGTATTTTGTACTATTGTTGCTAAACAAAAAATAATACTGTTAAACTAGTCTTTCATTGTTTTGCATACTATAGCACTATAGAGGTTATTACTTTTACTTCTACAGGAGGATGCATTCTTTCAAAAGTCATCTGTCTTGATGGATATCAAAAATAAACTGTTCTCACTGTATTTTCAGTAGTTTTATTTTTACTGTGTGAGGCACATCACTATAGAACAGGGTTTCTCTGCGTATGGGACATGACACAAAACTGGATCACCAGAATGTGTTAAAGGGTCATGTGGGGGGAGGGGAAAGTCAGGTCCTGCTCTTGGAGGGAGTGAGGTAGTTGCAGAGCCCACCCCACACTCACCCTGCAGTGGCAGCTGCAGCAGCTCTGTTCCAGTGGGGTGGGCTGGCTGGGCTGGGCTTGGCTCCCCACTACAGGCGTGGCGACCTGGTGCATGGGGATGCACACTGCTCAGGTTTGGCCCTGCTGCCCCTCTGTAGAGATGACAGCAGGCCTACCAGGCCAAATTTAAGTGAGTGGCACCGTGACCTGATGCACCGAGTCGCAATGCCTCTCCATCATTGACAATTTTTAAATCAAGATTGGATATTTTCAAATGACATGCTGTAAGAATTATTTTGGTGAAGTTCTGTGACCTGTGATATACAGGAAATCAGGCTAGATGACCACAATGGTCCCTTCAGGCCTTGGAATCTATGAATCATACAGATTGGGTCCAGCGGAGGGGCTGGTCCAAACCTGAGCTGTACTGAGACTCCAGAGGCTGCAACGTCCGGAGAGGGGAGCTGGGCCCAGGGATTGGGCAGGAGCTGCCATTATAGCACACATGATACATTTATTTAGTATTTATTAAGTTAATGTATATATTGTGTAATATTTATTTAGTAAACAGTTTTTTTTGCATTAACACGATTTACTGGGTCATGACAAGCCATCAAGATTTACAAATGGGTCCTGAGCCAAAAAAGTTTGAGAATCTTTGCTATAGAACAGAGGTTCTCAAATTGTGGTCTGCAGGCCACCAGTGGTCCGCGAGCTCACTTTCAGGTGGTCCGCAGATAGTTCCCTCTAAGGTGTGCACCTGGGCAGCCACACATGAGAGAATGAAGGGCCACCCACTTAATTAGTGGAGCCGTGCAGGGGTGGCTCCACTAATTAGGTGCCTGGACCTTGGAGAAGATGCACTTGTAAGGTGAGGTGGTGGCCTTGGGGGGGAATAGGGGGTAAGTGGGAGGGAGCAGTGAGGTGAGAAGAGGGGGTGGGAGGAACTTGAGACATGCAGTTCTGCGGCTGCCAGAAAGAGGCAACTTTCCCCAGCTTCAGGGCTGCGGCTGCAGGGGAGAGATGGCCCTCCTTCCCAGCCTCAGCTCTGTGGCTGATGTAACGGGGGAGAGATCCCCCCTCCTTCCCAGCACCAGCAGGGGAGAGAGGGAGAGACTCCACCCCCGACTCCTTCCCAGCCCCAGCTCGGGGGCTGCTGTGGAGGGGGAGACCCCCCTCCTTCCCAGCCCCAGCTGCAGCGGGGAAGAGAGGGCACATCCATCGCATTAGAAAGGTAAGACTACTGGTATTAAAATATGAGTTGTGTGCTTTTATTTGTAGAACAAAAAAACATTAATTAATTAAGGTTTTTTTTATATAGCGCTTTTATCCAAAGCGCTTTACAATAGTTAACTAACAACATTTGGAAAGATCATTAAATGGTGTGCCGAGAACCTCAGCAATTATCAAGCGGTCCGTGGAAAAAAAAAATGTTTGAGAACCATTGCTATAGAACATCAGTGAGACCATCGTGTGATGTGTGGAAAGAAAGTCTATTCATCACCCTTTCAAAAAACAACCCCCAAACTAGGTGTTAAATGTTTTAAGATGTTAATATGCTGCTGAACTGATTTTTGTTGAGATTGTGGAGATTTGTAGGCTTTTAATAATAAAGGCAATGCTAACATTTTAAAATGAATTGTAATATATTAAGAGGATGTAATTGTCTTAATTAATAATACATTCTCTCTCAAATGAAATGATTGCAGCATTGGTGGTATTACTATTCAGCTAAGTTTTGTGAGTATTTCAATTATAAACTGATGAATATTAGCCTGGATATTCAAGATTTGGGGGACGGGACTTGTCCAAAACTGTTTCTTTTGGCCATTGCTGGATGACTAAAAATTGATTATCTTAATACTGAAAAGTGGCGGGGAAAATATGTATCCAAACTTACTTACCTTCTTCATCGTTCTGTCTGTCTTATCTATTTAGATTGTAAGCTCTTTGGAGCAGGGACTTTTCTCACTATATGTATGTACAGTACCAAGCGCAACTGAGCCCCTGTCTCAATTGGAGCTTATATGTTTCTATTATAATTAATAAATAATAAGAGTATGAGTATTTGGTCATCTCTACTGGCTGATCTACATAAGAGCTTCATTCCACACTAGCCCCTAATACCATCCTCCGCTCCTTCTTCTCATCCAGTTTGTTCCTATTACCTCCCTTTCCTTGTTTTTCCATTTAGCTAATCCCCTTTTAGCCCCCATCCCATCCCACAGTCATGAAGCTAATATTACATTTTCTGCCATCATATCGATAGCTCTGCTTTTATGTTGAATCACTTTCCCCTACACTTTGTCTTGACCACTTAGATTTAAAGTTCCTTGGGGCATGGACTGACAACTGCTCCTGTGTTTGTACAGTACCTGGCACAATGGGATCCCAATCTTGGTTGATCCCTAGACACTACGATAATAGATACGATTAACAAGCTGGAGCTCTGCTTGACTCAGCTGATTTTTCTGCCACAAGGATAATTAGAGCAATCCAAGAAGCCCCTGCCTCAAACCAAGAAGCAGAGGACAGGGCTGCAATATGGAAAATTAGCACTTTAACAACAAGCATAGTGTATCTTCTTTTTAAAAGAAAGATAAAACCACCAATTATGGGTCTAATTTACAATTTTACAGAATTTCAGTAGAATTAAAAGTAGCACTACCACCATTTTAAAGATTAATATAAAGGCTGTTTATGTCCCAAAACCAGAGTTCAGGGTTTTATGTGACATCATCTGCAGCAGCTGATGTCATAATACTTAAAGCAGAGTAGAAAGTTATATTCCCTGCTATTTAAGGTATGAGTAATGTCATTAACAGTTGCTGGGGAAACTGGGCATCCATGCCTCATCAAGTAAAGGAAGGAAAAAGAGATCTGTAATTCCAGTAGAATGTCTCTAATGTGTATATTTATGATTTGCACCTAGGAGGTCATAAACTGTGTTGCTTCATAGATTTGCAGGAGCAGAAGGGACCATTGTGATCATCTACTGTAAAACATGTTGCTGTATAACACCGGCAATAGAACTTCCCCAAAATAATGTCTAGAGCAGATCTTTTAGAAAAAATCTGATCTTTCACTTCACTGATGAAGAATCCACCACAAAGCTTGGTATGTTGTTCCAATGGCTAATAACTCCTACTGTTAAAAATGTACACCTTATTTCCAGTCTGAATTTGCTTAGCTTCAACTTCCAGCTATTGGATCACATTATACCATTCTCTGCTAGATTGAAGAGCTGATTATTAAATATTTGTTTCCCATGTAGGTACTTACAGACTGTATGAAGTCACCCCTTAACCATCTATTTGTTAAGCTAAATAGACTGCGCTTCTTGAGTCTATCACTATAAGGCATATTTTCTAATCCTTCAATCACTCTCGTGGCTCTTCTCTGAATCTCTCCAATTTATCAACATCCATCTTGAATTATGGGCATCATAACTGGACACACAAGTGCTTTTTTAGGCTGAACACATTGCACACACCAGGGGCTCCTTGTATCCCTCTATTCTCCCCACTGTGCGCAACCCTCCCATCGCCCTCTATATCAGGGACTCCTTGTAAACATCTGCTCCCCCCACTTTTCCTTCATGCCTGTTGCTCTGTGTGCCCCATTCCTCCCTTCCATGCCCAGGTCCCCAGTCATGTTCCCCATGCTGGGGGCTGTGTGTCTCTCCTTTTTCTCGCCCCTCTAAAGTACCTTTCATTCTTCCAATCTGGAAGGTCAGATGGATGGCTTGTGTCCTCTTTTCTCTATCCCAGTATGGAGCAAGCTTTGGGGAGGCAACGAGTTAGGAGGGAGGAAGCAGTGAAGTGCCTCCTTTACTCTGCTCTTCCTCTGTCTCCCCCACTGGCTGAGGATGCATCCCACAGTTAAGTGTCTCGCTGCAGGGAGAGCAAAGAGTAACTTTTAAACTAATTGCTCACTGTGCCAGGGGATCTGTGTGGCCCCCCTTCCCCAGTGCCAGGGGCTCTGTGGGGTCCCTCCATTTCCTGCCCACCACCATTCTTATTTCTTTCCTTTCTGTCTGGGAGATAAGTCCTTCTGTATGACAGCTTTTATAAATTCAACTGGGGAAAGGGCAGAGGTGAGATCAGGCATGATGTTAATGGCTCCATCAACTGGATTTCTGATCTATAAATAAAAAGAAGAACAGGAGTACTTGTGGCACCTTAGAGACTAACAAATTTATTAGAGCATAAGGTTTCGTGGACTACAGCCCACTTCTTCGAAAGCTTATGCTCTAATAAATTTGTTAGTCTCTAAGGTGCCACAAGTACTCCTGTTCTTCTTTTTGCGGATACAGACTAACACGGCTGCTACTCTGAAACCTGATCTATAAATGATTGCAGACCTGATTATAGCTGATGGGTCTGCTAACCACATTCCAGGGGCAGTGTGTTCCCCATTTTCCCCCTTTTGATTTTCTGATTTTCACCAAAATCAACAGGGTTCTGTCTGTTAATGCCGAGAACATTCCTGAAATTTTGGAATTGATTGGCTGTGGTGTTCAAAAGTTATCACATTACATCCAAACAGAGGAATGTCATTGAGTTGACTATTGGGCCTAGCAAATCATTAAAAAAAATTAGGACCCCAAAATTGTAGTGACATCCTATTTCTTTTATCAAATCTGAGGGAACTTTGAAGTCTCATATTAACATGTCACTATTACAAAATACGCCACTGAACATTTACTTGAAATTATGAATTATGATGATGAATAATTTAAACTAGACAATTCACTTTCTTAGCAATTTATGTCTATTTGGTAATGCCTTATCCTTGCTTTTTCATTATGTTTGTTCACCTACTCCCTAATTTGTAAATTACAGTAACTCCAAATGGGTGTCCCAGTCATTAGTCAGTTTTACAATGTATTGTTTTCAAATACATTCATTTTTTAAGTGTAGGAATTTTTCTGTTGATATGGGATCTTAAATATTTCTTACAATTTCATTTTGATTAATTTTTAAACAAACTCCTGACTTTTTCACTTGTATTTAGACTTCAGAAGGGCAGATATAGACAATACGCAGATGATTTTTAAGGTTTTTAGGCAGTTACTCGAATGAATCCAAGCCTCAGTCCAATATGTACAGTGCTCCCAAGGTGTTTTCATACAAGGAAGTACTTCAAGGAAGACCAAACCCACAAAGAAAAAATAAATTGTAAATTTACTGTGGATGCCAGATAAATGACTACAGGTATACCCTAGCAGGTCCTAGTTTTGAAAATGTGAATATTTGTTGTTTTGTTTCATATTGAAGATATTTTAAAGGGGATAGTGATGGTGTTTGAGACTGGTCAGTCTTGACCATATGATTCTAAAAATTGACCCCATTGGTACAAAGTGAGTTTACACTTCTCTGTGGAAAGCAAAGGCTTGGAGGATAAATTTGGGGAGAGGCTTCCCCAATTTTCCTTATCTTCTTTTGTTAGTAGTCACAATGTCTTTTCCAGCTTAAAGCTTCATAATGATCTTGGATATCAGTTTTTGGAAGAAACCAAAAGTTTGGACATGTTTGTGTGTACAGAGTTATACAGTGAAATCTGTTACTATTTACTTTTATTTATATGGTTTTTAAATTATTCCTCTTATTTTTTGAACAGTGAAAACTAAACAAAAAGCAATATGTATAACCCTGGGGGAAACATCCTGCTGTGTAGCAACCTGCTGCCAAATCAGATATAATCCCCCTGACAAATGAACACAGGAGACATTAGCTTTCCCCCTCATTTAAAATTATTTTGCTGACAGTACTATCCTGTCATCTGACAGATTGGAAGCATTGCTGGAGTCTTGTCTTATCTGTAATAGCTATAATTTCTTTTCTAAAAATGCCTTATTTTTACGTGAGATCATTACAATTCATGAATTTATCTTTTTTACTACCATCTGACACATTACATGTTTCATATTTATGTATAATTTGATAATTCAGTCAATACGACTCCTGATGGTCTGTTCCAGATAAATAACACCAAGAATTAAAAAAACCCACAATTTAATGGGTTTCCAGTCAAATAGCATGATGAATTAAGTTTATTAAGTTGCATTGTATGGTCTTGGCCCCTTTCACCTTGAAAGAGTACCTCTGATTCCATGCATTTCTTTAGCTCTTCTGTTAAGGCTTTTTTTTTTTAAATAAACAAAATTTCTTGTGAGCTTAGTGGTGGAAAAATTGTCATATTGACCACCTTAGTGATTGTAACCCTATTTTTTTGTGCCAAACAGATGCAATTCAGGCCTAGTCTAAACAAAATGGTACAGTGTTTTATCTAAAGTTGTGTTTGGAAACTACTTCAGTTTCTCTATGTAGACAAGGCCTTGGACAGCTGTCTTGGACAAATTTCATCACTCAGCTACCAAACCTGTTCTGTAAAGATCAGCTCTTAGGATAATTTAGTCTTCATATTTGATCCTTCTGCAGAAATTGCTTATAGGGATGCCAATTAGTGCCATTTGTGATTGTAGCTTTTATAATTTTTGTTTTCTAGGCAACTAAGTTGCTCTTAGAGCCAACTCATTTTACATATGTCAATGAATTGCTATTAGCAGGGACCATTTCTAAGAGGAACATTAGAAATGTTGAGTCTTTTGAAAGACTCCCCCCCGTCCCAAAAAGCAAGCAATCAAACACTATCAAATTTGCTGAAGTGCATGTGGTTTGGTAACACAGTTTGCAATTCTTCATTCAGAACACCTGTCTTCAGATGATGGCAGTACACCAGAGAGAATCTTTGGTTTTTATACTTTGGCCGTTAGCACATAAAAGTCCCTTTAATACAGTCTGTGCAAAATAACAATTTGGGGTATGGAAGTGTGCAAGGAAAAATACATTACAAGCATAGAGGTTGTAGTTTGTTATAACTACGTTTGTTTGTTGTGAGGTCTTTTCAGATGGGCAGAAGGAATTTTTTCTTCTAAAATCTGTTAAAGGTCTGAGGTTTAACAAAGAGCAATACTTGCGTCAAAAGTTTCACAAAATGGTTCTTTAAATGCCATGAAATACAATACGTTTGCATTTCACACGTAATTAGTTATTATGGCTTTTATGAGTAATGCCTACTGAGGCAGCCTAATTTCATTCAAGCTCTGTCAGTGTGGCATTTGTGTAAGGTGTCTCCCCTGATAAAATTAATTTCTTTCAGGCAGCAGGCAAGGCAATCAGTAATCTGAAATTAACTCCATCTAATAACACTTGCCCTTCAATTGTGCACAGAAAAGACTTGAAATAATTTAATATTTACAAGAAAATTCTTGTCTGAAAAACTGAATTATTGAAACCGGATTTTCATTGTGTTCCAAATGTGGCAACTCATTCTCTTGGATTTTTAATATGTTGAGAATAACAGGGCATACTTGGATTTTTAATGCACATTTCAAGTCAGGCTTCAGGGGGTTTCTTCTAGAGGTATATAAATAGAACATTTAAGTTCTGTTCTCACTGTTATGATCTCAGCCTAGTCTGTAGGCCAAATTCAACACTGTAATTGAATTATAGTTTTATGCTCAATAGAAAAACGTATACAGTTCTGTATGTTTTTGTGGATTTTATCTTTCAGTAACATTCTTACTGTGGTATCCTCAGTGCAGTGGCTCTCTGGTATGGCTTACCTTACAGAAGTTAATGATAGGAGTGTTGGAACAATTTTTATTGTGGGAGTGCTGAGAGTCATTGAACCAAACCGTAAAGCTTGTATACTTGGAAACTACTTAAAGCCAGGGGGTGTGGCAGCACCCCTAGTTCCAGCACCTATAATGAAGGCATCTATTTGTTCTGTTCAGTTTAGATATTTGTGCTCACAATGGGCATAGTACACTAAGACAGTTGGAATGCAAACTTTCCCAATGGTCACCCAACTGATCGCTCTGTGAGGTGTGAGGTAATTTAGCAGAGGCTGCCAGTTTTGCTGAAATGTGTATGGTGTTTTATGCTGTGTATACATGTATATCTAATCATTAGTCATAACTATAACTGCATAAAGTTAGCATAATTGCCTTCATCCAGTGCTTAACAGCTAGATGACACAAACACCATTACACAACAGCTCTGACAGCTTGAAGTAGAGCTTGCCTTTCATTTTAGTAAAATGTGGAGACCTAGAACTGAGCTCAGGGCAAGACTAGAACATGGCTGGGTAAATGTGCCTTAGAGCTACCCTTGTACTCTTCTGCTGATCTGGGGGCCAACAAAACCCAGTCCAGTCA
The DNA here is from genome assembly GCF_011386835.1 of Chrysemys picta bellii. Classification (NCBI taxonomy): domain Eukaryota; kingdom Metazoa; phylum Chordata; order Testudines; family Emydidae; genus Chrysemys; species Chrysemys picta. The sequence goes on from NC_088796.1 coordinate 44,446,968, forward strand.
CACAATGAAGCATCCTTAGGGATGTTCTCACTTAAGCTTGGTTACTTGTGTGTCGAAAGGATTTGTTCCAGCAGCTGTGGGTCGCTAGATCAGTGTTTCCCTACCTTTTCTGGTTTAAGGCACACTTACTTCAATAAAAGATTTGTGTGGTGCACTCCCACCCCACACTAAAATTATTAAAACAAAATTTACTCTTAATGATACATTTGAACTTGCCTTGATATGCAGAGTCATTAAATCTTGACAGGAAATGCTGACAGTGCAACTCAGAGCTCTTGCTCCACAATCTCAGATGCTCTCTGTTTTTGATGTAAGTCAGGCTTGAATAAAACTTAACTTCCAGTTGGGCATGAACACTGATATCTGTTGATTCATCAAGCTGCAGTGTAAATTTTCCACTTTATTTGAGGTTTTTTTCCTCTGAACATAGCTGACATTTTCAATGCGGTGACTTATCATATTATCTGAAAGGGGAACTTTTGCATTTTCATTTGCACCTAACATTATTACTCTCATCGTTTCTTGCATGCTGGTAAAATTAATGTTTCTGTGACTGTGTGTGGTTTTTTCGCCTTTGCTACAAGCTCAGTGACGAAGTAGCTTTCTTCCAGTGGTTTATCAGAAACTGTTACACAGCCTTTCATCATTTGCATTTATTTTTCATTTTGATCCATCAAATGCTCAAAAAAATATTTGCCCTTATTGGCATGGGATGAATGTTTGGTTGTAAGGTGTCGTTTTAACTTGGCACCACTGATGATGGTTTGAGAGTTTCTCTCCACACACAACATTGTTGAAGAGGGCAAGATGGTTTACCTGTCAATGAAAATCCAAATTGCCAATAACTCTCACAGTAGCATTGCTGCACCACTTGGACTTTCTTGTGAAGATGCCAGGATCTGTTTTCTTCAAATATTTGTCCATTTTTAAGTCTTCAATTCACAATGGTTGATAGGAAAACACGACTACCACGTGATACCACGTGAACGACACGGTCATATGAGCGTAGTGTGTGTAATCTCTGTCTCACACACGTATACCTGAAGAGCAACAGTACGAAGTGCAATTTGATTTTGACACTAATTAAAATAAGTGACTTTTCCAAAATTCTGGGGCAAACCTGTTCATTCCCGATGGCACACTGGTTGGGAAACACTGTACTGGAGCACAAGGATGCCAGAGTCATATTCATTTCACCCCTGGAAACACGTCCTGAGCATGGACTGGATTGAGGAGCAGGCTTTGTTTGCTTTACTCCATGTGTGGATTTCCCTTGGCAAGGGCAATTCTCAGAGGGCTGGTTCAACTAGCTTTATGGTTGCTTTGACAAAACAGCCAGAATGGGGCCCAACATCCCATCTTAAAATGGAAAGGTTGAAAAGAAAATGGACAAAAAAAATAGGCAATGGCAAGAAATGTGTGTACATGTTCCTCCACCCCACCACCCATTGCCTGATTAAGAACTGGAATTAATAACAACAATACTTGTTCCAGTCATCCTGACTACATTGCTTGTGTATTGTATTCCTTTCTCCACCATTTTTCTGTCTTGTTTTTTGTTTGTCTTCCTGTACTGTGGTCACAATTTACAAGTGTGACACTACATCCCATATTTGTCATAGTAATATTATGATATGATCATGGCATAATGATGATGCATTTTGTATAAGATGGGTCATGTAAGATGTCATTGGAAAAGTTATGATTTGCTGAATACGATTATCTTCTTTGTGTGCATGCATCATTTTTGTATCTGAAGTTATGAATATTGACTATGTATCTGTATTTCAGACAGCCTGTAAGTAATGGCTGCTGTGGCTCAGGAAAGTATGATCAGACCACATGACACTGATCTCCATTTTGTGTACTTGTATTTTTCCACAAACTGGTCTGGGAACCAAGTTTAAAACAAAGGGTTCCCGCCATATGGAAAAGCTATATAAGGTAGGGAGTGACATCATTGGTGGTTCTTCACTGCCCCACCACTCAACACCTGAGAGATGCTCCGAAAGAAAAGGACTTGGGATGGGGATCCCAAGCTGCAAAGCAAGTGCAGCTTGTGCCTTGAGAATCTGCAAGCCTGCTTGTATTATCAATCAGGGTGAGAAATTGCTAATTCATATCCAATCTTTTTAGTATTTTAGGCTTAGTTTGCGGTTTTGTGTGTTTACTAGGTAATCTGCTTTGATCTGTTTGCTATCACTTAGATTTTAAGTTATTATATGTTTTGTAGTTTAATAAACTTGTTTTATGTTTTAATCTAAACCAGTGTGCCTTTGACTGAAATGTCTGGGGAAAATCTTAGCTTGGTTAACACAAGTGTATTGTGCATATTCCTCTCCATATTGAGGGAGAAGTGAACTGAATAATACATTCATACTGGTTGGGGTTTTGACCAGGGCAGGATGGTACAGCTCTGTGGTCTTAGGCTGGGAAGCTGAGGGTTATCTTGGCCGTAGCCTCTCTATTGTTGGCTCATCCCAAAGCCTGCATGCACCTGCAGCTGGGTGTGTCCCTGCCTGTGTGAATGCTGGTGGGAGTGTAGGACTGGCAGCGGTCTATAACCTGTCAAAGCAGCACAGTGCTGAGAGGGAGTCCAGGTTGGTGAGTCAGCGGGCTCAGAGGTACCCCAGTTCCAGGTGGCATCTCAGGGGCAAACCTGTCACAACAAATTTCCATTGATTGCGTAGTCTCTACTGGCATTGCCCAATATAGGAATAAGACATCTCTCTCAAACTGGTAGAAACATCTTAGGTGTGACTGCAGTCCTTTATACCATTTTGGGTGGTTTTATAATACAAACAGAAGCACAAACTTCACTCAGAATTATAAAAAAAAATTGCAATAGTAAAAACTACACCATGCAAATAAAACAGTAGCAATTGTTTAACACTGGTTGAGAAACGAAGCAATCAAAACTTACAAAATGTGCAGCGTTAAGGTTACAAAGTCAACCTTAACTCTGATTCTTCCTCATATACTTCCAAATGTGATCAGTGCTTATGGGCATTTCCCTATATGGTCTTTTTGTACTCGAGATACTTTCTTGAAGAATCATTATGTGATGGAAGATAATTTACAGACCTAATTACAAATTCTGTAGGGCTTTATGCTGTAGAGAAGCACCACCAAATGATATACCGTAGTTGGTCTGTTTAAACAATGCTGTCTGGTAATCTGCTTTGCTTCTTAATTCCTTCTAGGCAACATGGACCCATCTGGCATGAGTTTATTAGTGTGTATGTGTGTGCGCGCGCAAGATCTTGGTCTTGAGAATGAGTGATCAACTTCAGTGTTTGAAAGGGGAGGCATGAGCATTTATTGGATTGCCTATATAGTTTAAAAGCTCAAAATAATGAGATTAGAATTTTTTAGAGCTTTTATATTAATTTAATACTCTTAAAAGGTGCTCCTTTAACAGCCCTGGTAATTGAAGTACTGTTTATCTAAAGAACTGGAAAAGCACAGGAGCAGCAGTGTTTTTTCATCAACATGACTCAACCTTGCTATGAAAGGACGATCTCTAGGGATGAAAGGCTAGTTCAGTCTCCTTAGCCTCTCTTGAGTTAGCAAACAAGCATGTCAATTATGTTACTGGTTTCTGTGATGGGGATACTTGTGCATTGAAGGCTACACAGTAACAACAATGCTCATTTCACGAACAGCTGTTTAGCTATTAGTAATTTTCAGGGCTAGATTTGAACTAGCAACCCAGAGGTGTAAGGCTCTGTGTTTCATTACCAGTCGTCCCCTGAGGCATCCAGCCTCCACCCTTTATTTTCTTTTAAGCAATTGCATTCCTAATTGTAGCCTTAAATTTAAAAAATAATCTTGACAATGGCTGGCTACAGCTTTCAAGACAAAATTTAAATCAAAGTTGACTACAAGTAGAGAAGAGAGATGCCTGGAACTGATGCTTTTCACGGAGATTCTGTTTACAGGAGTAAGAGAGAAGGACACATTACCAGATGGGGAATCCTAGTGCAAAATACCTTTCTCAGCATGTAGATCACTTGCATAAATCCAGCCATGAAAGTCAAAGAACTATAATCTGGGTTTGGACAAATGTTAGATTAGGGGAAGCGGTTCTCCCCCTCCCCCCAAGAGTTTTGGGGTAATCCTCTGTAGAGATGCCTACCCTCTTTCCTCTTCAGGTACCTCCAGCAGATGACCAATGGGAGGGTGGTAGGATTCCTAATAGGGAGCTGTTGGACTCCATCTTTCTCTGTTTCTGTTGCTCAAATACCACAGTGATGAGAGTCATATTTGAAGCTGAAGAGAAAAAGATGATTTTGTATTTCAGATAAATTACAGCTTGGTTAATTAAACTTTATAGAAATCTCCATGTAGTTTTATTTGGATAGGGTATTTTTCATTTCCTGCCCAAAACTGCTATATAGTTGCTATTTTAAATAGATGGCTGTATTCCACCCCAGAGATAATTGCATTTCAGTGGTGCTAAAGTGATACATATGTAACTCATAGCTGTCTTGCGTGCATGCTGAGACTTATTTAATAAATTTTTATAAAGCACTTTCAGATTTTTGTGCTATACAAGTAAATTTTATTATGTATTAAAGGATGAAACCACTGAACTATTGAGAGTTTGAGTGTATCCTTTTAATACTGAGATGGAGGAGTTACTCAAAGGGGACATCCGGTATTGTGGTCAGTTTGTATTTAAATTGCCAGAGATAATATCCTACTGATGCCAATTTATAAAATACAGATTTCAGTGAGGAAAACTGTACTTTTGTGTATCTCTCTTTGAATTGTAAAGGTTGCAAGAATCAATCTGTTTAGAGTTAAGGATTCAGGGTAATGTCGGCAAAAAGTTGTACTTTATGAGCCAAAGGCCTCCTATTCATTTTCTTCATAATTTAAGACAGAAGTACTTGTAACGAAACAAAAAACCCCATGAACATTTGTCTGTCTCCTGCCAGTTGGCGTCAGCTGCAAATTATGATGTTTCGTTTCAGCCATACTAAACTCCAAATGAAATAATACAAGTTGTCTCATTAAGAAAATATTTCATTATGCTTATAATCCTGACATGGTTGTGTTAACTTATTTTCTCCATCCCTTGTGTGAAATCTTATTTAATATGGAAGTCTCTCCTCTTTTATTTTGTCCCCCTTCTTACATTTCAGATATTTCTTAATTCATTTTCATGTCAGTATATATGTGGAATTCTCTGAAGTTCAACCCTACAGAGCAATGACAAAGTCTCTCACATACCTGTGTTGTGGTGGGGAGGGGGAATATGGAGAGTAGCGCATTGTGTCAGTACTACTACTGCAGAGGTGTATTTGCTGGGTTCATTTAAGTTGCACACTTTGTTTCTCTATCATACATGAATTTACTTTGTTTGTGGCCTCTTTAGCAGCTGTGGAAATTAAACTCTAGCTCATTAGAACAATAGGCTATTTGCAGCTTTCTTAACATCCGAAAGCCTCTTCCACTTCTGAATTACCAAATAAACAGGTGTTTGCGGTGTAGTTGTAGCAGTGTTGGTTCCAAGGTATTAGAGAGAAAAGGTGAGTGAAGTAATATCTTTTATTGGACCAACTTCTGTTGGTGAAAGAGGCAAGCTTTTGAGCTACACGGAGCTGATCTAAATGAGACTACTGAAGTATATCACCAGGAGCAGTTCAGTTTAGTGCTGCTGATTCTATTTTTTAATGTTGTTGTTTTTTTTAATGTTGTAGTTACATGCAGCCATAGAGGTCAAGGTGACTGAGTGATATAGTGTGGTTTTGCTGTGAATGCTGCTTCAAACTTTTTAGAAATGAGCACCTTGATGTTTTAGAACTTTTCTAATGAAAGGAGTTGTACGGCAGAGTAATATTTTACAAATCAGCTGTAATAAACCAAATCCAAATTAAGAGCTACAAACAATATTCTAAGCTCTGGATGGTTATTTTTTATACCTGTAAACACCTGATCTTCAACTTTGTCCCTACCTTGAAAATACAATTCTGTTATCTCTGCAGGTTTATTAAAGCTGTGCCAACCACAGGCAGTTATGACCAACGGCACTATAGCCATGTTGCTTATGAAATGACAAGGGGAGACCCAAGTTTTCTGCCCACTCAAAGGTGGTCCAGCTTCTCAGCTGGTCAAGAAACACCTCTCCTCCATTTAGACGGTCTGTACAAGAGGAGAGCTCAATCATTAGGCTTGGTTATGCAGCTAACAAGTGGATCAGTCAGAATAGAATGTACACAACCTCTGCTATTGCTGAGGGGGTTTCTAAGCATATATTGCTTTGCCTCCAGATAGAACAAGAAGATTATGTGATTCTTTGCCAGGCAAAAACAACCAAGGGCCGAGGCTCTGGGTGGTCTTTCTCAGACTTGTCCAAAGGAACTCTACATATTTTTCCTTTATCCTCCTGATATTCAGAGCTATTTAAAAAAAATCATAGGGGCAAAATGCCCTGTATTATTCAAAGTGGATCATCATGGTTCTCAAACTGAGGCTATGGCCACACTACAGAGCTTACAGCAGTGCAGCTGCAGCACTGCTAGTGCAGATGCTCTAAGGCGATGGCAAAGACTTAATTACTCCAATCCCAACAGCAAGCAGCAGTAGCTATGTCTGGGGGAGAAGCTCTCCCGTCGACCTAGCGCTGTCCTCACCAGTGCTTAGGTCTGTAACTTACGTTGCTTGGGGGTGGTGGTGTGGCTTATTCACACTGAGTGACATAACTTATGCCGACGTAAACTGTAGTGTGTACTGGTCTTAGTGTTTATGGTGCCACGCCTTTCTTTAAAACTTCCTGTGGCAGCGACCTATTCTGCAGCTGAACCCTATGAGACACTCTCTACTTAACAGCTTTGAGGATGAAAAAGGGACCATTAACAGAAAAGAGATACTTAGGTGAGGTCTTTACTACCACCTTCTCTTCATGAAAATGATTCACAAATAGATAATGTTTTGATATATGGCTAAAATTTGATTTACGATTTACATGGCAAATAATGTCTTATTTTCAAAGAATAGTAAAATACTGGGGTTTCTCCAGTAGACTGCCTTAGTCTAAAAAGTAATATTCTAAATAAGTGCACAATCGTGCAGGCCAGCATTCTAAGTGCTAATAGTCTGGCACTAAGTTCTTCTCCAGTCCATTTAAGATTTTCTAAAGATGTCAGCAATTCTCTTGAATTCACATGAGTTTTCAGAATACTCTGGAAGCATAATTCAGCCTGGGACACATTAACACATCTTTCTTTCAGAGCTCTTCACTCTGTATCCTTATTAGGACTGTTGATTAATCACAGTTAAATTTTTTTAGTTAATCACATGAGTTAATTGCTATTAAAAAAATTAATCACACTGTTCAAAAATAGAATACCAATTGAAATTTATTAAACATTTTTCAATGTTTTTCTACATTTTCAAATATATTGATTTCAATTACAACACAGGATACAAAGTGTACAGTGCTCAATTTATGTTATTTTTTATTACAAATATTTGCACTGTAAAAATTATAAAGAAATAGTATTTTTCAATTCACCTCATACAGCTACTGAAGTGCAATCTTTTTAGCCTGAAAGAGCAGCTTACAAATGTAAATTTTTTTTACATAACTGCACTCAAAAAACAAAACAATATGATACTTTAGAGCCTACAAGTCCACTCAGTCCTACTTCTTGTTCAGCCAATCGCTAAGACAAACAAGTTGGTTTATATTTACGGGACATAATGTTGCCCGCTTCTTATTTATAAAGTCACCTGAAAGTGAGAACAGGTGTTTGCATGGCACCTTTGTAGCCGGCATTGCAAAATATTTACATGCCAGATATGCTAAACGTTCGTGTGCCCTTTCATGCTTTGGCCACCATTCCAGTGGAAATGCTTCCATGCTCATGATGCTCGTTAAAAAAATAATGCATTAATTTAATTTGTGATTGAACTCCTTGGGGGAGAATTGTATGTCTCCTGTTCTGTTTTACCTGTATTCTGTCATATATTTCATGTTATAGCAATCTCGGATGATGACCCAGCACATGTTGTTCGTTTTAAGAACACTTTCACTGCAGATCTGACAAAAGGCAAACAAGGTACCAATGTGAGATTTCTAAAGATAGCTACAGCACTTGACCCAAGGTTTAAGAATCTGAAGTGCCTTCCAAAATCTGAGAGGGACGAGGTGTGGAGCATGCTTTCAGAAGTCTTAAAAGAGCAACACTTCGATGTGGAAACTACAGAACCCGAACCACCAAAAAAGAAAATCAGCCTTCTGCTAGTGGCATCTGAATCAGATAATGAAAATGAACATGCGTCGGTCTACACTGCTTTGGATTGTTATCGAGCAGAGCCCATCAGCATGGACGCATGTCTCCTGGAATGGTGGTTGAAGCATGAAGGGACATACAGTAACTCCTCACTTAAAGTCGTCCCGGTTAACGTTGTTTCGTTGTTACATTGCTGATCAATTAGGGAACATGCTTGTTTAAAGTTGTGTAATGCTCCCTTCTAACGTCATTTGGCAGCTACCTGCTTTGTCTACTGCTTGCAGGAAGAGCAGCCTGTTGCAGCTAGCTGGTGGGGGCTTGGAACCAGGGTGGACCGGCAGCCCCCCATCAGCTCCCCGCTCCCCTAAGTTCCCTGTGCAGCAGCTGCCCAGCAGGTTAGCAGTTGTAGCTGTCCCTCCCCCCACTGCCATGTGCTGCTCCTGCCCTCTGCCTTGGAGCTGCTCCCCGGGACTCCTGCTTGCTGTTTGCGGGGGGGAGGAAGAGGGTGGCTAATGTCAGGGTGTCCCCCTCCCCCCTGCCCCGCTTACCCCATCTTCCATAGAGCAGGTTACACACACCAGGGCTCAGGACAGAGGGAGCTTGCAGCAGCTGTGGACTCAGCAAGCTGATCTAATTAACAAGGCGGTGTACTTAAAGGGGAAATGTGCATATCTCCCTCTATTCCTGCTGCATTGTATAGTGAGAGAGTTACCCTGGAGGGCTCAGCCAATTGCTAGTTCATCATTTAGTAGTAAGGGAAATATCCCACCCTCTGACTCCTCCACCTCAACCAAGCTTCACAATCATCATCATCATCACTGTGTACCAGTATTAAATTGTTTGTTTAAAACTTATACTGTGTGTGTGTGTGTGTGTGTGTGTGTGTGTGTGTGTGTGTGTGTAATATATATATAGTCTTTTGTCTGGTGAAAAAAATTTCCCTGGAACCTAACCCTCTCATTTACATTAATTCCTATGGGGAAATTGGAGTCGCTTTTTTCAGGAACATAACTACAACGTTAAGTGAGGAGTTACTGTATGAATCTTTAGCGCATCTGGCACGTAAATACCTTGCGACACTGGCTACAACAGTGCCACGAGAAGCACCTGTTCTCACTTTCAGGTGATGTTGTAAACAAGAAGTGGGCAGCATCATCTTCTGCAAATGTAAACAAACTTGTTTGTCTGAGCAATTGGCTGAACAAGAAGTAGGACTGAGTGGACTTGCAGGCTCTAAAATTTTACATTGTTTTATTTTTGAATGCAGTTTTTTTGTACATAATTGTACATTTGTAATTTAAACATTCATGATAGAGATTGCACTACTTATAAAGGGGCAATATAGTTGCATTGTCACTCCCTAGCTGTCAGCCAGATAGACAAGAGTGGCCATTTGATCAAAGATTTCAGGCCCTCTTCTTCTCTGGGTAACACGGAGGAATAAACATTCCCTTTCATCGTGAGTCCATCAGTTTCTCCACTTTTCTTGCACTTCAGCCTGTGTATGTCTGTTCAGGCTGTGGTAGGGCTCCCCAGGTACCAGGAGGTAGCAGGTCTGTCAACACCCACTACCCATGCATGCCATTGACTGAGAATGGGGAGATCTCAGCAATCCTGAGCCATTATTTTTAAGTTCAAAGAACAAGCAATGAACAAATGACTGGACTAGGTATTGATCTCTTTTTCCCCTCACTGGAGCTAAAGTGGCTTATGACAGGCAGCTCTCACTCTTTAAATGCTTTGCAAGGAAGAGAGAGACTGATCCAGAACTGGAGGTAGTGCTTGGGTTAGTTGACTAACATATATATTCCACCTTTGAGCCACTGTGCCACTGCTCGCCCAGTGCCTGCATTTATTTTCCTGGCTTTGTGTGGCAATCTGAGCTTTTCTCTGAACAGGCTTACTGCTTCATACTTGTCATATGGGACCTGGGGGTGGGATTGTGTGGGCCAGGAGTCTGCATATATAAATTTTCCTGGATAGGACCCATAGTGTTGTTGAGATCTGTTATTTATTATGTCCTCTTAAAAACTTGGAAGCTAAACTTCTTTTTGTAATGACTTGGTCTTTTCCATATGTTTAAACTATTTGCTCTTTCTAGTGGGAAGCCATTTTGGCTTCCCTTTATTTACGTCAATCTGTGTACCAGTATTACTGTTCAGCTCAGTTCGAAGAATGATGTAGGGTTGCCAACTTTCCAATTTCTCAAAACTGACCACGACCTCTATGGTTAACGTTTTTTGAGACCATAGGTACTGGAACTAGGGATATGGGGGGTGCTTCAGCACCCCCTGGCTTGAAGTGGTTTCCATCATATACATGGTTTACAGTTTGGTTCAATGGCTCTCAGCACCCCCACTATACAAATTGTTTTAGCGTCTCTGTTTGAGACTGAAGGGGACGATGTCTCTCCTGCTCAATCCAGCAGCGGCTCCGAGGTAAAGAGTTCACAGGGAACGATGGGGGCAGAAAGTAGAGGGGGGAGTTTCCTGAAGCTGGGGGTGGGGGTTCCTGGAGGTGGGTCTGAGACCCAGCCCTGGAAGCAGCCTGTTCAGGGAAAGAGGAAGTGTCCCTCCCCAGCCCAGCCAGGACTGGGAGCTAGAGTGCTTCCAGCTTTGCCACTCCCCGGATGAGGGTGTGTGTGAGAGACAGTGGAATTATGGTAACTGGACTTTTGGTGTCCAGTCAATACTTCTGACTGGGGACCCGTACAGGACTTTTTGATTGAAACTGGACTTTCGGTTGAAAACCAGACACCTGTTTGTGTTTGTAGCAGGAAGTAGACAATGCACTCTTGCTCCATATAAAATGGGGGGTTATTTTTAAAACATTATTTTAAGGGCAGGCTGCTAAGAGAAGCACTATTGCTGTGCAAATATAATGGGGTTTGTTGCTTAATTAACTTTTTGAAATGGATTTGTTATTCAACATGTACATGTGATTTTTAATTCATTTTTTTAGATAAAGTATGAAAAAATGTAACTTTTGTCAGTGACATGTCTTCATAAATACTTTTATATTTTAAATCTCTCAATTGACTTTGGAGTGGAGATAAATAAACTTCACACAAAAGATCAAATACATTTGTTAATGACGTGGAAGAAGGGATAAATAGTACATTAATGAAACTTGTTCATGGTACAACTCTACCCCGATATAACGCTGTCCTCGGGAGCCCAAAAATCTTACCGCGTTATAGGTGAAACCGCGTTATATTGAACTTGCTTTGATCCGCCGGAGTGCGCAGCCCCCCCCCGAGCACTGCTTTACTGCGTTATATCCGAATTCATGTTATATCGGGTCGCGTTATATCGGGGTAGAGGTGTACTTAATAGGGGACAATAGAGAGGTCAGAAAAATAATATTAAAGGAGCCACAGAGGTTAAAATATCAGTGGAAAGTTACCATTATGAGATTCAGCTTATACGGTATGAAATTTCATTTGTCCATCTGAGAAAATTAAATTGGAATAAAAATATTCAGTGGGATGGAGAAACCTGAAATGTGTTAATATTAAGAGACCTGGGGTGATAGTGGACGGCAAATTAGAGATAAATTTGCAATGGCAATTAGGCCAGTTCCATTTTAGGCTGCATATTCAGAAGCATTATGTCAGGGATCAGAGAGACAGTGTTCTCTCCCTGTTTTACGACTGTGGTGTAACTGTACCTGGAATAGTGCATTCAGTTTGAGGCACTTTATAACTAAAGAGAAGCGGCGCGGGCGAGCGATGTGCTGGCCGCAGCTTCTCGCTGCCCTCATTGGCCCGGGACGGCGAACTGCGGCCAGTGGGGGCCGCGATCAGCCAAATCTGCCGCGTCAGCAGGTAAATAAAACTGGCCCGGCCCACCAGGGTGCTTACCCTGGCAAGCCGCGTGCTGAACGTTGCCGACCCCTGCTATAGACTTTTCAGGCAAAAATGGAACTAACCACACTGAGATTTGCAATCGTGCTCTTCTACTCTTGTCAGTGTTTCGTGAATGTGTGAGAAACTGCTGTGTGTACACAGCAATAAAGTGTTGTTTGTTAACTACTTAGTGCACATGTGGATTTTTTTTTTAAATGCCAAGGGAATTTACAACTACATCTTACTCAAAATCAAGATAGAGTTAATAGAATCATAGACTTTAAGGTCAGAAGGGGACCATTATGATCATCTAGTCCTATCTCCTGCACACCACAGGCCACAGACTCTCACCCACTCATTCGTGTAACAAACCCTTGACCTATGTCTGAGCTACTGAAGTCCTCAAATCGTGGTTTAAAGATTTCAAGGTGCAGAGAATAATCCAGCAAGTGACCAGGGCCCCACGCTACAGAGGAAGGCAAAAAAAACCCAGGGCCTCTGCCAATCTGCCCTGGGGGAAAATTCCTTCCCGACCCCAAATATGGCGATCAGCTAAACCCTGAGCATGTGGGCAAGACCCACCAGCCAGACACCCAGGAAAGAATTCTCTGTAGTAACTCCAATCCCACCACATCTAACATCCCATCACAAGCCATTGGGCATATTTACCACTAATTGTCAAAGATCAATTAATTGCCAAAATTTTCATCATACAATCCCCTCCATAAACTTATTAAGCTTAGTCTTGAATGCAGATATGTCTTTTGCCTCCACTACCCCCCTTGGCAGACTGTTCCAGAATTTCACTCCTCTGATGGTTAGAAACCTTCATCTAATTTCAAGTCTAAACTTCCTGATGGCCAGTTTATATCCATTTGTTCTTGTGTCCACATTGGTACTGAACTTAAATAATTCCTCTCCCTCCCTGGTATTTATCCCTCTGATGTATTTATAGAGGGCAATCATCTCTCCCCTCAGCCTTCTTTTGGTTAGCCTAAACAAGCCAAGCTCTTTGAGTCTCCTTTCTTAAGACAGGTTTTCCATTTCTCGGATCATCCTAGTAGCCCTTCTCTGTACCTGTTCCAGTTTGAATTCATCCTTCTTAAACATGGGAGACCAGAACTGCACACAGTATTCCAGATGAGATCTCACCAGTGCCTTGTATAATGGTACTAACACCTCCTTATCTCTACTGGAAATACCTCGCTTGATGCATCCCAAGACCGCATTAGCTTTTTTCATGGCCATATCACATTGGTGACTCATAGTCATCCTGTGATCAACCAATACTCCGAGATCCTTCTCCTCCTCTGTTTGTGTCATCTGCAAACTTTATTAGCACATTCCCACTTTTTGTGCCAAGGTCATTAATAAAAAGATTAAATAAGATTAGTCCCAAAACCGATCCCTGAGGAACTCCACTAGTAACCTCCCTCCAACCTGACAGTTCACCTTTCAGTACGATCCGTTGTAGTCTCCCCTTTAACCAGTTCCTTATTCACCTTTCAATTTTCATATTGATCCCTAACTTTTCCAATTTAGCTAATAATTCCCCATGTGGAACCGTATCAAATGCCTTACTGAAATTGAGGTAAGTTAGATCCACTGCATTTCCTTTGTCTAAAAAATCTGTTACCTTTTCAAAGAAGGAGATTAGGTTGGTTTGGCACGATTTACCTTTTGTAAGACCATGTTGTATCGTGTCCCAATTACTGTTGACCTCAATGTCTTTAACTACTTTCTCCTTCAAAATTTTTTCCAAGACCTTGCATACTACAGATGTCAAACTAACAGGCCTGTAGTTACCCGGATCACTTTTTTCCCCTTTCTTATTGGAGTTGTTAAGATTTTGACCAGTTTTAATTTTTTAAATGATAAATTTACATTTGACACCTTAAAAACTAAGACGTTACCTTGTTTTTACTGTTTTCCTATCATTATGCTGTTGACTTAAAGTGACTTCTTATTGCATGAATGATTTGATTAGAGTGATTTTAAAAAACAAAACCAACCCCCCCGCCCAACCTAATCTTCCACTTTTTGGCATTGGTACTATTGTGATATATGATTTAGTAGAGTGAGTCCTGAAACTTAGTGGATAGATCTTGTTTTTTGACTAGTAAATATGCTCAGCAGGACTGTTTTTTTAATTTTATCATTTATAACTAGGAATGCTTTTGGGGATATGATAGTCTTAAATCATTTTCATAAATTTGTAAAATGTTTGATTTGGTTTTATTCTTGACTAAGCTCTAATAGACTGTTATTTTCTCATGAAAGCAGATGAAGGTGCAAAGATATATTTGAAACTGGGCATTCCTTTGAATTTGGTGGTAATAGGGAGCAGATTCCCCTCATATGTTCTGCACTGGTTGACTGCCTGTGGGTTTCTAGGTATTGGTTTTATAATCTAAAGCCTACCAGAGAAATATAGCTTCTCTTCCCTCGTTCTCCCACAGTTGAGATCAGTGAAGGTGCTTGAGGAGATTTCCTTTGGTTTAAATGAGTGTATTCTTCAGGAATGCACATCAACTCTAGTATGTACTTTCCTTTGATCCCCTGCCTCACTGATCATTCAGAGCCTTGATTTGTTTATCATCTTGTCACTTTAAAATGTAGGTTTTTTCCCACTCTCTTGGGCTTTGGGGGAAAAAGTAGCTGCAGATACAAGGTGAATTAAGGGATTTGTTTTTGATTTACTTGGAGGTCTATTGGAAAGTAACCAAATTCTGACTCTTGTGCTGCCAGTGTTGTTGCATGCGCATATGTTCTGGGCACTCTTTTCAAATATGATGCACTTCAGATAGCTTCCCATTTCCAGAATGCATTGATATAAACACTGTTAGACAGTATGATAGGTGAAATGCTCAAATATAGTTGAGATGTCAGAAAATCTGTCTCTTCTCTCATTAAGGAATGAGAAATCTTGAGACATGACTCCTCCACCATCCTGACCTGGAGAGCTGCTATTTGGAATGTGACAGGTGACTGAGATTTTATTAAATCCAAGTTGCTGTTACTTGTGAACAGAGGACAGTGTTATTGCCTTATTTATTCTTATCTGTTATCTGAAATAGATCCACTTTCTGGCCTAACCCAAACTACCATTACTTCTCTTTGCAGGTGAAATAAAACATGAACGTTGACATATTGAATGTCAGCAGGTAGGGAGTAGGAGTTCCAATACTGGAGTCTCATTGGTTGTTCAAAAAGAGCAGATTAAAAAAAAAAAAACAGTTAAGGGCTGGTTATATGCTCTAAGTGGGAGTGATATTCTGTGTGCAAAATTTGCTTTTTATTTCCAAGTAGTCAAGGGAAAAGTTGACTGTCATTTTTCAGACATTGGTTCAAATTAATTCCAGTGTTTCTGAGCTGCCTTCTCTTAACTTGTTACAAAGAACAGTGAAACAAAACATTAAACATTTCCTGTTTCCCTGTATCTAGTCTTGCTCAAGGGAAGCTCAGCACTAACCATACCAACCTAACTGAGGGTATGTCTACTCTTACTGTGGATTGACACTGCAGCGATTGGTCCACTGGGGGGGTCAGTTTAGTGGGTCTACTGAAGACCTGCTAAATTGACCACAGCTCACTCTCACATCGACTCTGGTACCCCACCGGAATGAGAAGCATAAGGTAAGTCGATGGGAGAGTTTCTCCTGTCAACCCAGCATGGTGTAGACACCGCAATAAGTTGACCTAAGTTGCATCAACTCCAGTTACCTTCTTCACGTAGCTGGAGTTGTGTAACTCAGGTTGACTTAACCCCATAGTGTAGCGAGCCTAACCTCAGGGCAGGTCTGGATCTTAGGTGAGAGGGACTCTTCCTCTATTAGACTGACTTGGCAGATAAGGAGACTTTGGTTTCTGATCTTCTCAGTCTATGATCTATTTGCATCTAAAACGAACAAAAACCAAGTATGTGCATGTGGCCTAAAATAGATTAGGGTAGACAATATCTACTAAATGCATTTTCTAGGGTATGTGAATGTTTACTATACAGATTCTCTCACGAGAACCACGGTTATTGGAGAATAATGAAATGGTTCCCTAAAAAAGTGAACTATCTGTGGTGTCAAATGCAGAACCTAGAAACAATGCATGTGCTTGTATTTCTCTTTGGGGAAAGGTTACTAACCAATGTTAAATTGTCTTGATTCTTTTGTGCAAAGGAGCCATGCAGTATTGAATTGACTGAGATGAGATTGGTTTTATTTTAATTTTAAATACCAGCTGGCTATCTTTATAGGATATATAAGCTGATGCCAGGGAATTAATAAACCTAGGAATAGTTCTAGAGAGTCTTCATCTAGGGAGCATTGCTTCTATTGTAAGTTTGTACTGAATATGAATCCCTTTCTGAAATGAAAGGAGACCGATTTTCCTGAGTGTTGAAAGACAGTAACTGCCCATTTGGCAGTGAGAATAGTATTACCAGCACCTGAGGGGATATGGAGTTGGAATAGAAAGGTAGTATGCAGACTAATGGGAAATTAAGTGAGAAGTGGCAGTTTCCGCTCAACATAATGAACACAAGTAACACAGTCAAACTCTGTGTGTACATGTACGTGATAAGAAAAGAAATTCTGCAAGTTTTAGAATTTCAAAGTGTTTAATTTAATGTGAAAATACTTGTTAAAGTGGTGGATCCAATGTGGAAAGTCTCTCAAGTGGAATTACAAAGATACTGTATTTAATTTTCCAGTTTGATTAAAAAGGTTTGAGGCTTATTTCATCGGTGGATACTTTTTATTTGATTGGCAGTATTTGGTTAAAAACAAAAAAGTTCAAAAATAGTTTGCAAAAATCTTGATGAACTCAGTATTAAGTCCCCTCTTCATCATCCTGGTCTCTGTTCTCCTTTTCAGCCGCCATAAAAATATAAGATAGATCAGAACATTTCTCTGTACTATTTATACATTTCTAATGCACCCATCACTTTAATATCTAGATGCCCATCAGATAACTAAAAAGCATAATTTCTCTCTTGCATGAATTCCTTGTGTGGCACTCTTGGATCAGTGCCACCAGCACACTCATTGTCTGCTTTCTTTTCATCTGTAAGTGGGCCAAAGTGATCGTGGAAGTATTGCAGGGAACAGACATACAGACATTTAGTTATGCATGTCAGTGATTGTGAATAATGTAGCGGTAATATATAACAAATACATGCATTCAGTCTATTCACAACTGCACAACATTCTTTTCTAAATACTCTGAAAAATCTCTGGGCCCTGTGACAGGGTGACCACCCCACACAGAACTGACAGGAGTTCAGGTGGCCAGGCCAGGCCAATTAACTCCAGAGGCTGGACCTGGAGGAAGAGCCAGGGAGCAGGTCACTAACTGGAAGTAGGTTCAGCTGTGCAGATAGCTGGCAATAGACAAGGCTGCAGGAAGGCAGGCAGTAGTCACTCCCTGGAAAAAGGGGAGGAGGGTTTTGGAGCTGGTACACTCCGAGAGAGAAGGGGAGGTAGAGCGGAAGTAGTCCAGGGAAAGAGCAGCGAGGGCTGAGAGAGGAAAGCCTGGAACTGCTGAGTTGAGCATCCCTGGCCTGGAACCTGGAGTAGAGGGTGGGCCTAGGTTTCCCTACCAGCCTCTGAGGGAGTGGCACTATGGGGCAGTCAGAAGGAAGGCTTTCTAGGGAGAAGGGACTTTGCTACCCCGGAAGGGGGGAACACTGAGTAACCTAGCTAGAGGGCTGAGTCATGAAAAGGACAGTGCAGTTCCTGGGGCTGAGATTGGAGCTGCAGACCAGAGAGAGAAATAGCAATGGCTTGTAAACTGCAAATGGGGCATTGACCTCGAGAGCTAATCCCTAGAGTGACCAGGAGGAGGCACAAGACCAGGGTGAGTGGTGCACCCCGTGACCAGTCCGTAAGTTTCAGATAGTCCATGTGTGATGAGGTT
The DNA here is from genome assembly GCF_011386835.1 of Chrysemys picta bellii. Lineage (NCBI taxonomy): Eukaryota > Metazoa > Chordata > Testudines > Emydidae > Chrysemys > Chrysemys picta. The sequence continues at coordinate 44,464,968 of NC_088796.1, forward strand.
TCCAGTGTGCACCCAGAACTGTGGGACCACTGAGTCCTGTGGTTTCCTTCTCACACTGCGATGCTGTGGCAAGCTACAAACCTCTGGCAGGTACAGCACTTGCACAGACATCCAGAGGTAGGGACACACCCAACTGAATTACATGAATGCTTCTCCTAGCCACTCATGAATCAGCCCTAGAGACGCTTCAGCCAATACCCCCAGTTCCCCAGCCTTGCACCCCCAGAATATACCATTTTGCCCTGGTCAGAAGCTTGACTAGTGTAAGTTTATTATCCAGTCCACCTCTCCTCAATGTGGAGAAGATACAGACTAGCCTTTGTAACTTGAGCTGAGATTTCCCAAGCACTTCAACCAAAACACACTGTTTTAGGTAAAATATAAAACAGATTTATTAACTACAGAAAGATAGATTTTAAGTGATTATAAGTAGTAAGCATAGAGATCAAAGTTGGTTACCTAAGAAATAAAAGTAAATTTGCAATCTGAGTTCTATAAACAGGATTTTAATCAAGCAGTGTTTCACCCTGATAGATAGTACAAACAGGTCACAGATCTTTAATATAGAGGCTGGAACTCTCCTCCAGCCCGGGACCACCCTCCCCAGTTCAAAGTCTTTGTCCTCCAGATGTTTCTTCCAGGTGTTGATTTGTGGGGGGAGTGAGGCCAAGTCATGATGTCACTTCCCCTTTTTCTAGTTTCTTCCAGCTTGCTGGAGAGATCCTTTACTTGTGACATGGGAGTCCAACTCCATTGGTCAAGCAGTCTCCATTGTCTATGTGCTCTCTCTGAGAAGTCTCCATTGTATACAGTTCCTGGGATAGTGGATACTCTTTAATGGGCCATCAGCACGTCTGGCTGCTCCATTGTTGTACCTGAAAGGCTGGTCGTGTGTGTTCCCAACCTTACAACCTATTTTAGTAACACACACATAGCAATACTTCATAACTTCACATACAACGATAACACATACAATCCAACAGGATATTAATGTTCAACAGATCAATGATATCTCACAAGGCATACTTTGTACAAAACGTATCATAATTATATATCAGTGGTGAATATGGGGATTCCAGGGTGTTGCTTTGAGGTACAGAGTGACACATCATGATGATTCACCATCTAGAGGTGAGGGAGATTGGAGAAGGTTATATTTGTACCATGGTGTGCTCCCTGTGTCAACACATAGGCAGATGATCATGTCTGGCAGGTCTTCAGTGGTGTATATTGGCAGTGAGAACACCTGGACCCTAGCTTTGACATGACAGAGATAAGAATCTGAGCCATTTTCCTCAAGGCATAATACACGTGGGTATTGAAGTCTCCTTGGATGAAGTATTCTAGGAACTCCAGAATCAGACTGGACATCAACTCCATTAGCACTGATAAGAAGCTGGCAGTGCTGCAGGGTTGCCTGTATGCTAGTTAGGATACCCATATTAGATGTGTCTCAGGATGTGTCTCATAGAGGTGGGTGCATTCAGATGAATTTTTTTTTGTGGTTGTCTCTTTTGCTTCAAAGGTCAGATACACACAGATGCAGTATAACTCTGTTTACCTAGTCTCTGATAAACCAAAACTCTTGGTAAACCCAAGCAATGTGAATTGTTTCCCCTGCAAACAAATTTTTTTCACAAGGGCATGAATTTCTCTAAAAACCTTTGAAAAATGGTTTTGTATTGAACTCTGATAATGCAGGCTGTAGGACATGAAAATAGTTGAAAAGGACGCTGTGTATCCAAGTAACTTCCTCTGGATAACAACTCTATAATAATAAACACTAGTAAGTGAGTACTGCTTTTTTATCTATTTCTACTAAGTTTGATCCTATTCTTTTCCACAACATGTATATTTGATTTCTAAAAACAAAACAAAAAACACCACTTCACAGACACAACACATGAACTTTTTGTCCAGCAGAGAAGGTGTATTTTCCGGAACTGTAACCAGTGTTGTTCCATGGATTGTCTATCATGGGTGCTGCTTTTGGCATGATCTCAAGATGCACACTGCAGTAATGTCATCAGAATTCTCTTTGGGCTTGAATCTTATTTTCCCTGTGACAACATAATTACTTGTGGTTCTTAGAAAAGCAGTCAGAATTGCTGATTCACCGCTTGTCTTTTTTGCCCCTCCCCGCCAAATGAGCTTTCTTTAAGTTCTGCTGTAGTACTATAAAATAACAACAAAACTTGGTCTGATTTATTACTACAGAAGAAAATCCAGTGTACTGGGTTCTGCTGTGCACTAAAGATCATATAGTGTATTGATCTAAATTTAGCCTGCTTTCAGGGACCCATCTGGAGACCCAACTTAAAAAATAGGTACTACAGTATTTTATTAATTGATCTAACACTTGTCATGTGTTTTTAAAAAAGTCAAATAAAAACATCTATTAAAATTGAGAATTGCAGGGATAAAAGGGTTACAAATTTCAAACAAAACCTGTTTATGATAAGGATCACAACGTGAACGTACAGTTTCAGACTTCATCTAATGTATATTTAATTAAAGAAGCAAAAAGTGGGAAGAGGAATCTACTGACTTTTTTTTTAGTAGTGAATTTTTCCACTTAGGTCTTGACTTCACTGCTAGGAAAAGGTATGATTTTTTTTTTTTATCCTGATGTAGCTAATGCATCTGAGGTAAAAACACAGTGGAAACAGGACACTTTACTTTTGCTGTGAGGTATCTAGGCGAGATCAACCTAGCAGGGGGTATGGTGCTGTCCTCACCTGGTTTCCCTTGTGGTAAAACTAAAATGTAGACAAGGCAGTTCAGGGCACTTACTAAAATGATTTATGTATGTAATGAGAGATACAAGATGGGTGAGGTAATATATTTTATTGAACCAACTTCTGTCTCCTTTCTATTTTTCTTTCACAGATCTGAAGTTTTAATATTTGGTACTTTGAGTAAAATCCCAGACACAATCCCAGTAAGTTCAGTTCTGGAAGAGCGAGTAAATTTTCACAGATACCTAAGTCACGTTAGGTACCTCAAGTATTGAGGTATGCTTGAAAATGTTACTCACAATAACAATAGAAACAATGAAATTATGCAATATTTTGTGATAGATGTATTTAAAGAAGTATATCATGGAGATAGAAAATTTTCTTCTTGCATGATCTTGATGCATTTCTAGGAATTCAGGACTTAATTTTTAAAAGAGCTGAATGTCTACCAGAGCTCTAGTGGAAATCGATGGGGGAGAGAGTAGTCAGCATCTCTGAATGCTTTTTACTGCACTTCAAAGGGAAGCAACCTTGATTTATTTACCCTTGCTGGTGCTAAAGGTAAAATTGATCTATTGCCTGTCTATACCCCTCGTTTTCACACTGACTGCTTAGCGCTGTTTACTTGGAGCTATGCTGTTTATATCCGCTGAAGATTTGGCCCAAAGATTGTGATAAACAAGATAAGCAAGCTTTTGGAATTCAGTGATCCTTATCCTGAATTCATGTAACATGAACTTATGCTCTCTGGTATTTGCGGAGTTCAGATGCCTCACCGGTAGTAACCTTTTTAGTAATTTTCTGTTGGGTATGTGCAAAAGTGACTTTTAATCAAGAAAAATGTTTGTCAGTCTCTTCATAGCATGAAGGATCAGAAGCTGCACTGGGCACCAGGTTTTTAGTTGCTAATTACAAATTTTAGGTTTTTTTAAATTATTTTGCTGGATGGGTAAATGTAGCCAGTTTTTGTGGCTAGTGTGCACATTTCCACATCAAAAGAAATGGGCCACAAACAGCACTCGGTAGTTTTGAGGCTTATACTTGTTACAGACTGCAAATGTTAATGATTAAACATATGGGGATTTTTAGTGATCATTCAGGCTGTTTAAATATTTTACCAGTTAAGAAGCAAGGAGAGACTTTATCTGGCCCTTTCTCAAGAGGAAGTTGTTAGAACACAGTCATATATAGGTTACATTTGTTGTAAGGGTCCAATATTTATTGACTGCGTGCTTTAAGAGAACCCTTAGAAGAATCTAATTTTACTTCTCATTGCTGCTGAAATGTAGCTGCTTTTGCTTCGGTACTGGGTAGCACTAACAGTTTTTACATAGTGTCTCAAGAATTTTAAATTTCTGGTAGAATCTACTTAAATGCTGTCAGAATCTGTTACAAAAGATGATAGGCATATAGACCCAGAGATGGGTATGTGCTGGAACGATTAATTGGACTAAATTCTGTGCTTGTTTACATTGGTGTAACACTGGAGTAATTCAGCTGAAATCAAAGGTGTTGCTTTGGATTTATACTGGCTTAACTGAGAGCAGAATTTCACACAATATATTCAGTTGGAAACTATCATCCTGGTAACCAATTGTATGCATATTTCTCTGTCTGTGGCATACTGGTTTAGCGTAATGGCATTTCTGTGGATTTTCATTGCTTTCAGGATCAAAGGTTTCTCTGTATCAGTAATTTGCCAGGGATAAGAGTTTGTCTACTTATTTCAATTAACCCCTTTGGCAAACTTTTGTTAATGGATAAATATTTCACCCGGAAGACTAGAAAAACATTTTAAAAACAGCAGGCACCCTTTGTTAGATCTCTGCATCTAAGAAGAAGGATTAGTCAGTCTTCTTGCTTGGGGAGGATGAGGCAAAATGGAATGATGTCTGGAGAAAAATTTCTTTACATTTATATGAGTATTCTTTATTCGGGCAAGAAGAGGATGGAAAAAACTTGTCAGTTTCAGCACTGCACCACAAAATCCTGTCACTGTCCTTACACTGATGCTCTGGGAACTGAACTGGCTGCCTATGAAATTCTGGGTGCAACTCAATTTATAAAGACCTTAATTGGTTTGAGAGCACTTCTCTGAGAGAAGCCATCTCTCTTTTTCCTGACATCCTCCAAGAGTTGAGATCCGAGACTGGCTGAGCTGGACCTCTGTTGTTGTAAAACGGAGGGAGAGGTTGAGGCTTTGAAATTTGCTCTCCTGACTCACCAGAGCCTGGGTTTGTTATTTTTCAGTGCATGCTGAACATTCTCCCAGGCATTTGGGGAATGGGAGACTGAAGTTTGTTTGCTTTGTGTAAGGGTTTTCTTCTTCCTTCTGAGGTCCACAGATCTGTTACAATGGGTACTTCAGCCTGCTTGCAGCTTGGGGGCAGAACCAGATCTATCAGTCATTAGCAGTAGGGTGCCTCCTGAAGTTGGTCCCATTTTTTTTCTGCACCCACAGGCACAGTGATGGCACCTGGTCACTTAGTCAGTCTTCCCTGCTGCAGAGTTTTTCTGAGGGGAAATTCCACGTTTTCTTTCAAAATTTTAGACCAACAATTCAGTTAGTTTGTCTGGCTAATTCCCAGCAGAGTCCCAGGGTTACCTTTGATTTTGGGGAGATTGTTCGTTCAGCTAAGCTTCCCCTTTTGGCGTGGGGTTGCCTCTCTCCTGGTAGGAAAAGAGGCAGGCAGGATTGGAAAAGAACTGGCTCTGAGCCATACAGCACCTAGGTTTGCCAACTTTCTATTGGCACAAAACCGAACACCCTAGCCCCATCCCTTCCCCGAGGCTCTGCCCCTCGCTCACTACATTCCCCTTCCCTCGGTGGCTCGCTCTCCCCCACTCTCACTCACTTTCACTGGGCAGGGGGTTGGGGTGTGGGAGGGGGTGATGGATCTAAATGGGAGTGCAGGCTCTGGGATGGGCCTGGGGATGAGGGGATTGGGGTGCATAAAGGGGCTCCAGGCTAGGGGGTGGGGCCGAGGGATTCAGAATGTGGGAGGGGGCTGTAGGTTGAGGCAGGGGGTTGGGGTGCAAGAGGGGAAGAGGGCTCTGGGGTGCAGGAGGGGGCTCTGGGTTGGGGGGCTTAGGGCTGGGGCAAGGGGTTGGGGTGCGGGCTTACCTTGGGTGGCTCCTGCTCAGCAACACAGTGGTGCTATGGCTACTAGGCGGGAGGGGGAGGACGGGGGCTCAGCAGCGCATGCTGCTCTCGCCCACAAGCACTGCCCCCCACCAGCTCCCATTGGCTGGGAACTGGCCAATGGGAGCACGGAGCCGGTGCTTGGGGCGGGGGTAGCATGCGGAGCCCTGTGGCCTAAGAGCCGGACCTGCTGGCCACTTCCGGGGCGCAGCTCGGTGCCCCAGGACAGATAGAGACTAGCCTGCCTTGGCTCTGCAGCACTGCTGACCAGACGTTTAACTGCCCAGTCGGCAGTGCTGACAGGAGCCACCAGGGTCGTGTTCTGGTTGAAAACTGGACACCTGGTCACCTGACCAGCCCCTTCTTCCCCATGTCTATGTGAGGAGTGAAGCCAAAAGAGCAGCCCACACTAGCAGCCATGCCTCTGACTGTAGAGCTCAGCCTCCTTCTCCTCTGCTTCCCTCTGAGTTTTGGATGGCGGGACTGGACATTGCCAATTCCAGAGAATGCAGTAAGGGGCATTTAGCATATAAACAAGCCCATAGACAGCCATGCTTCAGTGACCCAGGGTTCAGATGATATTTATCCAGTAAATCTTGGTATCCTCTCTGCATCTCACCCTGTCTTATCTGTTGGCAGAGATCTAGCTCCAATTTTATATTCTCCACTCCCAAAACTGATGAATGAAGAAAATAAGACTTTTTTGCTCTTTAGGGATATTCCCAGTTCAGTTCAGGGAACAGAAAGGTACCATAAAGAGAGACATAGCATCCACCAGTTGGAACACAATAATTCATTGAGGTCTTGCAGCAGTGCTCCTTCAGTGGCTAACAGCTGTTCTGGTCATGACAATCAATATGTCTGTTGTGTTCTTCCCAGTTATTAAGAAACTCCTATCAGCCCTACTCCAGAGAGAGCGTCTTCTGTCCTGGGTGGAATAAAGTTTCCTATCTCTATGTGCATTGCCCACTAATGGGGAGATGAACACCAAAACTTACATGGCAAAGTCAAATAAGCAGAGCGGCTTTTACACCCAGAAATATCTTGCACATTGTAAATTAATTTGATGGGCTGGTGATTGACCTCCTTGCATTTGGAAACAGTAAACAAAGTAGTGTGTGACCTCACTATATGTGAGGACCCGGGATAGGAGGTGGTGAATGACATCTCACAAAGCTGGGTAAAATCCCTGCCTTATGTCTTCCCATCTTTTCCACTGCTCCCCAGGATGATACCAAAGGAACGAGAGAGCATCAGTGATACTGTTTATGTCTTTCTGGCTAAAGGGATTGTGGCTGTCAGGGTTGATTAACCTAGCATTGGTGTCTCTATCTCACAGAGGATGTTTGCTATTCCAAGACCATCCAAGACTAGTGGGGTTTAAAATTAATGCTTAGATGAAATAATTATTAGTCTCATGGACCCCAAAGAGAAGGCAACAAACTGAACTTATTCTGCTGGCTGGTGTAAAGTCTATAGTTTAACTACCATATTAAACCTTCCCTCCAACGGGCTTTATTGTGGGAATGTAAACGCTCTCAGCATGCCAAGAAAAGGAAGTTTTGTACAAGTCCATCAACTTTACTCCAACTCCATAAGGTCATAAAGCATAACCTTGGAACCTCATTTTGCTCCTTTCAGAGCTACCCTGATTGAACTCCTGCAGGAGGCATTTATACTATCTGTTAAAGTCGGTCTTCTAATGGGTACTATCTCCAATCATATGAGGTTTTTTATTTGAAATTGGGAGCTTTCTCTAACAAGAGTTCGTCAGGTAGTCATCCTTATTTTGGATGTCCATATCTTGCTTCCCACCCTGGAGGCACATTGCTATGAAAATCCGATTGTAATGAGTCTGGGCACCTTAGCATGAAGACAAGTAGGAAAATGTATCTGTGTTTATCTGAAAACGTCCTTTGACTATTGAGTTTCATGGATCTGGACCACCCTGGACACAAAAGTATCTTCCAAAATGGAGATAGGAATTGACATCCAAGGATTTGTGTGTATGGTTCGGTAGAGTTTACAATGTGTAGTATTTGGAGAAATTGCTGAGAAAACACAAAGTATATTTACCATAATCTGAAATATAATTAAGTAGATTTGAATGATCTTGGCTGTGGAACTTATCTAAACTAGAAGGAGCTTCAGCAGGTGGAGCATTCCCTTGCTGCCCATGACTGGCAAGTACAGTTCTGCCCCCACGCTGTAAACAGGCTTGACATATCCATTGTAACAGACCTGTGGACCTTATTACTACAAGAAAGGAAATTTTCAGGTTATCATGGATATATTTTCTTAATCTAATTTGCTGTCATGTATGTACTTCATGCTAGAAAGAGCTGTTGTTATACTAGAAATGTTATTGTGAAATTAAAGTCAGGGCATCCCAAGTTTGCGATGGGAACTTATTTGATTTTAAAAATCCAGTAAATAAATTTGATACAATAGTCTGCTCTGTCGTTCTTCAGTTTGTCACACTCTTTGCATTGTTTGAAGGCTGAGGTAAGCACATTTTCGACATTTTTTTTTTGATCACTTGAAGTGGACAAATATGGAGGGGGTTAATACAGGCTGATATGCCTCGTAAGAAGCAGTGAAGTATAAAGAGTGTTTATATCAGCCTCCGGAATCAGATATAGGAGCTATAAGTAAGGCTAAGATTTTGTCACAGTTATTTTTAGTAAAAGTCACGGACAAATCATGGGCAATAACCAAAAATTCATGGAAGCCCGTGACCTGTCCGTGATTTTACTAAAAATAATCATGACAAAATGGGAAGGGAGGAAGGCCAGCACCCTTCTGCTAGGGCTCCAGGGTCCCCCCTGTGGCCCACGGTGGCTGAGAGCACAGGGTCCCCCCTGATGCCACCGCTAGCTAGGAGCTGTCGGGGGCCTCCCCACCGGTTGAGAACTGCTGGGACCCCGCCAGCTGACACCTCCAGCTATTCCGCCCAGGGCTGAAGTGAAAAATGTCACGGAGGTCCCTGGAAGTCATGGATTCCATGACTTCTGTGACCTCCATGACAAAATCTTAGCCTTAGTTTTAAGTATGCTTGCTTGCATATAGTCTTCGTCTTTGGAAGGTGACTATTTTTTAATTTATTAATTCCATATCTCTTTCTCTTTCTGTCACATATGTGGTAGTGATAGCCATGTGAAAAATTGGGTTTATAATGAGTCTCTCTGCTATGGCTAGTTCTAATATTACAAGCTTCTGAACAGTTTTAAAAGCTGCCATTAAAAAACTGACTGAAAGGGTTTTCCATCTTCCCCTCCTCCTCCAAATTGCACTGATCTCAGACCTAAAATTGGCAGTACTTAGTCTATGGGGACAATTTATGATTTGATAAACTTTAGGGGGTTAGTTGTAGAGTTCAAGGCCAGAAGGGTTCATCAGATAATCTAGTCCGGCCTCCTGTATATTATAGGCTACTACACACCATACAACAACCTGAATTAGATCAAAGTATTTCAGCCCTCAGGAGCATAAACTATTGTGCGCTACAGGCAGAGAATAGGAGGGATCAAGCAGCACCAATGCCTGAGGCTCCTGCAAGCATTTTACTCCATTAAATAAAAATAAAAATGCAAGATAAAGTCTTTTGATGGAAAAGGCTCCTGGTTTGCTGACTCTTTCTGCTGTGGTTAAATAGCCAGAAAGAAGAAAACTTTAGCCTGTAAAGACTGGAGTGAGTCAGAAGTCCCTGACCATTGGGTAAGTCGAAGCGTTGCACACAGATACACAGCCAGTCTCAGGAACCGTTCCTTTTTAGCTGAGTAAGCTGTGATCAGGATGACAATAGCTTTGATCAAGCTGGATTTTTCTGGCTACTTTAATTATTAAAGCGAATCGAGGAAAGATGTAACCTCAGAGACCAGCCCAAGCAAATAAAAGTGCCTCCATAATACCTGCTTGAAGAAGTTAATGACAGGAACAGAATTATCTATACTTTTCAGTTGGTTCTGGCAATGAATTGGCCCACTGGAGAAAGATACCATCTCACTGCTATCTGGCCTTAAATCCTGAATGAATGCCCATTCTTCTGGTGCTAGATCTTGCTAATGGAGCCAGTTAGCTTGCAATCTGTCTGACAGGTGGCTCTAACAGAGAGTTCTTGGCGTCTCCAAAAGAAGTGACAGGATCAGGCTGACTTCTGAGCTTAGTAACCTCCTGATCATCACCTGAGCAGAGCAAGCTATTAAAAGCAGGTAATCACTGTCCCTTTCTCAAACTGCAGGTTAAGTGAATTGGGCAAAAGGGGCCCCTTACTGAAAGTCCCTGGAGAGTATAGAAAGGGAGATTGTAAGAGAATAAGCAGTAAGAATATCCCTTAGCCAAAAAGGAGCCAACTATGTAGGGCTTATCCACAGGCCAGATTAGTTTTCCAAAGCTATTAACCTTTGTGGCTAGCTTGGGAGGTGAGCTGAGAGGGACAAGAGCAAACAAACTGACTACACAGATGTTAAACCTGGCACTTCTGAGTTACTTGGAAAACTCCTTTGATGGTATTCAGGAAGTGGGAGCCTGTTGGTCTGTTGCTCCAGGCAGCACTGCTGGGAAAGGGCAGGAAGCCAGTGTCTCTTTAAAGTTCCGGTCTGAGGCACTTCTGACTGTGACAGGGGAAGACCATTGTACTAATGGAAAGCCCCAGTCAGTTCTCAACTCCCATCAGGACAGTCTCTTTCCAACAATTTTTTCCCCAAGACATAAGTAGACAGGGTCCAAAATGGGCTGCAGCAGGAGCGGCTCTCTGAGACAACACGAGTAGATGCAACAAGATAGGTTTCACTCAGACCTGAAGAAGAGCTCTGCAGAGCTCGAAAGTTTGTCTCTTTCACCAACATTAGTTGGTCCAATAAAAGGTATTGCCTCACCCAGCTGGTCGCTCGAGGTGTCACGTAGGCAGTTTGGTAAGGTGCCAGCAGAGGGAGAATGCAGCAGCAGCAGCAGAGATAAAGTAACTTTTAAGTACCGGCCTCCAGACAAATGGAAATTGCAGGATACCCATGAGGTAAGGGCAACAGGTGATTTGGTATATAAGAAAGACATTACTCTGCCAATCTGCATGGTTATGAATTAACAAATTGAAGGGTCCTGCCAGAGCCTCTGGCAACTATCATAAATATGCATACTTTAAAAATAGTTTGATAAATACTGTATTTTCTGGCGTATAAGACTACTTTTTAACCCAGGAAAATCTTCTCAAAAGTCGGGGGTCGTCTTATACGCCGGGTGTCGTCTTATAGGGTGGGTGCTGAAACTTCCGAGCCGGACTGGAGAATCTGCGGTCGCCGCATATGGTGGGGGGAGCTCAAAAACGGCCGCGGCCGCATCCCCGCCCGATGACGAGGTGAGGGGGCGCCTCACCGGGAAGGTGTAAGTGAAGGGCGGAGCAAGCTGCAGGCGTCCGGGACGCCCGGGGTATGGAAAAAAGAGATAGAGCGGCGCTGTGCCCAGAAAAACACGCCTCTTTCACCCGTCTGGCCCGCCCTTGTATCCTATTACCGTACCTCCTTCTCTGCCTCTCAGATCTCGCTCCTGAGGACTGCAGTGAAGCGGCGCAGGCGCGCATGTGCGAGATCTGAGAGGCAGAGAAGGAGGTAATAGGATACAAGGGCGGGCCAGACGGGTGAAAGAGGCGTGTTTGCGCTACCGCTCTGATAGTCTTGGAGACAGGGAGGGCTGGGCAGGCAGGGAGAGCTGACCAATCCAAGCAGGCTTTGTATACAACAACCAGCCAATCGCCGGTAAGGTACATCGCTTGCCGTGATTGGCTGGTTGTTGTATACTGGGTACCACATACAGTACAGCACCAGTATCTGTACCTGTTCATACAGTATAGCACCAGTACATACAGTACAGTATACAAATGTCCAACAGTCAAAACCCCATCATGGCTCCACCAGCAAGAAGAAAGAAATATGAAGCCAGTTTCAAACTTAAAGTTGTAAACTTTGCCATGGAACATAATAACTGCGCTGCTGCAAGACAATATGGAGTAACAAAAAAGATGGTTCGGGACTGGAAAGCAAATGAAAAAGCATTAAAGAGTATGCCAAGGGGTAAGTGTGCATTAAGAAGAGGCACTCCACATTGGCCAGAACTCGAAAAACATGTAGCAGACATGGTGAATGAGCATCGCCAAAACGGTTATGTAGTGACACGAAATAAAATACATTTGTTTGCACTTCAGTGGGCCAAATCTAACCCAGATCACAGCAACAGATTTAAGGCCACTGTATCCTGGTGTACTAGATTCATGGGAAGGCATAATATGGTACTGAGGCAAAAGATGAAAATTGCCCCAAAATTACCTGCAGATCTTGATAGCAAAGTAAATAGTTTCCATCGATACGTAATACAACAGCGCACTAAACATGGCAATGCGTTAAGTAGTATTGGTAATATGGATGAAACTCCAATGAATTTTGATATGGTTGGAAATAAAACTGTCCATCAAAAAGGTGAAAAAACAATTTTAATTAAAACAACAGGACATGAGAAGTCCAGTTTTACAGTGGTACTAGGATGCACAGCTGATGGCGCCAAACTGAGACCAATGATTATTTTTAAAAGAAAAACAATGCCGAAATTCAAGTTCCCTGTTGGTTGTTTTGTACATGTAAATGAAAAAGGCTGGATGGATGAAGAAGGGGTAAAGCTATGGCTTGATAATGTATGGAGCAGGCGACCAGGTGGACTTATTCAAAAATGTAGTCTACTGGTGTGGGATATGTTCAGGGCTCATTTAACTCCCAGCACCAAGCAAATGCTTGCAAGACTAAACACAGATGCGGCAGTTATTCCTGCAGGATTGACATCGTTGGTACAGCCACTGGATGTGTGCCTAAACAAGCCATTTAAAGATCGCATTCAAGAACAGTGGAATGAATGGATGGTTAGCGGCGAAAAGTCATTCACAAAAGGAGGAAACATGCGTGCTCCACAGTTGGATGTTTTGTGCAAGTTTGTCATAAAAGCCTGGAATGATATTGATGCAGAAACAGTAATCAAGTCTTTCAAGAAGTGTGGCATATCAAATTCATTAGATGGTATGGAGGACGACTACTTGTGGCAAGATGAAGAGGAAGCCGAAGCTGAGACCACACCATCTGATATGGAATTCGATCCATACGATGACTGCCTTACAAATGTATCACAAGATGTCATTGATGTACTTATGATATCAGATGACGAACAGGAGGATTTTGAAGGCTTTTAAAGGGAAACTGTCACGCCAGCAAAACCTGTAAAAATACCGTAGCTTGCAGTTATGATGGGCGTTGCTAACTCGCCAGGGACTTGCCCGGCACTTGCTCTCTCTCTCTTGTTTGTTATCTTCCTCCTATCATCATCAGTTCCAGTTTGGTTGACAGCTTAGAAAACAAACAGCATGGCAGCTCCCATGGGTTTATTGTCTTATCCTTCCTTTCAGCTTTAGAGTGAATTAGGAAAAGTTTAATCCACTTGCACTGTTTTATGTTTACATGTTTGATGACAAACAGCCTTATGTTTATAAGTGACAGTTTTCCTGCTAAGTACCTGCATGTCATAAGAATTTGAATTAAAATTACCATATTGAAATCAAATCTGATGTTTTTTTAATTTTTTTTTGGTGTGCGTTGGAAGAGGGGTAGTCTTATACGGCGAGTATATCCCAAACTCTATATTTTAACTGGAAAAGTTGGGGGTCGTCTTATACGCCCAGTCGTCTTATACGCCGGAAAATACGGTACATATTTTATGGTAAATAAGCCACCAGATCTGTAGGTGTTTCTTAATTTCCCCACACCCCCTTATATTCCTAAAAAGAGTGTGGGGAGGGGTGGGAGGAGAGGTTTACAGGACAACAAAAAAAAGCATGAGTGAGAGACACTATGCAGTACTAGAATTTAAACTCACAAGTGCTGAATGAGAATACATTCCAAAATTCCTCTCATGTTTTGCAGCACTTTTTTTCTTTGAGGTGGTTAGCAGTTTTTAAGTATTTAGATTTCTTTCCCCATCTAACAGTAACAGGGACTCTCTCTAAAGCTTTTCCCCAGCACTTTTTAAAAGTCCGTAGAGGAGATTTTAGTTCTCTTTCAAATTTGTTTAATCTTTAATGTTCCATCTGAATTTTTATTTTACAGTTTGTGTTGTCATCTGCTAGCACCTTTCAGGCCTCTCTAGATCTAAGTCCTACTTTTGAGAGTCATTTTAACCAAGTATGAAAATTGTACTGAGGACTTCCTTTAAGGATGGATCTTAAGCCTGAATCAAGCATTTTTCTTTTTCTCATGGGGTATGAGGGACACCATCCTCACAGTTAGATTTATTGTCATACTGTAGAATAGTAGATTACCAGCATGTGATACTATTAAAAAAAAACAACTTGAAACTGACAGGCACATGTCTACTTACAGTCCTGCTTTAAGCAGGGGGTTGGACTAGATGATCTCCTGAGGTCCCTTCCTGTGACGTTGTGCAGTCTATATGGTTTTATAAAAACTTGATAATAAGTCAATATAATGTAACTGAGATGGTTTTAGAGAAAATACGGTAATAAGTGAATGTAACGTAACTGGGATATGCTTCATGCAAAAGGTCTCTTGTAAGGTATCATTACAAAGCTTATAATCTACTGAGTGTGATCATCTGATTTGTATAAATGTACCACTCTTGTATCTAAAACTAGAAATATAAAATGTAACTCTGAGGGCCTATTGTAATTGTGTAAAGTGTGGACCATTAATGATGGTTTGGAATCTTGATGACTCCCATTGTCTGCAGATGGCTGTATTTACCTGTGAGTCTTCCTGTATATGTGTGTGCTGGCAAGTGAGTAATGAAGTCTTGCAGTGACATGTGATCTTGTCACCTGAACTGGAATCCATCTTTAACCTGGTGCTTTTCCAGTGAGGGGGGTGGAAACCCAGAGAGACAAAGAGTTCCCGCCTTATGCAAAAGATATATAAAGGGGGGGAAGAGAACAGAGAAGGAGGGAAGCCATCATGAAGAATCCCCTAGCTACCACCTGAGCTGCAACAAGAGCTGTACCAGGGGAAAGAATTGTGCCCAGGCCTGGAAGGTGTCCAGTCTGAGAAAAACTTACTGAAACATCTCTGAGGGTGAGATTATCTGTATTTAGTTTGATTGGGCATAGATTTGCGCATTTTATTTTATTTTGCTTGGTGACTTACTTTGTTCTGTCTGTTACTACTTTGAACCACTTAAATCCTACTGTCTGTATTTAATAAAATCACTTTTTATTTAGTAATTTACCCAGAGTATGTATTAATACCTGGGGGAGCAAACAACTGTGCATATCTCTCTATCAGTGTCATAGAGGGCGAACAATTTATGAGTTTGCCCTGCATAAGCTTTATGCAGGGTAAAACGGATTTATCTGGGTTTAGACTCCATTGGGAGTTGAGCATCTGAGTGCTAAAGACAAGCGCACTTCTGTAAGCTGTTTTTAGGTAACCTGCAGCTTTGGAACAAGTGATTCAGACCCTGGATCTGTGTCCGGAGCCAAACAGGAGTGTCTGGCTCAGCAAGACAGGGTGCTGGAGTCCTGAGCTGGCAGGGAAAACAGGAGCAGGGGTAGTCTTTGCACATCGGGTGGCAGCTCCTAAGGGGGTTTCTGTGATCCAACCCGTCACAGTGGCGTAGTCGAGCAGGGTCTGTGCACAGCTGATTGCTTTGAGATACTGGTAGTGATTTTAAGTGAGTTTTAAGTGTGGTGGCTGGAGAACAGACAAAGTGGTTACTGGTTTGTTATTTTCTGTTTGCTTATTTTGGGAAAGGGAAGTAGGGACAGAAAAGGAAGCAAAATAAGTAAGAATGAAGATCAAAAGAAGTTAAAACTACACAAGTTGCAAATTGCCCAGAAAGACTGAACAATGGGTGCTAGGAATGTCTCTGTTAACCCCTGAACTGAGTGCATCTCAGTTTCAGTGAACTGCAGATAGGTATGGCCCAACCTCTGTCTGTGCTGAAGCTGACTGGGGTGTCTAATTTAGCAAGACAGGAGTGGAGGGGTGCCTGTTCTGGCAGGAGGGTGTTCTCCGTGGTATCCCAGCTCATCAAGTGATGGTCTCAAGGGAAGACAAATGGAAATTGATGTACAATTTGCCTGGGGAAAGCCTGACCTGGAAAAAAGAAAAGGCTGCCCACCAGCCTGGACTTAAGAGACAAAGCAATTAAGACCCAGAAGCATGACCTGGCTGTAATGGAGTGGAAGAGGTGCACAGAGACATGTATCCTGGAGCTGGAAGTTGGGGTCCTGGTGACTGCTGCGGTGGGAACAAACCCCCAAGGACTCTAGCTGGAAGCAAACCCAACCTGAGTGAAAGGGGGGGGATTTTGCTGGCCAGCGAAAGGTCCCTCATAGCTGGAAGCTGTGAGCCTACAGCTGGGTCAGGGTCTCTTTCCCTTTTGGGGGACACAGGAGTGTCTGCCCCATAGGGGAGCCCAAAAACGAATTTTAGGTATACTGCCTCCGCCATGGTCAGTGTCCAAGTCTCTGGCAGTAAGTTCAGGAGGAGGGTGTGACGTTGTGCAGTCTATATGGTTTTATAAAAACTTGATAATAAGTCACTATAATGTAACTGAGATGGTTTTAGAGAAAATACGGTAATAAGTGAATGTAATGTAACTGGGATATGCTTCATGCAAAAGGTCTCTTGTAAGGTATCATTACAAAGCTTATAATCTACTGAGTGTGATCATCTGATTTGTATAAATGTACCACTCTTGTATCTAAAACTAGAAATATAAAATGTAACTCTGAGGGCCTATTGTAATTGTGTAAAGTGTGGACCATTAATGATGGTTTAGAATCTTGATGACTCCCATTGTCTGCAGATGGCTGTATTTACCTGTGAGTCTTCCTGTATATGTGTGTGCTGGCAAGTGAGTAATGAAGTCTTGCTGTGACATGTGATCTTGTCACCTGAACTGGAATCCATCTTTAACCTGGTGCTTTTCCAGTGAGGGGGGGTGGAAACCCAGAGAGACAAAGAGTTCCCGCCTTATGCAAAAGATATATAAAGGGGGGGAAGAGAACAGAGAAGGAGGGAAGCCATCATGAAGAATCCCCTAGCTACCACCTGAGCTGCAACAAGAGCTGTACCAGGGGAAAGAATTGTGCCCAGGCCTGGAAGGTGTCCAGTCTGAGAAAAACTTACTGAAACATCTCTGAGGGTGAGATTATCTGTATTTAGTTTGATTAGGCATAGATTTGCGCATTTTATTTTATTTTGCTTGGTGACTTACTTTGTTCTGTCTGTTACTACTTTGAACCACTTAAATCCTACTGTCTGTATTTAATAAAATCACTTTTTATTTAGTAATTTACCCAGAGTATGTATTAATACCTGGGGGAGCAAACAACTGTGCATATCTCTCTATCAGTGTCATAGAGGGCGAACAATTTATGAGTTTGCCCTGCATAAGCTTTATGCAGGGTAAAACGGATTTATCTGGGTTTAGACTCCATTGGGAGTTGAGCATCTGAGTGCTAAAGACAAGCGCACTTCTGTAAGCTGTTTTTAGGTAACCTGCAGCTTTGGGACAGGAGATTCAGACCCTGGATCTGTGTCTGGAGCCAGACGGGAGTGTCTGGCTCAGCAAGACAGGGTGCTGGAGTCCTGAGCTGGCAGGGAAAGCAGAAGCAGGGGTAGTCTTTGCACATCGGGTGGCAGCTCCCAAGGGGGTTTCTGTGATCCAACCCGTCACACCTTCCAACCCTGATATTCTATGATTCTATGATACAGTGGCTGTCAAATAGCAAACTCAAAATTTCCTTAACCCCACTCAGTCTGGCTTCGTGCCTAAGTATGATACAGAAACTGAGCTGGTAGAATTAGTCAGTCTCTTGGCACTGGATGAAGATCAAAGAATCCATGCTGCTTCTTTTAGCTCCAGCAGCTGCTCTGCGCCAAGGGCTCTCTTGTGCAGGGTACTGCAGGGCTCAAGTTTATCACCCTTCATTGTTCAATATGTATATAAGCCTTGAGGCAGGGTATATGGCAATCTACATAATCTATTTTCCTGGGCTACTCTGGGAGGATTGGGAAGAGATAGACATCCAGAGGGTGGATGTTATTTTATATGGACAAATTAAGGCTCAAATTATATTCTGCATATGGACTAGCTAAGTGTCCTTGTATTTGTATTTTAAATGTAACAAATAATAATAGATTGATGATTTAATCAGTAGATCTTAATGTGCTCTACAGAGAAGGACAAGTATTCATGAACCCCATTTTACAGTTAGGGAAACTGAAGCAGCGAGGTGAAGTGACTTTTTCCTAAGTTACACTACACGACAACAGAAGAGCCAGGAAAAGAATGCAAGTGTCTCAACTCCCAGTCCAGTGCCCTTTCTACCAGGCCATGCTTTCTCCCCAAGCAATACATAATTCTTTGTTGTGTTTTTAATTTTGTACAGAGTTTAGGATTTAGACAAATACTATATTAAGTCTAAATAAATACCACATCCTGATCTTGACTTTTGTAGCTCCCAGTCTGATGTTACGTATCAACCATTAGATACTTAAAGAATGGATCATCTTCACAGAGCTCAGTAATAAAGCGCAACAGTGACAAATTTGCTGAGGAAAATCTGGTGTACCATGACAGCTGCATTAAATAAGCAAAACCTTCAACTTTTGAACTTACCAATAGCACAATGAGTAACATCACTAGCATCCAGTGAAAATAAATTAAGTTTTATTCAGAATGTTAATCCCACCGATTTAGGCAAATAGATAGGGTGTGATCCTGCAATGAATTCTCAGGCAACCCTCTATCCACTTCAATGAAACTTTTGTTTCAGTAAGCACAAGATCAGACTCAGAGTTTGCAATTCATCTTTGATTTTTTTATAAAGCTACACTACATTCAATTCTGTAGGAGGGAAAAGCATTTATCTTGGTTAAGTAAAATCTTGCTGGTTTTAATATGTTTTTGCCAGACAAACCCTGTGTACATATGCATGCCATGCATGTACACACTACACACTTTAATATATATGCATAGCTAACACAAAATTACACATACTAGTTGTGTATAATCAAACCAAATCACGATTAGAAAACTGATATAACTATTGTAGATTATAAAACTGTATAACTATTGTAAGTCTAAAGACAATACATGGGGACATTATTTCCTCTTTTTAAAAAAATTCTAAATAGATAAAGCAATATAAAGGGAATTCAAGTTTCAAAATAAAACTCTGATTACTCCTACAAGGAGATATAATCCATCCTCCTTTAAAAAGGAGAAAGGAATCCCTATTATTTGATGGTCTCGGGACACAGACTGGTCCCCATATGTTTTGTTTGGGTTTTTTTTTTTTTTTAAATACTGGAGCAAGCTCTATTATGCACGAATTCTAAAAGCACAAGCCAGGCAAAAATTGCAAATTTACCAGTACTCTTTCAGAGTGAGCACCTGCATCTGTCACTTTCACAGCAGGCGAACAATAGCAGCTACAATATAGACACAACAATTTCATACAATCCCCAGATAGTCAAACCCTGCTCTAACTGATAAACCGGCAGCTCTTTGAAAACACAGACAGATGTTCCTTGTAACACCAGAATCAGTGTCTGCTTTCTTGCTGTTATATTCTCAGACTCCTGATGTCTGTTGAAACCAGAACACTGTTTATTCTATATTCTTTACAGCTCACATCTGAGGAAAGTGGAAGAAAATGAGGAGTTACAGAACTCAGTCATTAAAGGACAAAGAATAGTGTACTATTCTCCAGGCAGAAATTCAGCCTAGAGAAATCTATGGTTGGGACCCTTACAAAATTCAATAAATTTGACAATGACACTGCTTGTATTCCCACAGAAATTTAAAACAGTTGTACTCAAAAGCCCCTGATAATGTTGCTTAAACTATTTTTGGCCATCACATGTTAAATTGTTTTTCCACTATTGTTTTGTCTTCAGCAGTTTTATGTATCTATAACAGATGCTCAGAATCAAAGTTCTACTCGTGAATAAAGTTATATTTTTTGTATCAAAAATTTGTAAGTATCCATATTTAATCTTTAAATAGACAACTTGCTTATAATCTGGGGGATTCGGTATAAAAATACATTAGAAAGAACACACATCCATGGTGGGTAGGCTTAAAATGTAACCTCCTTCAGCCTAGTCCCATCTGGAAAATCTTAACTTCTATAGTACACAGGTTTATTTTTTCTGGAAAACTAGTCTGTGTATGCAGATTTGATTACAGTCAGTTTCAGAGTAATTTGCACATCTGGTTCCTCAATACCCACCAGTAGACAGGTTTATAAATATGTGCCTCTTGAAGTATGAAATGACAATGATTGTGTCATCTTCCCTTCTGCAAACGTAAGAAAACTGACAGTCTACCAACCTTGACAGTAAATGTCTAAAACCCTCCGGTCATTGACTCTACACCTAAGAGAAAGACGCATAAGTGACTATCGGAGTAACTGCTGATCTTTCATTTTTCAACTTTAAAAAAACAGTTATCACTTAAATCCATTCAAGATGGATGCTAACATTTCTGAGGAGTGTCAGCACGGTTCTGTCCGCTAGAAATGTCACCACCAGCATACTGCGATCTGCCAAGAGTTGAGCTATAGCCCTCTCTTATCCCCATTCCCAAGGAACCAAGAGAGAAGGGGCGGCGGACAAGGAGGAAGACAGAAAACAATGATGGTAGAAAAACAAGTAATGAGAAGGAAAGATAGAGAATAGAAATAGAGGAGGAATACACACACACACACATACATAGACACACACACACACGTATTTTCAATAAAAAGTTTGCTTCTACAATCTTTTGATTTAATTCAAACATTTTATCTGTTTCTCTCAAACACATAAATATTAAATTATTCCAGGCTTTGGACAAAGAAAAGCAGTGTCTTCTCCTGAGAACTAACCCCCTTTGAAGACTACCAAACACTAACTTTTTAAAATCCTGTAGGAGTGTAATTTTGTTGCACTTCCATCTAACATATTAGTCAGAGTCATTAACAAAACGAAGTTAGCAAAATGAAGGCTGGGGGAGAGGAGTATGATTGCTCCCCAAAACACAGCAGGGAGGTAAAACATAAGGGAGGGAGAAGAGATATTTAAGCTAAAAGACAATGCTGGCACAAGAACAAATAGATATAAATTAGTCAAGAAGAAGTTTAGGCTGGTAATTAGAAGGTTTCTAACCATCAGATGACTGAGGCCCAATAGGAATTGTGAGGGCAAACAATCAAATGAGTTTTAAGAAAGAGCTTGATAAATTTATTAGTTGGATTTTATGACACAAGTTGTATGACCGTGGTGAGGGTGACTGGACTCAGCAGTCCTAGGGCCCCACCTGATTCATGTCTTATATTCCTAAATCTCATGCTTAAGGGCTTCATTTGGCCATCTGTAGGGATCAGGAAGGAAATTTCTCTCCTTCTCCCACAATGTATTCTGGATTTGGGTTTGTTTTTTAAAATCTTCTTCCTCTGAAGAATCCTAGATGGTCACAGCTGGAGATGGGACCAGGTATGCAGTGGCCTGATGCTCTGATATGGTACTGAGAATTCTCTGTCTTTGTGCATGGCTGGTACATCTTTCACACATGCTCAGTGTCTAACTGACCACCATATTCAGGGTCAGGAAGGAATTTCCCCCCAGATCAGATTGCCAAGGACCTTGGGGCGGAGGGTGTCTTCTCCCTCCTCTGCAGCCTGATGTGTAGGTCACTTGCCAGGATTAAAACCTAGAGGTGCCAGGGCTATGAACTGCCAAGCCTAGAGGTGCCGGGGCTCAGCCCCGGCAAGGCCTGGCACAAATTAAGCACAATCTCCTGTTTTTGCACACCTGAGTGTATTAGCCTTTTTCATAGTTGCGTCACGTTGTTGACTGTCATTCAATCTGTGATCCACTATAATCTCCAGATTCTTTTCAGCAGTACTACCACCTAGCCAGTTATTCACCCTTTTGTTGTTGAGCATTTGATTTTTTTCCCCTTCTTTGCACTTGTCTTTATTGAATTTAACCTTGTTGATTTCAGACCAATTGTCCAATTTGTCATGGTTGTTTTGAATTCTAGTCCCGTCCTTCAAAGTGCTTGCAATGCCATCCAGCGTGGGGCCATTTGCAGACTTTATAAGCATACTCACCACTCCATTATCTGAGTCATTAATGAAAATATTGAATAATACTAGACAGAGGGCTGACTCCTGTAGGACCTCACTAGATATGTTCTCCCAGTTTGACAGCGAAACCTTTGATAACTACTTTTTGCACCCACCTGATAGTAATTTCATATAGACCACATTTCCCAAGTTTCCTAATGAGAATGTCATGTGGGTCTGTGTCAAAAACCTTACTAAAGTGAAGATATATCACTTCTACCACTTCCTCCCCCCATCCACTAGTCCAGTAACCCTGTCAAAGAAGGAAATTAGGTTGGTTTGGAATAACTTGTTCTTGACAATTTTTTGTTAGCTATTCCTTATAACCCTGTTATCCTCTACATTCTTACAAATTAATTGTTTAGTAAATTGTTCCAGTATTTTTTCAGGAATCTAAGTTAGGATGACTTGTCTATAATTCCCTTTGTCGTTTTTTCCTTCTTTTTAAAGATAGGTACCAGCTTTGCTCTTCTCCAGTCCCCTGGGATCTCACCCTTCCTCCAAGAGTTCTCAAAGATAATTGCTAACCGTTCTGAGATTGCTTCAGCTAGTTCCTTAAGTACCCTCGGATGAATTTCATCAGGTCCTGCACACTTGAATACATCTAACTAATACATCTATTTTCCCTTTCTCCAGTAGAATAATATTACTCTAGTTCCTCCCATTGATATCCTTCATGTAGTTATTAGTGATGGTCATCTATTTGATGGGAACTTTATCTCATGTATTTTCATGGGCATTTCCATTCCTAACATAGTGCTGTCAGATAGCTATTCTTGATTTAAAAAATCATATTAAAGGTGAAATAGTTTAAAACATAGACAAACACAACTGTGAAAGTGTTTTGACTTTTCTTGGAAGATATTAAATGGAATCCTGTTGCAGAATATTAAAAATCCATTTAAAAAGGTCGTGGTGGTCAATAAATGTAATTAACTTAAAACTTCAATTTAAAAGATATAACAGGGTTTTAGAGAGTTTAAAATCACGAATTTGTTGTGATTATAAATCAGTTCATTTCTGGTTTCAGAGAAGTCCCTCTATCTGTATGTCATACTAAGCTAAATTATTCTACAGTGTTTTACGGGAAATGGAGTAATACATTCTTCTTTATTGCATTGCATTGTTCATGCAGGGAAATGTGGCCTATATGCTTTAGATCAGTCCAAGGCACTCTTCTGTATGGGTTTTTTAATTACTATTTCACATAGCAAAATATTTTTTTTATTATATAAGGGTTTATTTTAGATAATTTTCCATTAGCAGCTGAACACAAAAATTTAAACTTCCATTTTAACAATGCATACTTGGATCCTCCAAAAGATGATGCAATCTAATGTACTATATAAAGAAGAAAAAAGTTGC
This sequence comes from Chrysemys picta bellii, assembly GCF_011386835.1. Lineage (NCBI taxonomy): Eukaryota > Metazoa > Chordata > Testudines > Emydidae > Chrysemys > Chrysemys picta. Next base: position 44,488,378 of record NC_088796.1, read on the forward strand.
CCAGTGGCAACATGTTGAGCCATGATGCAATGGATCACTTCCCTGTCCTTAGTGCTGTGAGGCACTGCTGGAGAACAGCTTGTGGTAGGAGGGGGGCAATATGTGTGTATGAAGTGTTAAGGTTAAAGTGTAGGGTATTTTTTGCATCCCTTTCTTCTGCAAGTAAAACTAAACACAGTTAGTGCATTTCATGCACTAATGGCCTGATAAATTATTGTTGCTGTTTTGAGTTACAGGAATGGGAAACAAACTTTAATTTTTCGTAGGTACTCAAATTTCAGGTTCAAGCTGCTAGAGTGGTGATGAGAACAATGAGTATTAGCATGTGGTTTTGAAAATGAATACTTGTCCCATATACTTTAAATAACTTGGTTTATGTAATTACCTCAAATCCTGTTTAACTTTGGTGATCCAAACCCACTGTCTTTGTTTTTAGAAATCATAGGGTGCTGGTTTCTTTGAAAAAATAAACAAACAAAATTGTTCCCCCCCAAACCCAATAGATCATCCTCCACGTGAAATTAAACCTGTGAAAGTATTGTTGATGCTTTGAGGCTGTCATTTTCAGATGTGCTTAACAATGGCCTAAATTTGCTTCCATTGCAGTTAATGGGAATTGAGTTAGGTTGGCGCTGAACACTTCTGAAAATCCTACTCTGAATGTACAGTGCAATTTTGTGTTTGCTAGATGTCCTTTAAATCTAGAACTTTTTTCCAAAATGAAAATTTTGCAAATGTTTTTCACAAATGCAAAGTTAATCTGTACTGTAGTGTTATACTTTGCTGCCGTGATGTGCCAGTCACTTTAAAAGAAGAACAGTAGAATATGAGTTCTTGGTACCATGCGTACCTGCAAGTGGTCAGTTATACCTGTTTTTGTTCACAGCCATTATTTTTAATACAAAGACAGATACTCAATCCTTCTGTGGCAGGGCAGTTGTACATATTATTGTTGCTGAATTGTCTACAGTGAAGAACAAAGAGTTCTTTTCTTGAGAACTAATCAAATTTGAGCATTTTTCTGCATATCAGAGGCTTCCAAAGAGGTTAGTGAGGTGAGGGGGGAAAGTGCACTATAATTAATTATAAAGAATGCACAGGTGGTTAGACCTCACTGCAGTTAATATAAGGTAAAGAATTTTCTCATGATTGTTTGGATAAGCCTGTGCTCTGTCTGGATTCACAGTGCCCAGGACTGAAGTTTATGGTGCGTGATAGATACCTTTAGGCAGAGAATGAGCAACCATCTTTGCATTAATTTGTAACAAAGAGGCTGGTGGGAACATTGTCCCATGCAGCTGAGAATTATTAGTGAATTCCTTTGACATTAAGAAACCTAAAAATCAATGTTGTAGAAAATTCAGACTGTAGCCCAGCCCCTAGTTTTTCTTAAGATTTGAGCAGAGAGACCACAATAATAGTTTTATAGAAGTAAAAAGAGCAATGTAACCTCTCCCTGCCTTTATTTTAATCTTTAAACTACTATGGCACCATTTACTTTAGGAAAAGAGATTTTAATTGTTTGTTGATATTTCTGTATTCAGTATGGCTGTGATGATTTGAGGAATCTGTGTACAACTTATGAAATCCAGTTTGATTTTCTGAACTGTCTGTATCCTTATGTCTTATGGCTGTCTTTCACTATATCCCTAGTTCAAACTGTTGAGCTAAGGAAAGGGAGCTGGCACTGGGACATCTGTCTATGAATAGGTTGGTTGTTAAAGATTGTCAGCTCCTAATCAGAACTTCCCTTGGAAAGAACAAAAGGGAACTGCCCCCCGAGATAAACCAGTTTTCCCCAACTTCTCTACAGAGGGCTGGAGTTTGAAGGAATGCAGTTTCCCCAGCAGAGGGAATAAATAAATGAGGTGTTTGGACAGCCCCTTAAAAACACAATGACTGGGTGGGTCAGACAGACAAAGGAAGATCGGGGCAGGAGAGAGGAGCAAAGGGACGGGGAAAGGAGACTTCTTGATTGCAGGACCTGCCAAGGCTGAAGGCAGTTGGCACTGGAGAGAGACACTCCTTAAATCGGAGGAGAAACCAAGAGTTGCAGGAGGGAGATCCTGGACCCCTAAAGGACTCTGACCAAATTCCAGAGAATACTCAAGAGTGGTGAGGAAACTGACAGGGAATGGAGCATAGATGTTTTATTGCTTTTTACCTAGATTTGTGTATCTCTTGTGCTGTCCACAGTGAAGAAAAATAGTTTTAGAAGCCCGGGTGCAAGGCCTGGATCTTTTTGCTTCAACTATCATGTCTCTGAAGATATAAATTGTAAACTAGAGTGCCCACAAGGTTGGAAGGCATCCAGCACTAGTCCGAAGGGCTGCGCAGTTGGACCGCAGGGTCTCAGCTTTTCAAATAGGTGTTAGAGAATCTGCACCCCAAGAGTGTCCCTAGAGAGTCAGAGCCTGGACTCTGCTCAGGCTCAGAAAAACTTAAAAGCACATAAACCCAGTGTGTGGGACCCAAACAGAGTGGCCTGGGGAATGTCCAGGAGTGGCAGTTTGACTAGGGCTGTGATGGTGGAGCACACAGATTATCTCAAAAAAGGATGAAATGGTCAGAAATGCTCTATTGTTACATTACAGTAGGGCGATTTTCTTTTGCAATCTTTGAATCATTGATATGCTCTCATAAATTCTTAATTACAGTCATAGTACTTGAGCAGTCAGCTTTGGGGGAGGGGGCGGGGGGGAGAGAGAGAGGAGGAAAACAAAGCTAGAAAGAAATGATGCCAGATAATGAGTTAATCTTTTCAGGGGCCCATGGATATGACAATAATGCAAGGAATTTATGCTGATTTTCTTTTCAAAAAAGTTATTAGCATTGTCAGTTTGAATGGATTTGAAAATCTGTAGCAGAGAATTAGGCCAAAATTAAATATCTGTTGCAAAAAATTATTATAACAAAATAAACTTGATTTTTTAAAAATAAATAAGGGCATTTGACATATTGTCTGAATCAACTTTATTACTAATACTAGACTTTCCATCTGAGTATTTTAAAACTTTTTAAAAAAATTGGATAAGCATTATCCATCCCCATTTTATGGAAGAGGAAACTGAGGCACAAGGAGGCTAAGTTGCTTGCCCAACGTTACACACTAAATTGGTGACAAAGCTCGAAGTAGAACTTGTGTGGCATATACCCTTATAGTGGATTATCCACATAGAGGATAGTAGCCTACTACTGTAGCTCAAGTAGTAGAGGTCTGAATTGTGGATTTAAAATCCCTGAGTTCAAACCCTGCTGATGATCCTTGCAAGGGATCAGTCTGGTTTCATGTCTTTGTACAGTAACTAGAGCAATGGGGTTTCTGAATTTGAGACTTTGAGCTCTATTGCAGTACAAATACATCATAATTATTACTGCCCACAACAAACCTTATAGTTAACACAGTGTAATGTTATTTACAACTCAACAAAAGAGAGCAATGAGAATAAGTTTCTAAAATATAGTTCAATTCTTCCTTTTTGATGTGATCATAAGTACTTTATGAAATCTTGGGCCAAATCTGAAGTCCTTGCTTTGACCTGCCCATTGAGAATGTTCAGTTGTCTACAGAAACACCACCCAAACTGAATTTATGATCTTTTTATATTCCCACCTAGATTAAATGAAACTCATCTGTTTCTAATCCATTTCTGTTCCCTTACAGTTTTATTTTCCAGCTAAATACAATTATTACCTCTTTATTCCACCACTTCTGTTCATATCATTTGATTGCTTTTGACTGTCATCTGATTCTCTTTTCCTTTTCATTATTTTGATTGCTTACACATAGCATTTGTGGTAGCCTTCATTTTCTTCTTACATTTCTCCTTTATGCAATGCATCTTATTTCTCCACTTCCTTTTAGCTAAAATATCTGTTTTTCTTCACTATCTGAAAGCATCCTTACAATTGAAAACTTTTTTACTTTCAGCAAAACTAGCATTACTTTGTAACTGACCAATTTGTGCAGTGTGATTAGATTTCATAGTAAATTCAGTACCTGTAAATGTTTGCAGTGATTTCTGAGATTTTTTTTTTTTTTTTAATTGTTAGTGGTTGCAGTTTTGGAAAGTGGCATTCCATACTGAAAGTCCATTTTCCTCTCCCACCATTATTATGTTTATATTGAAATAGGTTAAATTATTTTCTTGGGATGAGAATACACTACAAATAATTGGTATTATGACAGTTTCATTACTATATAATCACTATTTTTTAAATTAAAACAGAGTGCCTATCAAGAGTACAAATGTAAAATCCATACCAGATTATCAGAAATGTGGGAAATGTATAGCTATGGTTGAAGGCGAATGATCTATTGTCTAATAATTAAGCAAGGAAATGCAGACACACCTGGGATTGGGGTAGAGAATGAGACTTTAGCTCTTTGTGTTCCAGTCTATCTGCTTATTAATAGACTACTAGCTCATATTCAAGTTGCAACTTCAGCCAGACAATGTGGACAATAAAGAGACTGTATTGCTTGAATTGGATGGAAAGGAGATATAGCTGAGTATCATCAATGTATCAATAGCATTGCAGCCCAAACTGCCTGATTGTTTGTCCTAGCAACCTCACACATATAGGCTAAAAGCCTTCAGAATTTGTATTATAGCACCATCTCTAGAGACCTCCACCAAGATGGCAGGCCCCATTGTGCTAGGCATTGTTGAGACGACCAGTAAGACAGTTTCTGGTCTAAATTCCTTACAGTCTAAATAGACAAGACAGACAAGAAGTGTGAGTAAGGAACTATTATTCGTTCCCCATTTTACAGTTGAGGAAATGAGGTACAGAGAAATTAAATGAGTTGCCCACGGTCATACAGGAAGTCTGTGGCAGAGCTGGGAGTTTAACTCAAATCTCCTGAGACTATTCCAGTGTGTTAGCCAGAGAACCATCTTTCCTCTCCAGTCATCTGCCTATAAAAGCATGTAACACAGTCATAGTCTCCATGACCTATCCTAAAATCTGTAACAAAAGGGGACAAGTTAAATTGAGGATCCTAGAAAATGCTGTCCAGTATCAGAGGGGTAGCTGTGTTAGTCTGGATCTGTAAAAAGCAACAAAGAGTCCTTTGGCACCTTGTAGACTAACAGATGTACTGGAGCATAAGCTTTCGTGGGTGAATACCCACTTCGTATTCACCCACGAAAGCTTATGCTCCAATACGTCTGTTAGTCTATAAGGTGCCACAGGACTCTTTGTTGCTTTTTACAGAAAATGCTAGGGCTGCCTCTCCACAATCTTCTTAATAAATCTTCCCTGAAAAAAGATTAGAGACTGGCAATTGGCAAGACTGTTTAAAGAGTTGGTTTCTTGAGCACGGGCCTTCACAATTGCGCCAGCTAGGGATGCTGGCACACTGGCCTGCCAGATTGCCAGCCTGATATGGAGCTTTCCATCTCTAGGTTTGAAAACTGCTGAGGTTGGCAGTAACCGCAGTTGCTTATTATCTGATAACTGTTTAGTGGTCTCTTTGAACAAAATTAGTTGGCTTGATCTAGTCCCTAGTGGTCATGTATCCATATAACAAAAAACACTATCTCTCAGCAGAGAGAGGCCCAGGCTTTAATGAACATGGAGACTGAACTGTCCTCTGACCTGCTGTAGTGATGCTTCCAGAACACTGGCAAGACGCCCTGGAGAAACTTAGCATTACTGCAGCTGGTTTGTATGTAGTCAGTAGGTAGACTGAGAACTCTTCAGGTTAGTCAAGCCAGATCCTTTCTCTAGCACTAAATTTACTTTCAAACTTTTATGAAAGAGATGGGGGGATGGGAAGATATGTGTAAGGATGCAAGTAACAGAAAAATGAAAGGAAAATAAACTGAAGCAAGGCCATTGAAATGGCATCCAAAACGTAGAGAGGGACATTTTTATGATTTAGGGCTTATTGGTGGTGGGCGTGACAAATGTATTTTGCTATTGAACTCAAAACACATCATAAACCTCAGTAGTATTTTCTTAAATCATATTTTTTCCCCTTGTCTCCTATAGGAATAGATAATTGGTACCACCGTAGGGAGCCTGCCTCTGTTAGGATCAGGAGCAAAAGATCGCGGTCACTCATTCTGAGATACAACTGGAACTCTCTCCTTTGCAAGCAGTTTTTTCTCTTTTCTCCTTCAAAAGGTATATTAACCCTAAACCCTCTCAAGCTCGTTAGTCTTCTGTTTTCTTAGATTCTACTGTTTAGAGACAGTTCTAAGTGGTTTTACAATTTTGTCACTTCAGACTGGACTGGCTGATCTCTGCCACTGATGCCTTCAGGAACATCATTTTAGATATTGTGTGATGTAGGGGTTCCTCGTTTTCCCGCATACTGCTGGACACAGTCTCTAAGGTGGTGATCTATTTGTATCTTGACTGTGATTAAGGGAATGTGTGGAAGACCGACAGATTTTTCAGGCCTTGTCCACACTTAAATTTGCACTGATTTAAGTAAAGGTATGATTTTTAAAGCACTTTGTTAAACAGATTCAAACCTGTGTGTGATACTCTTTAAACCTGTTTTTTATTGGTTGTGTTGCAAAAAGTGTAGGTGCAAACTAAACAAATTTAACCAGTGGTATAACCACAGGGACTTACACTGATTTAACTAACTAGCATTTTAAACCAGTTTTACTTAAATTAGTGCAACTTCTCCATGTAGACAAGGCTTGTATGTAGACAACTATAGTCTTTTTGTTTTCCTCTTTTGGTACATGTAGCCAAATCCTCTGGGCTGTGATGGCATGTCTGTACATGGATTGGTGAATGGAAGGAATATGAAAACACCGTGCATTAGAGTAAGTAATTTTACTCTTAAAATTAATATTATGTATCTATCAATAGTCCTTAATCAACTAATTTGTACAGCAAATAAGTCCATGAATAGTATTTCCATCATTCATTCAGAATAGGGTCTGGCAAAGAGAATTCCTTGATCTCTTCCATAATATGTGGGAATAAAAACAGCAAATGTGCGTTTATCAGAAAAACCTTTCTTAAAATTAAAACAGGAAACAAATGGAATTCCATTAACATTGTGTTGAACCAGTAAAATATTTTTAATTTGCAGATATCCTTTTGACTGAATACTGTAACGTGTTTATTTTGCAAAACTGGGTAGAGTCCTTGAACTTAAAAAAGCTGTTTGGTGCAGTGTAAACACATTACTTAACCAAAACACTTCAACTAAGGAAGTGTGCCCTTAGAGTGTGTATTTCTTGCCTTCCCTTAGGAATTTAGTGCTGTAGTTAAGTGGTAAGACTTTGCAAAGGCCATAAATGCACTAAGCAAATACTGAAGAGGCTTCAAGGGATCTTTCCTTTCTTCATCATCTTTAAAGCAGTCTCCTTTATCATATTACTGTAGATCAATATCACTCAGATATCAGTGGTTCAGGAACCAAATTGGCAATCAGCATTACCCAAAAGAGCCATTCATTATTTCATTTACTATTATATTCTCACAGCAAAGTGACTGACCGAGTTGTGACACTGTACGAAATATTGAGACACTCTATGATATTGTTAACACCAACATTAAAATATTGCAAGGAATCTAACCAGATATGCCATGTAAGGTATCTACGAAAATGCTATAATTTGCCAAAATGTGATGATCTTGTTTATATGTTTGCATCACCTTTATATTGTGAGTTATAGATATGTTTGGCATATCTGTATTTTCAAACTTGTGCTGTTTTTCTCGGTGACACCACTTGACCAAATGGCATCAGCACTAAGCCAGCTTGATGGCCCATCATGGGACATCAGCTGTACAATAAACTCATTGATAAAGTCAGGGGCTACACCTGATGAGTCAGCAAGCCATGTAGGGGCATGCCTAAGGACAAAGAACTCTAAGGCTTTTCCATGTGCAGTGAAGCTTGTGTTTGAGACACAGGATGTACAGGCCTCATGGCAAAAGAATATAAAAGGCAGCTGCATCATTTCCATTTTGTCTTCATTCCTGCTTCTTACCTCTGGAGTAGCTTTTCTACAAAGCTCTGAACAAAGGACTAAATGACCCATCCAAGCTTTGGATGTGTTCCAGAAGGACTTTCAAGCCAGCAAACTCACCAGTACTGCTAAGAACTTGATACACCTCTACCCCGATATAACGCGACCTGATATAACACGAATTCGGATATAATGCGGTAAAGCAGTGCTCCGGGGAGGCGGGGCTGTGCACTTCAGCGGATCAAAGCAAGTTCGATATATCGCAGTTTCACCTATAAGATTTTTTGGCTCCCGACGACAGCATTATATCGAGGTAGAGGTGTATATGGACTTTGAAGTCTCGGTATGTATCTGATTGCTTTACCATTTAACAACTCTCTTCTTATTCTTTCTTTATAATAAACTTTTAGTTTTAGACAAGGATTGGCTAGCAGCGCGGTATTTTGGGTAAGATCCAGACTAATATTGACCTGGCACATGGCTGACCCTTTGGGGTCAAAAGAACATTTTGTATAGTGAGCAGAGTTTTTAAATAACTTCTCACTGTACTGGATCTAAGTGCTGATTAGGAGCCAGAGAACTGGAATGCAATAAGGGGGCTGTGTGATTTCTTTATTCAGCTTCTTGATAACCAGAGTGGAGGATCAGAGGCACAGTTTGTGATTGGATGGGGAGTTTAACTTCAGTTAACTCCTACCAGTCTTGGGAGTATCTGCTCTTTTGCAGCCTGCCCTGACTTTGCCGTTTTCAGAGAGGGCTGCCCCGGCACTCTGGGTCACATAGGTATTATTATTTTATCAACTACAACTGGTTAATAACACAGTAAAAGCATCCTGATTTGTTAATAACTTAGACTGGTTAATAATTAAATCACACAGTGTTTTAATAACGTGTGCTGGAGCTGCAGGAGACACACTAAAAAAGCCACTGTTTGAGTATCACTGCTGTAGATCATACTTCTAAATAGAGCCTTATTAGTAAAGATAGTTGATGGATTTTTAATATTTCTCTAATAGTCCTATCACTTTGAACTTCTCAAAATTTACTTTGACTTGGCTGGATCACTTCTGGGTGTGAGTCTCCAAGTTCATTGGCATAGGTGGCACAGAAGTCTTTCCTTTGGGGAGGCTATGGAGTACTGGAAGCTCCCTAGAAGTGTGGGGGCCAGCGGCTCCCACACCGTGGCTCTGCCTTCCCTCAAAAGGCCCTACCCTCGCTCCACTGCCCACCCCCAGCCTTATGCTCTGCTGCGGGGCTCCTCACTGCTCCCCCATCCTCTGGCTCCTCACTGCCACCCCAGGCTCCTTACTGTCCCATCCCAACCCCCTGGACTCCTTACTGCACCCTCCCCAAGGCTTATCGGTGCCCCACCTTCCCCCAGGGCTCAGTACCATCCTTTCCCCTGACTCTCACTCTGGTAGAGGAAAGGGAGAGACCTAATAATAATCTAAAACAAATATGTTAAAGAAATTAAGAAATCAATGTTTTTTTTATAAAATCATGAGAAAATCAAAGCAAATCAGAAGTATTTTGCTATCCGAATGGCCAGAACAGTGATTTTGTGGTTTAGGCTAGTATATACATACATCCGATAGTTCAGGTACATCTATCTGACTAAGAGGTCCTCTTAGCAGAGTAGAATCTCAGAGAAGGAGTTTTTCTACCTGTCAAGGAAGCTTTTTGCTTATGACCTCTCATTTATAATGTTAAATCACTGTTCAGGTGTAAAGATACTTTATTACAGAATGACTTCTAATCAACCCAGTCACGGAGATTATTATCCCTTCTCCATTGTATAAGTAGGGGCATTGCCAGAAGATCGAGGGACAGGATCATTCCCCTCTATTCGGCATTGGCGAGGCCTCATCTGGAGTACAGTAACTCCTCACTTAAAGTCATCCTGGTTAACGTTGTTTCGTTGTTACGTTGCTGATCAATTAGGGAACATGGTCATTTAAAGTTGTGCAGTGCTCCCTTCTAACGTCTTTGGCAGCCGCCTGCTTTGTCCACTGCTTGCAGGAAGAGCAGCCCATTGCAGCTAGCTGGTGGGGGCTTGGAACCAGGGTGGACCGGCAGCCCCCCTATCAGCTCCCCACTCCCCTAAGTTCCCTGTGCAGCTGCCCAGCAGGCTATCACTTGCTGGCAGTTCAGCTGTCCCTCCCCCCACTGCCATGTGCTGCTCCTGCCCTCTTCCTTGGAGCTGCTCCCCGAGTAGGGTGACCAGATGGAATGAAGAAAATATCGGAACACATGGTGGGGGGGTTCCTGCCGGCGGAGCCAAAAAAAACCACAAACGGAGTCCCGCCGGCAGAGGGGGAGGAAAAAGAAAAAAGCGGAGTCCCGCCGGCGGAACAAAACAAACAAAAAACAGGAGTGTGAAATATCGGGACTAATTGCGTCCTGACCAAACATCGGTCGGGATGCGGGACAAATGCCTAAAAATTGGGACAGTCCCGATTTTATCGGGACGTCTGGTCACCCTATCCCCGAGACTCCTGCTTGCTGTGCAGGGGGGAGGGGAAGAAGAGGGGGGCTAATGTCAGGGTGTCCCCCTTCCCCCTGCTCCCTGCTTACCCCATCTTCCATAGAGCGGGGGGACACATGACAGGGCTCAGGACTGAGGGAGCTTGCTGGCAACAGCTGTGGTCTCGGCAAGCTGATATAATTAACAAGGCAGTGTACTTAAGAGTAGGGTCAGCGTACTTAAAGGGGAAATGCGCATCTCACACACACATGGTGTGTGTGTCTGTCTGTGATGCTCTCTCCCTTCCCTCCATTCCTGCTGCCTTGTAGAGTGTGAGAGTTAACCCTTGAGGGCTCAGCCAATTGCTAGTTCATCATTTAGCAGTAAGGAATTCCCTTGGAAATATCCCACCCTCTGACTCCTCCACCTCAACCAAGCTTCACAATCATCATCACTGTGTACCAGTATTAAATTGTTTTTTAAAACGTACAGTGTGTGTGTGTGTGTGTGTGTGTGTGTGTGTGTGTGTGTGTGTAAAGTCTTTTGTCTGGTGAAAAAATTTCCCTGGAACCTAATCCCCTCATTTACATTAATTCTTATGGGGAAATTGGATTCGCTTAACATGTTTCGCTTAAAGTCGCATTTTTCAGGAACATAACTACAACGTTAAGTGAGGAGTTACTGTACTGTGTCCAGTTTTGGGCCCCACACTATAAGAAGGATGTGGAAAAATTGGAAAAAGTCCAGCGGAGGGCAACAAAAATGATTAGGGGGCTGGAGCACATGATTTATGAGGAGAGGCTGAGGGAACTGGGATTGTTTAGTCTGCAGAAGAGAAGAATGACGGGGATTTGATAGCTGCTTTCAACTACCTGAAAGGGGGTTCCAAAGAGGATGGATCTAGACTGTTCTCAGTGGTAGCAGATGAAAGAACAAGGAGTAATGGTCTCAAGTTGCAGTGGGGGAGGTTTAGATTGGATATTAGGAAAACTTTTTCACTAGGAGGGTGGTGAAGCACTGGAATGGGTTACCTAGGGAGGTGGTGGAATCTCCTTCCTTAGAGATTTTTAAGGTCAGGCTTGACAAAGCCCTGGCTGGGATGATTTAGTTGGGGATTGATCCTGCTTTGAGCAGGGGGTTGGACTAGATGACCTCCTGAGGTCCCTTCCAACCCTGATATTCTATGATTGTATTGTCAACTTTTTTTCAATACTGAATGGACTTCTTTATTTCTGGATAGACTTTTGTCATAGACTCCATGTTCTGGATGCTTAATAATGCTCTCCTAGGATATTTTCAGTAAACAGGTTAGTTAGTGTCATTCAAAAGACTGTTGAATGAAACTCCAATGTTGAAACAATTTTTTGACCAAAAATGGAGGATTTAGGAAGGTAGGAAGATGACTTACTAGTAATCTTGAATGTGAACCATTTAACTGTGCCAAAGTCGGTCATTTTCTATTCTTTAATTTTGTAATATGTAGCGGTACGAGCCTTTAAAGAAACTAAAAACAGTTCAGTATTGAGAACAACTGTTTTTGTGATGCTATGATAGGCCTTAAGATCATGCTTGCCAATTTTAATGAAGAGCACATTTTTATAATATAGTATGTAAGCTTGGTTGGTTATTCTCAAAAAAAGCAAAGCTTGCCTAAGAGTTCTGTAGAATTTGCAGTTGTGGAGATTGTATTTTTGCAAATAAAAATAGGGTTGCTATTCTCCATATATCCTGGAACATCAGTCTCACCTGAATAGCATTCTTACTGGCTCATTATTAATTCTAGTGGGAGGCTTATTGCTTTATGTAGTTCACAGTGGCATCAGAAGCAAAGATTTAGGTAGCCAAATTGGTCACTTTAAAATTTCACATCAGTGATCTGATTTTTGTTAAATCATTGATAAAAGCATTCCTTTTTTTAAGGATTGCATGGCATGATTCTTGTGAGAATTAAGCTAGCAATGCACAATGGTTCCTATTTTTGGAAGTGATGTGGTAACACTGCAAATGTAGAATTTAAGCAAAAATTAGTATTAATGATTTGGGCAATTTAAATCAACGTTCTTAGTGTGTATCTTTTATCCTAGTGATTGACAACTAATTGTTGTAGAAACATGAATGCCAGGAAATTGATATATTTGGCATGAACAATCTGAGTGCCAAACTTAATCTGAATTTATGGTGTGATCCAGAATAGGCTATCTAGGAAAATAAACAGATTACAAATAAAGCAATAAAAACCTTTGAAACTAGATCAAGAAATGATTAAAGCATCCTTAAAAATAAGTACAGGAAGACTCTCACAGTACCCACTTCAGATAAAAATAAATAATTAGGGAAACTATTGAAGGACTGAATTAGTTATGACCTTCAGAATTAAGTGTTCTGGGCTCATGAAGAAGATGTTTATTGGCTAAAACCTAGAAATTAGAAATGTATCCACTGCTCTATTCTTACTACATCAGGAGGTTTATGTAAAATAATAAGAAATTCTTGAGAAATAATGTAGACTAGGAATGTTAAGATTCATAGAAATGTTTGGTTTATGTAGGGGGTGTGTGTCTTTTATCTGCTCTAGTATCTGTATTTGATTTAGTTGGGAATTGGTCCTGCTTTGAGCAGGGGGTTGGACTAGATGACCTCTTGAGGTCCCTTCCAACCCTGATATTCTATGATTCTATCTCATGACTGACCAGAGTGAATCTTTTGATCTTCATATTGATGTTAAGGGGCCAGATGCAGTGTCTGCTAGTAGAACCCAGGATGCAAATCCGAGGTAGAAGTAATCTGCCCGAAGTGGAGTTGCAGTAGTGCAAGTCACATAAGAACAGCCATACTGGGTCAGACCAAAGGTCCCTCTGGCTCAGTATCCTGTCTTCCTACAGCAGCCAATGTCAGGTGCCCCAGAGGGAATGAACAGAACAGGCAATCACCAAGTGGTCCATCCCTGCTGCCCTACTCCCAGCCTCTGGCATACAGAGGCTAGGGGCATCATCCCTGCCCATCTTGGCTAATAGCAACCCCTGCTCTGCCAGGTCAATGGAGATAGACAGTGGAGCCCACAAAGAGGGCAAGGAGAGGTACGGAACCAATGTGTCTCCCAGACCGCCTTGGGCTGCCTCTCATGTTGTCCCATCTGGAGCTGATTCCTTGGTGGTGATTCCCTCTGCGGTGCAGTTACATAAGCTATGTCCAGTTAGGCTTCACGGACCCCACACAGCTAATGGGACAAATAGTGAACTGGCATACATTGGTTTATTTACTTCAGCTGAAGTCAATGGAATTATGCCAGTTTACATCAGGTAAGGATTTGGCCCCGCACTTCTAAATCGGTAAAATAAATCATGCAGACAACCTTTTAGTTAAGAGCCAGTCACAATCTGTAGCCATGCAAGGGCCTCCCTATCTCTTATTTTTCTAAATAGGGACTGGGGACACTGGTAACCCTTGCTCACTCTTGAATTTACACCAACTGAGTATCTTCCACATTGTTTGCTGGCCTCAATATAGTAAAACAGTTTAATCCTAAATATGCAGCTTTGTTTTTCACAATGGACACACTGAATTATAATAATTCCTTGCTTATATATATGAAGATAATACTTACCACAAAGCAGCCCAAATTGTGTTCCAAACTATATACAGACAGGAAATAATTTCCAGGTATCCACTGGATCAGCGTTCATGTTGCACTCCCCATCAGTACCCAGCCTGGGCTGGAAAAGCTAATGATCCAACCAAATTCAGTGATGAATCCTGGTCACGTGCCACCTGAGGTACATTGCGCATACACTATGAAGAAGACCGCTACTAGTTGCCATCACTTGTTGAGGTAAAGGATAGCAGCCAAGTGGACAAATAGTACAGAGCCGGATGCATAATGTGAAGAGGGAAAATTTTGGCCAAGAAAATCAGTAATAAAGCCTTACTCTTAAAATAAGTGCCATGTGATTTTAAATATCTATGCACAGATGATAGGACTCAGTTTTTTATGGTCTCTGAAAGGCCACACCAGTAAAATATATGGAGTTGACATTTCCTATTGTTGAAAGCTGTCCCAGGTTTCTCAAACCAGATGCGTGTGCCGCCAAATTAACCCTAGTGTAATACACTGTACATTGCTTTGCTAATCTGTGCTTGGTTTGCCTGTTTTTGAAAGATTATAGTGAAAACTAATCATGTATTCTCTGTTTTTTCTTTAAGAAAATTGGCGCTTTCAAATCTTATTTTGTCATCTTACTGTTTTGAGGGCAGTCATTTCTCACTGTGAACTGAGTCTGACTGTAAGGTAATAGAACAAATATATGTTCTGTTTCCAAATAAAGCTGTATATTAGGATGTCATACAAAATGCTTTAAATTTATTACAACTCTTGCATGAAGCTTTTTAAAAAGTTTTATTAAACTGGCAACATGTTCAATGAAAACAGATTTAAAAATATCAAATACATTTGGAAGCCTGAATGTTACTTTTAAACTGAAGGCACAGGTCTCTTTTAATTTGTGTGAAATGCTATAATTTATGACAATTTATGCTGGATATGTATCATGGGTAGAATCTAACATATATTCAAATGTCTAGTTTACCAGAAAATGAATGTGGACTACGATATAAATCTAATTTGAGAAACAAGGTGGGTGAGGTAATATCTTCTATTGGGATAACTTCTGTTGATGAGGTTTCAACAGAAATTTGTTCAATAAAAGATATTACCTCACCCACTTGTCTCTCTAATATCCTGGGACCGACAGAGCTATAACAACACTGCATACATTAAACTAATTGATCACTTGTGTATAGGGATTAGGGTGACCAGATGTCCTGATTTTATAGGGACAGTCCTGATTTTTGGGTCTTTTTCTTATATAGGGTCCCATTACCTCCCACCCCCATCCTGATTTTTCACACTTGCTGTCTGGTCACCCTAGTAGGGATTTTGGAGTAAAAATGACTTAAACTACATTTGATGCAGTGAATAAGTTTGAAGCCAAGAACTGATTCACTATTTCAGATGTTTGGCTAGTTCTGTGATATTTGAAACAATCTGAGGGAAAATTAATAAAAAATATGTTTTTTCTAGTTAGTAAGGAGAATCCTTGCCTCCTTGACTGAGACAAGGTGTCTGCACGATGCCTTTAGCAGCCTGTTTTGCACTGAAGCCTGCATTTGAACAGCACCAGAAAATAACCAACAGCTAAAAAATAGATCAACTATAGAAATTAATTTTGGACTAAATGCAGCGATATTAAATGTGCCTTAAGATTTAGAGGGAAGAACGATCTTTGTTGATTATAGTGTTGAGATGAATAATACTATTTCTCAGTTGTACCCTGTCCATCAATCTGCATATCTAATTTGTTGTCTGCTTAATTATCATCTGAAATATCAGTATATACTTTGGGCATACAGTTTTTTTTTTTTTCATTCTTTGATAAACAGAGAGAAAAATAGTAGCTATGGAAGCCAAGATTTTCAAAACTGGGTGCCTAAAGCTAGGCATCTAAATAAAGGGAGAGCAAGTTTCCTCTTTTCTTTTAAATGCTGAAAAATTATATGTGTATTTATTTTGTGTCCGTAGTGGAAGTGTATAAGTACTAACGCAATTCAGAATTACTAAATTGCATAGATGCTGAGAACCAAGAACAACATATGGCAGCATGTCAACCACATAGACTTTTTGCAGTCTTTAAACTTGTGAATAGGCAATATAAAAATACTAAAATGAGTGAATTAATCCCCTGTATTTCGAATTTGCTTAAATATCCCAGAGGAACAAATACCTTCAGTGTACCGATCAAGACATAAACATTATTAAAGGTGGTTGTTCATGGTTTTTAGTACCATTAGATTTGTTAGTCTTTCACTCATGCTGTACTTAAAAAATGTCAACATTTGAAATATTTTTAAATGAAAATATTAATTATTCACTTCACCAAAGGATGATATATATCGCCAGTTGAAATCCTAAACCACTGTATTTGCTGGGTAGTGTGAACCAAGGGTTTCTTATAGTATGAGGCTGCTTTACCTTAAAATACCATACTTACAGCATAGCCACAGAGGAGCATGCTTTTCTGGGTCAGTTTGTTGTTTTCAGAGATGTGGAAGACATCGTAGAAGTTGCAGCCTACATGTGAGTTCTTATTTACAGGATATTCACTATGGAGAAGATCTTCAATCCTACACATGGCCAACTAGATTCAGTTAACATAATGGAAGTGGCCTCTCTTATTTGCCAGGCTCAAGGACATGTTTTCAATATCCCTTCCTTAATACATTCCTCAGTAATTGTGGATCTATCAATTTACAAACATAATGGTACTGATTTTCATAATGGGTAGTTGTGTTTGTATGTATTGCAGCAGAGGAGCCCTATGGGAAATTTGGTCCATAATGCTGAATGTGTTCCTTTACAAATCCAGGGTCACTCAGTCTGCTAGGATACCTAAGGACTAGCCTGTAAACATCTACATTTTTTCATTTTATTAGTGATCATGTGCAAACCAGTAACAGAATTTAGTTTTTACTGTACTTCTGGAATGCAAGAATGTGGCCTTTCTGAGGGGTCATTAACATAAACATGATTTCCTAGAACTCTGTGTTAGACTCTTAGAACAAAAAATACTGTTCCACTTCCATTTGAACTAGAATTTATAAGACTGCGATAAAAGACATTGATGCCTGCTGGCACTTCAGTAGACAAGCTGCTACAGGTGCTGTGGAAATGTTCTGTGGTTAAAGGATTTGGGGGAGGTGGTGTGTTCCTTTTGTCCTCTAAGTGACAATTATGAAAGCTAGTGCTGGAGAAATGAAAGTCATCAACATGTCCGTGCAGAGAAGACTTAGCTTATGAACTTTTCGTCATTTGGCAGCCTATGAAATGGTTGTAAGCACAAGTTGTAACACTCAAATATTCTGAAAGCATATGGTCTTCATTCCTTGATATGTATGATGAATGATCCATTATAGTAAACTCTACAGATCTGCATCACACTTATATTCTGCATGCCCTTCATACATCCAATATTTCCACTCCTTCCTCTTCTTCTTTTGTTCTTTTTCTGATAATTCTTTCCTCCCAGAGGCCATGAAAACCTCTAATCTTACGTAGAAGTGGTGGCAGGATGGGGCTTCCCCTAAACATTAGTTGAAATTAAGTTACCTGTATTTTTCATCACACTAGCCAATATTTGGCTGATACTTTAATGAAAGCTGTTTAAGTCTCAGAGGAGCTGAAGAAAATGGAAGAAGTCTTATACAAACAGGTCGATTATCAATTCATAAACTCAGAACTAATTAGAAAAACAGTCAGGCTAATTTTCACACTTCTATTCTATTTCCAGTAAGATTGATTTAGACAGCAGAATAATCAAGATCTTACTGAATTTTGTGTTTTACTACAACAGGCTACACATATAGATGAACATTTCTTGACTGAATCACTCAGTGTATTTGGCATAAACAGGTTTTCCTTCCATATAAGTTGCACAGTTTTCTGTTCAAATTATGAAAGCAAAATTGTAGTATCTGAGCACCTCAGTAGGGCTATCCACAGAGTGATGTGCTACTCAACATGAGTAAGGTTGGCAGAATCTGTTCCTTAGTTTGTTAGTGTTTTAATGCAAGGTCTGTGATGAGGTGGGCACAATAAATACTGATTTTTAATATGAAATGTGTTTTTTTACAATAATAAGCTTTATTTTTATATTTAAAATCATTTTCAGATACAGATTTTGGAAACCAGTTATTAAAGAAAGTATATCTCTGTAATTTCCATGTGCAGTCATTCAAAATCTTTTGGATCTGACAATTAATGGAATGGAAAAACATTGTATGTTTGTCCTTCTTTGTTCCTCTTGTGTTATTCCAGGGTATCAATGTGGAGTAGGATTTAGTTCAACAAGCATGTATTCTTGTAGATTTTATTGATCGAGTAGTTCCTATCTGAAGCATTGCAAAATAAGAAATATTTGTTTTAAAGACACAGTGTGGTGTTAGCCCACTGATGATTACAACAGCAAGAGATGTGAAGGTAGCATTTTGTGTACATGCAGTTTGTGTTCCGTACACAAATGTATGTGAATCACACTCAGTAACAGCAATTCTCGGACATGTATGGCTGTTGAGGGGTATAGGGCATGTAGCTATTGCTATCTCACTGTGAAAAAGGTGTTTTTTAATATGAAAAAAAAAATTGACAGTAACATCCGGACACTTTTGATCTTTCTTGCCACATCAACTTTCTTGATTCCCCTCCTTGACCTCTTTTCATCCTTAGAATCTACTACTTTGAGTCTTATCGCTCAGCTGCCTACACTTCTTAGATCACAAGATACATTGTACCAGCTGCTACGATACTTCAAAGTATGGGTTGCACTATCTGGGGTAAATGGTTTCTGGTTTTCTTCTGTATTTCAATCTAATTAAATACATCATCAGTGGGTTCCTGTTATACCGGTAAATTAGTGCAGTCTTATCCAGTCCAAGATTGCTTTAAAGAGTCCCCTTAGTCTTCCTCAAAGTCTGTGTGAGTCTATGAATCATTTTATGAAAATATTGGATTGAGTTTCAGGTTTCTAGTCCCTGCTGGTGCATTAAATCCTTTGTGGTATTGGCAGGGGAGAAGGGGGAATCTTTGTTTAGCCTGATAAATGCAAAAAGTGTCAAATCCAGATGTTCTGAGAGACTCCAGACTGGCTTTTGGTACAGTTTCAGAGGGACAAAGTGAAAAAGGCCCATGGGACTACTGCATACATGACTTTCATTTAGCCTTTTAGTCATGAGGGCAATCGGAAGACAAGGTGATAAGGAATTGATGGAACATATTATTTGCATTCTTGCTCTCATACAAATGCATGTGCATGCTCTCTTCCATACAGATATACACATATACATTGTATGTTGGGTTTGTAGGTTATGAATAAATTGTCTGTGAGAAAATGTTATTTTGCTTTCAAAGCAGAATTATGAACTATGTTAACAAATAGTGCTTTAATTTCATCTTAATGCAATCTTGTCTGCCTGGTTTGTAGTATAATACTTGAGTGTTTTGTCATTCAGAATTAGTACAGACTGACCTGAGACACACCTCGGTCCCCAAGGTTTTGGTTTCAGTCTGAACAAGTTTGAGCAGACAGAAACCTTCTTAAAAGGAAGCAACTATTTGAAGAATGTTAGAAAAGAGTAAAAATACAGACTGGACTGGGGAAGTGAGGCTCTTGTGTGAAGAATAATGCATGAGCCATTGGATGAGCCCATGTCTGTTTGTTTGGGTCTTTCCTTTTTATTGTGGTGTTCTGTTAATTGTTGTGTTCAGATCCTCTGAATTTATTCAAAGGGGCTTCATTGTAATTAGTTTGATGCATGGGAAACAAAAGTATTAACTCTTGGGCTCAGGAATCAAATTTTTCTAGCTCAAAGTTAACGAACGTATATGCATGTTCGTTGGGAGCAACCAGCCTGAAAAGATTTAACAGCTCTTTCCCTTTTTTAAAGGAAATTGCTGTAGGGCAGTTCCACTCTCTCATCATTACTGTGCAACTTTTGTTCACTGGAACACATTTAGGGACAGAATCTCCTGTCCTTATCCATGCTGAGTGACACCTTACTTTGAAGGTACTCCATGGGCAGCTGAGTAGAAATTAATCATTATAGTATCTGAGCACCTCAGTAGGGCTTTCCGCAGAGTGAAGTGCTACTCAACATGAATAAGATTGGCAGAATCTGTTCCTTAGTTTGTTAGGCCTGGTCTACACTAGGCGTTTATGTCGAAGTTAGCACCGTTACATCGAATTAACCCTGCACCCGTCCACACCGCGAAGCTATTTAGTTCGACATAGAGGTCTCTTTAATTCGACTTCTGTACTCCTCCCCGACGAGGGGAGTAACGCTAAATTCGACATGGCCATGTCGAATTAGGCTAGGTGTGGATGGAAATCGACGCTAATAGCTCCGGGAGCTATCCCACAGTGCACCACTCTGTTGACGCTCTGGACAGCAGTCCGAGCTCGGATGCTCTGACCAGCCACACAGGAAAAGCCCCGGGAAAATTTGAATTTGAATTCCTTTTCCTGTCTGGCCAGTTTGAATCTCATTTCCTGTCTGGACATCGTGGCGAGCTCAGCAGCACTGGCAACGATGCAGAGCTCTCCAGCACTGATGGCCGTGCAATCTCAGAATAGAAAGAGGGCCCCAGCATGGACTGATCGGGAAGTCTTGGATCTGATCGCTGTGTGGGGCGATGAGTCCGTGCTTTCCGAGCTGCGCTCCAAGAAACGGAATGCAAAGATCTACGAGAAGATCTCTAAAGACATGTCAGAGAGAGGATACAGCCGGGATGCAACGCAGTGCCGCGTGAAAATCAAGGAGCTGAGACAAGGCTACCAGAAGACCAAAGAGGCAAACGGACGCTCCGGATCCCATCCCCAGACATCCCGTTTCTACGAGGCACTGCATTCCATCCTAGGTGCGGCCGCCACCACTACCCCACCACGGACCGTGGACTCTGAGGATGGGATATTGTCCACGGCCGGTTCCTCGGACATGTTAGCGGACAGGGAAGATGAGGAAGGAGATGAGGAGGACGAGGCAGTCGACAGCGCTCACAACGCTGATTTCCCCGACAGCCAGGATCTCTTCATCACCCTTACAGAGATCCCCTACCAACCGTCCCCAGCCGTTACCCCGGACACAGAATCTGGGGAAGGATCAGCCAGTAAGTGTTGTAAACATCTAAACATTTATTTTTAACAGAACAGGAATATTAACAATAACAAAAATGGGTTTCTCATGATTAGTTTGCCCTAGGTGCTTAACGGTTCAGTCCTGGGCAGTGCAACTATTGAAAAAAAATCTAACAATGTCCGGTTTTGCATGATTGTCCTGCCCAAGCCGCTCTACTGTTTAGTCACTGCTAGTGCAGCTAGAGTAAAATGCGGTCTATATGTCCGGGGATAGAGCAGAAATCCTCCTGTGACATCTCGATGAAGCTCTCCTGGAGGTAATTGGAAAGCCGTTGCATCAGGTTCCTGGGGAGAGCGGCCTTATTGGGTCCTCCGTAGTATGACACATTGCCGCGCCACGAGACAATCAAGTACTCAGGAATCATTGCTCTGCACAGCAGGGCGGCATACGGCCCTGGTCTTTGGAGGCTTTCCCGGAGCATTCTCTCTTTCTCGCTGTCAGAGATCCTCATGAGGGTGATGTCGCTCATGGTGACCTGCTTTGAATTAGGTAGGGGAATGTTAGTGTTGGGACTGCTTGCCCGTTCCTTTACAGAACTGTAACCGCTGGTTTGCAGCCACGCGGCGGAGGCGGGAGAGGGGCAGCCTACAGGGATCGTTCCCGGGGACAGCCGCGAGGGGGTGGGACAGGGGCAGAGTTCCTGCTTGCCGGATTGCTGGCAGCAGGGACTGACATTGCTTTCAATGTGAAATGAGGCCATTTCTAATATTAAAGTTTTAAGCTGCCACAAGTCTACGGCTTACCATGTCTGCCTGCAACAGAAATTCCGTTGTCCTGCCCCGCTTCTCAAATGTGCTGTGCAAGACCCCAGGCACTGAATGCGAAGGCCGAGAATTCGACCTTGTGCTGAGTGCGCATGTGATAGGTGCTGTGCATGGTCTTGTTCACAGAGAAAGACTATGTTCTTTGTTCACAACTACATTTATCTTTCTGAGGAATTCACTCCCTTTTTCCCATTCCCACAGCCACATCTGTGACTGTCTCACAACGTAGCCTGGCATCACACTCCCAGAGGCTAGCGCAGATTAGGCGTAGGAAGAAGAGGACACGGGAGGACATGTTCTCGGAGCTTATGGCCTGCTCCCGAGCCCAGGCAGCACAGCAGACCCAGTGGCGGGAGAACTTGTCCCAAATGCACCAAGCAAACATGGATCGGGAGGAGAGGTGGCGGCAGGAAGACCAGCAGGTGACTCAAACGCTGCTTGGACTACTGAGGGAGCAAACGGACACGCTCCCGCGCCTTGTGGATGTTCTGCAGGAACGGAGGCAGGAGGACAGAGCCCCGCTGCAGTCTATCTCTAACCGCCCTCCCCCGCCACCAAGTCCCATACCCACCTCACCCAAAGTCCAAAGAAGGAGGGGCGGCAGAGTCCGTGCTAACTCTCACTCCACCCCTGCAGAGAGCTCTAGTAATAGAAGGCTCTCATTCCCCAAAATTTGACAAGTTCTTTCCTTCCCGCCTGACACAAGCCCCCGTCCAAGTTTCACCTCCCAGTTCCATGTGTAGTTGATAATAAAAAATAAGTTTCTGTTAATTACTGTTTCCATCATGTTCTTTTGGAGGAGGAGGGGAAAGGGGGTTGGTAATTGGACAGGACAGTCACCTTTGGCAGGGTACATAGGCGGGGGCAGGTACAGCAGCAGGGCACATACACAGTGCAGTGACTAGTAACCTGGTCAGTCTGGGAGGTGGTTTTCATGTTATGTTGTGGGGGGTGGGTTGCTCTGTGACTTTGTGGTGGGGGAGGGCAGTTACAGATCTTAAGCGGCGGTCCTTATGCAGGATCACAGAGCCACGCAGCAGGGGATCTGTAACCGTCCTCCCCCTGCCACAAAGTCACATAGCCCCCCCCCCATACACACAGTCCCGATCAGGAGGGGTGACAGGCTCCGTTGAAACAACCAGCCCACCACAGCGGAGCCTGTCAATCCTTGAGTTTAGAAGCTTCATTTGCGTCACTGCACTACACCCGCCCCCCACCACAGTCTGCGTCCCAGTTTTAAAACATTCCCGCGAAAACAGTAATAAAGACAACGGTGTTCATTAACAAAGTAGAAGTGATTTTATTTCTAAACGTGTGTTGGAAGGGGGTGAAGGGGGTATGTAACTGGAGAGGATAGTCAACATTAACTGGGTAAAGAAACGGGGGCAGGTTCAGCTTCTCTGTACACAAACTTAAAAGTCACAGGTTACCCTGCTCACTCAGGAACCTAGCTTTCAAAGCCTCCCGGATGCACAGCGCGTCCCGCTGGTCTCTTCTAATCGCCCGGCTGTCTGGCTGTGCGTAATCAGAAGCCAGGCTATTTGCCGCAACCTCCCACCCCGCCATAAAGGTCTCCCCCTTGCTCTCACAGAGATTGTGGAGCACACAGCAAGCTGCTATAACAATGGGGATATTGGTTTCGCTGAGATCACAGCGAGTCAGTAAGCTTCTCCATCTCCCCTTGAGACGGCCAAAAGCACACTCCACCACCATTCTGCACTTGCTCAGCCGGTAGTTGAAGAGTTCTTTTTCACTGTCTAGGGCGCCAGTATAGGGCTTCATGAGCCAGGGCATTAGCGGGTAGGCTGGGTCCCCGAGGATGACTATAGGCATCTCCACATCCCCAACAGTTATTTTGTGGTCCGGGAAGTAAATACCTTGCTGCAGCCGTCTAAACAGACCAGAGTTCCTGAAAACACGAGCGTCATGAACCTTGCCCGGCCATCCGACGTAGATGTTGGTAAAACGTCCCCTGTGGTCCACCAGTGCTTGCAGCACCATGGAAAAGTAGCCCTTTCTGTTAATGTACTGGCTGGCCTGGTGGTCCGGTGCCAGGATAGGGATGTGAGTTCCATCTATGGCCCCACCGCAGTTTGGGAATCCCATCGCTGCGAAGCCATCTATGATCGCCTCCACGTTTCCCAGGGTCACTACCTTTGGCAGCAGTACATCAACGATTGCCTTGGCTACTTGCATCACAACAACCCCCACGGTAGATTTGCCCACGCCAAAGTGGTTCGCGACTGACCGGTAGCTGTCTGGCGTGGCAAGTTTCCAGAGGGCTATGGCCACTCGCTTCTGGACAGTCAGGGCTGCTCGCATCCGGGTGTCATTGCGCTTCAGGGCAGGGGACAGCAACTCACAAAGTTCAAGGAAAGTTCCCTTCCGCATGCGAAAGTTTCGCAGCCACTGGGATTCATCCCAGATCTGCAGCACTATGCGGTCCCACCACTCAGTGCTTGTTTCCCGTGCCCAGAATCACCGTTCCACGGCATCAACATGACCCATTGCCACCGTGATGTCCTCGGCGCTGGGTCCCGTGCTTTCTGAGAGGTCTGTGCTACTCTCAGACTTCAGGCCCTCACCGCGGTGCCGTAGCCTCCTCGCCTGACTTATCTGCATCTGCCTCAGGGAAAGGTGGATGATAAGCTGCGAGGCGTTGAGAGCGGCCACAACTGCAGCGATGGTCGCAGCGTGCTCCATGCTCGCAGTGCTGTGGCGTCCGCGCTGTCACTGACTAGAAAAGTGCGCGAACTGATTTCCCGCCGGCGCTTTCAGGGAGGGAGGGCGGGAGTGATGGACGGATGACGACAGTTACCAAAAAGCACCCTCGAGACATTTTTTTTTACCCAGAAGGCATTTGCGGCTCCACCCAGAATTCCAATGGGCAGCGGTGACTGCGGGAACTGTGGGATAGCTGCCCACAGTGCACCGCTTCCAATGTCGACGCTTTCCCCGTTACTGTGGACTCACAAAGTCGAATTACTGTCCTTAGTGTGGACACACACGTTCGACTTTGCAATATCGATTCCAAAAATTCGATTTAAGTAAAATCGAACTACTCTCGTAGTGTAGACATACCCTTAGTGTTTGAATGCAAGGTCTGTGATGAGGTGGGCACAATAAATACTGATTTTTAATATGAAATGTTTTCTATAACAATAATTTGCTTTATTTGTATTTTTAAAACCATTGTCAGATACAGATTTTGGAAACCAGTTATTAAAGAAAGTATATCTCTGTAATTTCCACGTGCAGTCCATTCAAAACCTTTTGGATTTGACAATTAATAGAATGGAAATTGTCACTATCCTAGTTTAATAAAGCAACCACTTTTTCCTTGTTTGGATTTTCATAGGATTCTGTCACTTCTGCACGGATGTTACAGTCTGACCTAACAAAATATAAAAGCTGGACTTCAACTGCCTGATTACACTGCCTAGACCATTAGGCAATAAGTTATAGAAAGAAAAATATGTTTAGAATTTAACTTTGTCTTTCTCAAGCAATTATTGATGATCTCCATCTGAGAAGAGACATGCAGATTTTTAAAAATTTATTATTTTTTAGTATTTTTAAATGAGAAAACAAAAATATTAACTTTCAGCAAAAAGGGCTTTCAGATTTGTGGTGTTTTTCCTGCATATAAGGATACTGTTACAGATGTTTGTGATTATAATCTTTGCAAACAATTGTCAGAAAAATTCATCTGATTTCCAAAGACTGCAGAACAGCAGATGTGGATTTAAGTTTCAAACAACAGTATCCTTAATCATTTACATGTGGACACAAACAGAACTTGAAGCTCAGTGGGAAGTGACTGGATGCTTTGTTAGGCTGGTTTACAGTAGAGAGATGCATTTTCATTTGTCTGCCTTTCTCTCATAGCCCTTTTTAAAGGAGAGTTAATGAAAGAACAAGAAAGAGGCCTATTTTAATTTGATATTTGACTCTTTCTGGAAATCAAAAGGCTTAGGGACCACCTAAGATGGTTGAAGGTTTAACCTAATAGATTTCTTCATCTCTCTTCCTTTTGATAGTTTATAAACACAAAAAAAGATATTGGAGAATAGAGTAGTTCCATGTCAGCAGCCCATTTTTAAAGGCAATGATTAGTGATAGCCAGCTTTGCCTGTAAGAGGTCTTAAACTAAAGTACAGCTACTGGACGGTAATTCTGTAGATAAGGACTGAAAATTTGCTCAGGTCCAATGTAGAAACTCAGAAAAATCCTTTAGAAAGCTCGTTTTGTGCAAGTGTTTTAGCAGTGTCCATAAATTGGGAGGTGTGGGGGGGGATGGGGGAAATGGAATTCAGTGGCTCTTGAGCTCACAATTGCGGGATGATTGTCAAAAAATTGTGGCAGAGTTGTGGACAAGCCATGGAAAATTGCGGATTTTTTTATTTTTTATTTATTTTTATATTTTATTACTTTTCCACAATTTTCTGCAGCCACTGCATTTTGGATTTCAGATCCACATACTAATCAGATCCAATCAATCCTATTTCTAGATCTAGAGAGAGCAGCTCAAAGTGATATAGCACCGATACAAAAAAGTATTCAAGTGCTGTCAGGGCTAGCACTGCCTTTATGCACGAAGTTTTTGATTGGTGTCTTTAATTCAAAGGTAAGTATCAGATACTGGTGATTCCATCATTTAAAACTTTAGAAAAAATAGTTGGGTCATAGGATAGCAGCCAATTCTGTTAGTTTTGGTGGTTTGATGGATCACTTCGATGATTACCTGTTCTGTTCATCCCCTCTGAAGAACTTGGCGTTGGCCACTGTCGGAAGACAGGATACTGGACTAGATGGACCATTAGTCTGACCCAGTATGGCCGTTCTTATGTTACAACCACAATTACAGTGCTTATTACTGATTGATGAGCAAGTTTTGAAAAAGCTATTTGATCTGCTGAATAAGGAGACCTATACTAGTAATTGCTATATAATTTAAGCTTTCATTTAAAAATTGTCTAGCTCTTACCCTTCCAGATATCTTCACAATCATCTGATGCAAATAAAAACTGGTGAAGCAGTGTCTTCATGAGTCTGCAGAGAAAAACTTAGTGCCTCTGCAGCTGCTTAGCTTTGACAACCTGTAGCTGAGTAAAATTGATAAGCTTCTAGTCTGTTTCACTGCCACTATTCAGAACCTTGTGGGAAGTACTGACAAAATTCATGTCAGTTTTATGTCACTTCTTGGGGGATCTGTGAGCAGCAGCACGGTCTGCATTTCTTGTTATTTCAGGTAATTAACAATGGAAGAGCACCCCAAAAATGGAGAGTGGGGGATGAAAAAAAGATAGGGATGGACCTCTTTCCCCCTTCATCACACGCCACCTCAGTACCTTTCTGGAACTTCGGGACTTTTCAGGAGAGATCAGAGACAGAAAACTCTTCTCCCTTCTAGTAGTTAGAGCACTGAACTTCAAAATTTGAACCCTACTAGCGGGAGGCTGAGATGAAATATAGAGTTACAAATCAGGGTCCAGAGAGAACACCCTAATAGAATTCTGAGTACTTTCCCTTTCCTAGCAGCTGGGATGACAGGAGTGCCTGGCTTCTCACAATGATGTTGACCCGAGACCTTACTGATGGTCGTTCCTTACCCTTACTTTCTACCCTACATGCTCTTTTTTTTTTTTTTTAAATCTATTTCTAGCTATTTGGTTTAGCCTTCTGGCAAGTAGGCGTCTCGTAAACTTTTCAAACTTTGATGATGGCAATACAAATTTACAAAGATAAAACATAGAAAAAATACTACCGGGGGAAAGATACCCAAAGACCAAAAGGAATTTTTTGAAGAAGTTATTTTAATTAAATGTTCTAAAAGCATCAGCAGTATTGTGATTTCAGGCTAAAATTACTGTGTCTGAGGTCAGTCCTGAGTGGTGGTTTGACTGGAGTTTATATATACTTACAAAATCTTTTCATAGACATTCTTTAAGATTAATCTGTCAGTACTTTACTAAGGCTATGTCTACACTACCGCGGTAAGTCGACCTACGCTACGCAACTCCAGCTACATGAATAATGTAGCTGGGGTTGATGTACCTTAGGTCGAGTTACCACAGGGTCTACACTGTGGGGGGTGGGGTCAATGAGCGAAACTCTCCAGGTGACTTACCTTATTCTTCTTGTCGGAGGTAGAATACAGGGTCGACTAGAGAGCGATCTGCTGTCGATATGGCGGATCTTCACTAGACCCGCTAAATCGACCGCCTGTGGATCAATCTCAGAGCATCAATCCCAGCTGTAGTGTAGATGTAGCCTAAATGACCAATTGTTTTCTCCTCCTGTCTGCTTCTATGTGACCTTAGTTTGCCCTTGTTTGACCTTAGTTTTTAATATTTTTCTTTCAAAGTAGATGCCTTCATGGATATAATTTGTTTATATGTTTTTCAAAATAAAGCAAACCTAATGATGTCCAAAACAAAATTCCTATAACCAATATGGTTTGTAATTTTTACCCTTGGTCTAGAATGACTTAGAGGTAAGTATTTTTCATTAAACATGACTTTACAAACATTGTCAAATGTTGTGGTTCAAAGGTTAATACATTGAGATTTTTCTGCTCCATTTAATCTACAGAGAAAATATGGGTTATTGTGGACAACCTGCTGCAATGCATACAGTACATTTATAAAGCTAATGGTGTTGGTAATGTTCAATTGAGAACCTGCCAATGATTTCTCAATGTTGCCAGAGATGTCAGCAGAATGAGGTCACAATCTACTTTAATGTATCCTAAAGGTCCTAAGAATGGCCCTACTGGGTCAGACCAAAGGTTCATCTAGCCCAGTATCCTGTCTTCTGACAGTGGCCAGTGCCAGGTGCCCCAGAGGCAGTGAACAGAACCGGTAATCATCAAGTGATCCATCCCCTGGTTGCTCATTCCCAGCTTCTGGCAAACAGAGGCTAGGGACACCATCCCTGCCCATCCGGGCAAATAGCCATTGATAGACCTATCCTTCATGAAATTATCTAGTTCTTTTTTGAACCTTGTTATAGTCTTGGCCTTCACAGCATCCTCTGGCAAGGAGTTCCACAGGTTGACTGTGCGGTGTGTGAAAAAATACTTCCTTTTGTTTGTTTTAAACCTGCTGCCTATTAATTTCATTTGGTGGCCCCTAGTTCTTGTGTTATAAGGAGGAGTAAATAACACTTCCTTATTTACTTTCTCCACACCAGTCATGATTTTATAGACCTCAATCATATCTCCCCTTAGTTGTCTCTTTTCCAAGCTGAAAAGTCCCAGTCTTATTAATCTCTCCTCATATGGCAGTAGTTCCATACCCCTAATCATTTTTGTTGCCCTTTTCCGAGCCTTTTCCAAGTCCAATATATCTTTTTTGAGATGGTGCGACTACATCTGCACACAGTATTCAAGATGTGGGCATACCATGGATTTATATAGAGGCAACATGATATTTTCTATCCTATTATCTATCCCTTTCTTAATTATTCCCAGCATTCTGTTAGCTTTTTTTGACTGCCGCTGCACATTGAGTGGATGTTTTCAGAGAACTATCCACAATGACTCCAAAGTCTCTTTCTTGAGGGGTAACAGCTAATTTAGACCCCATCATTTTATATGTATAGTTGGGATTATGCTTTCCAATGTGCATTACTTTGCATTTATCAACATTAAATTTCATCTGCCATTATGTTGCCCAATCATCCAGTTTTGAGAGATCATTTTGTAGCTCTTCGTAGTCTGCCTGGGAGTTAACTATCTTGAGTAGTTTTGTATCCTCTGCAAATTTTGCCACCTCACTGTTTACCCCTTTTTCCAGATCATTTATGAATATGTTGAATAGGACTGGTCCCAGTACAGACCCTTGGGGGACACCACTGTTTACCTCTCTCCATTCTGAAAACTGACCATTTATACTACCCTTTTTTTCCTATCTTTTAACAAGTTACCATGAGAGCACCTTCCCTCTTATCCCGTGGCAGCTTACTTTGTGTAAGAGCCTTTGGTGAGGGACCTTGTCAAAGGCTTTCTGAAAATCTAAGTACACTATATCCACTGGATCACCTTGGTCCACATGCTTGTTGACCTCCTCAAAGAATTCTAGTAGATTGGTGACGCATGATTTCCCTTTACTAAAACCATGTTGACTCTTCCTCAACAAATTATGTTCATCTATATGTCTGACAATATTGTTCTTTACTATAGTTTCAACCAGTTTGCCTGATACTTACCGGCCTGTAATTGCTGGGATCACCTGTGGAGCCCTTTTTAAAAATTGGCGTCACATTAGCTATCCTCCAGTCATCTGGTACAGAAGATGATTTAAATGATAGATTACAGACTACAGTTAGTAGTTCTGCAATTCCACATTTGAGTTTCTTCAGAACCCTTGGGTGAATACCATCTGGTCTTGGTGACTTATTGCTGTTTAATTTATCAATTTGTTCCACAACCTCCTCTAATGATACCTCAGTCTGGGACAGTTTGACAGAGGTCTTCCTCTTTTCAAAAAGAAAAAAGTGCATATTAAAGGGAAACTGTCAGAATCTGTTGGAGAATGTCATCATAATTGTAAGAATCTTTTCTTCTAATTCATTAATTTCACCAGAAACTTCATTTTAATTAAAAAGTCAGTTTATTCAGAATGTCTGGCTGATTTGTGCTTTTTTGATGCACGGTCAGCAGAGGGAGCACAAATTAAATAGCATACTGATCCACTCTTCAGAAATGAGCTGACATCATTGATGATGGTGGGGGGGTGGAGGGAAGGGCCCTCAAGCAAGGAAGTAAACAGAAATATGTTAATTTTAAGCTCCATTTCAAACATGAAAAATATCAATATTTGCCTAATAGGAAAAAAGTTATTGGCAAATGTGTTCTCAAGCCAAGAGAATAGCATGAAAAATGGAGTCAATATTAAGAACTCTAAAAAAAAAAAAAGTGGATGCTGGAGGATGAGAAAAGCACTTGAAAAAACGAATGTTTATTTTTTTTACTCTTGCCATCCAAATAGATAGTTGTTTGTGCTTTGACATCTTTCTGATCTCTCATATTTTTTCCAAAAGAGTCTGTAAATGGCCTTTTTTCAGGAGATAAAGCTGGCTTTGGGGATGAAGTGAATGTTCTTTCTTGGACCAGGTACTAGAGGTGTTGAGGGTCATCAATTATGATAGCACTCTACTGTAGATCTTAAGCTTGTTTGTGCTACCATTATATGTGTTTGAGCTGCAGTGGCACCAGGAATATTCACTGCGCTGTCACTGGCTCTCTGCCACCTCACCAGCCCACTCTTGAGTTCTTCCTATTTAAACTCACTTTGACAAAAGCTTTTAGCAAATTTTCAGTTGAAAGTACAGGGTGAAATCCTGGCCCTCTCTGAAGACAATGACAAAACTCCAATTGATTTCAACATGGCCTGGATTTGACACAGTGTTTTCAAAAGAGGGGAGTGAACAGTTAACAGCTTTGTATGCAAAGGAAGTAACCTTTTTTTTCTGAGCCTGAAAATGTATTGATGAACCAGAGTAATAGACCCTGCTTATAATGTGGCCATCTGTAGAAAGAATACCTTTTCAGCTTTGTAAGAGACATCGAGAAACTGTCAGACTCAAGTTATCTTAGTGTTTGCCAGTTGAGGATAAGCCAACAGCTGTACTTTGCACTCACTCCCTGCAGGCATTACAACAAGGAGAAGATTTCAAAGAATTAAAAACAGCATTTCCATTAGGCTTTAAAAGTTTGGGGTCAGACAAACATCCTTGTTTGGTTTTCAATCAAAAATGCCAGGAGACCAAGGGTGATCGCCTCATGATTTCCTACATGGCATAGTGTACCGCGGAACTTCCCTTTTTTTTATTTATTTTTTTAGGTGGTGGATTTTCCCCTTGGAAAAAAATGTTTCAGCATTGGTTGCTCTAGTTCCTAGGGTTCATTGATTGATTGTGCCTGTCAAGCTGTCTGGAATAGCTCATGACTGTGAGTGCCAACCTCAGGGCAGACTGTCAAAAAGCAGAGCACAAACCCCAAACTGGTTGTGAAGTCTATACTTAGATTTTTCCAACCAAGTATCAAGTGTGAACTCCTCAAGCACTATAGTAGCCTAACCATGGAGTCACAGACAGTCCCCTTGTGTACTGCAGTCTATCTTGCCCCCCCAGACAAACTTACCTTTGTTATAGATGATCTCTTACACAAAAAATCACAACAATATTCAGGTTACTCCCAGTCCCATAGAACCAGTAACTGACCCCAGGTAAATTGGACTTTAGATCTCTCACCAAAGACAATGCTTGTAGCCAAGCCTAAAAGTTTATTAACCAGGAAAAAGAAATGAGTGTTATGTACCAGATTAAAGCAGTTAAATATACAGACACAAGTGAGTTACAATCTTTAGTTTCAAAAAGTAATAGAAGCTGCTGTAACGTACAAGCTCAGTGTGTCCTTTAGGGCTAACCCAAGCTAAGCCCCTTGGGGATCCCTTGCTTATGCTGAGAAATGTTGCCATCTCAAATTCCAAGCAGCATAGTGATACAGATCCTTCTGTTCAGGGATTTTTATTCCTTTCTCCCAGAGTTCAAACTGTGATGAGCCAAGGTTGGGGTGTCCTTATTCTATGGAAACACCATTAGTTTGTCACGTTGAAATTTTGAATCTCTATAGTTGGCCTACACCATGCTAGTTCAGCTTTCAAGGAATTTTTACATAGGAGAAGTAAGGAGAGCCAACAATATTTTTAAAGCGTTAATATTAATTTGGTAAAAGCAGAGAAAAGTCTTGGTGGTGTATTTTCCCTCTGTGTCTGGAGAATTTACATGTGTAACTCTCCTGTATTTGTCGGTCTCTGTGTATGTTTATATGCTGACTGTAGTAACTGGAACAACTGTTTTGGGCAGTGAAAAAAGAGAAGTAGAAATTTAGGGAAAACAAAACTTTTTCACCAGGAATTCATTATGCTGTAACAAATTATTTGCCATTTTTTACAGAACTTAATTAGATTAATTTAAACAAATGTATTTCCAATTATATTATTTGACATGATGGGACTTCGGCAAAGAACTGAAGCATGCTGTCACAGCTTTCAAACAGGACTATTTATTTTTATCTACTTTACTACTTTATCTATTGTTTACTTTGACTATCTGCTTTACAAAGCTGATGACAAAGAGCCAATAAAACACAAAGATTTTATTTATTGAATTACCAGAACAGACTGTGTAATTTTCCGAAAATGAAGATGATAATCTATAGCAGTGTTTAAACAAACTGGCTCCAGAGTCAGCCTAGAATGACAAAAATTGAAAAGGCAAAGAAAAGGTTCTTTGTGGTGTGCAAAACCACACAGTTAACATATTTCTTAGAGGCTGTTGAATTCCCACTGTCCCTGGGGTTGGCTATTTCACCATCTGCAAAACTGAGTACAATTTTAACTCCTACCAAACAGTGGCAAATTAATTTTACCTTCCTCTGGCTGGCATAAAAGAAATACTACTTAATGGATTTGTAAGCCCCCGTCGGAAGGGCAGACTGGATGAGAGATGGGGTTGCTCATGATTTCCAGAGTTCTGTGAAAACTGTGGGAGGTTTTCTACAGGCAGGAAAACTAGAGAGAGAGATAACTGAATAAGGTTCTTATTTTCGGTTGAATGTAACCGTAATATTTTACTGATACACATGAAAAGCCTTTAGTTTTTCTCAGTACCTCTATTTCTGTTTTCTTCTTAATTTTGCATTACATTTTTTAGGAAATTATAATAAATGTGGCACCTCTTGTATCTCTTATTTGAAATAGATAATTTATTATCTTCTCTTTAGAATTTGAAATTAATATATATTTTAATT
The DNA here is from genome assembly GCF_011386835.1 of Chrysemys picta bellii. Lineage (NCBI taxonomy): Eukaryota > Metazoa > Chordata > Testudines > Emydidae > Chrysemys > Chrysemys picta. Next base: position 44,522,113 of record NC_088796.1, read on the forward strand.
TGCTCTTTGTATTTGCTGTCAGTGAGAGCTGAACAGAACATTTCTCCCTTATTGATCACATTCCAGGCACTGTTGTATATGCAGCTTCTGCAACTTTATAAGAAATTGCTATGATCATTTTAATATGCTGTAAAGCCCTTTAAAGCTTATTAATCTTTTTGGATAATGTTCTGTTTAGACTCTTTTCCCCAAAAGCTACCTCCTCACCACCAAGACTTTGATCACAGCACCTGCAGCAGTTCCAGCCATTGGTGAACTCTTTGAAAACTGACCTTGGCTCTAGAATAGAGACTCCTAAAGGACACTGTGAAGATCCCTGCCTTACCTTTGTTGCATTTTAGATGGGCTGTGGGAGGAGTGGATGAATTTTTTTATGCTTTGTTCTGTTCTACGTGTTCAAGAGAAGGGAGGATTGTTTGTATGGGTTGAAATCTTGGCTCCACACAGTCTGTTGATGTAAGTGGGGCAAGGATTTCACCCACAATGTGGGAAGGAGTCAGGAGCTGTGTGTGTGAGATTAATGATCTTGGATTCAGATTGAACTTTTCCAAAATGGTATATGGCCACTCACCCAAGTGACTAACCAAAAAAAAAAAAAAAAAAAAAAAAAATTACCAAACAAAACAAAACAAAAAAAACCCCAAACAAAATTGGACATGAGACTTCAATCCCTTATCTTCTAAGTAATACAAGTGTAAATTCATCCAGTTTCAAATGTATTCTCACACAGGATTAACAAAATTATAGTAATGAACCTTTCATCTCTGCCTCTCACTCTTCCCTCCCTCCCCCCACTAATTGGGGCCACATCAAAAGCCAGAAGAGTCCCATGTGCTCTCATTGAAACTAAAGCAGACATTTTGACGTCAGCCTGTGTTCCAGTTTTATTAAACTGTTCTCATGGTATTTAAATTAGATCTGGTAATATTGTCAATAGTTTATCTAAATTTAGCCATTTTTTCCTGTACATAATTTGTCCATGAATAGACTTTGATTTGTATATGTCTGTTTGTTCTTTGTAATGGTCTGAACAGTTTATGTGAACAAATATCAGCCTATAACTTGTTTAAATGGTTCACTTACATGGTTTTTGCTATTTTTGGTCACATGGTATTGTTTCTGCTTACTGATAGGGTGTCTGAAACATTACAAGCAAAATAATGAATATATTCTTCCACCCCTGCGCACAAATATAAGGGTGAATACAGATATTTGTATGAGCACAGTTCCCAAAAGTTTTCAGGGACAAAAACATGTTCATTCAAGTAGAAAGAGGGGCATATACCAAAGTCAGTGAACAGCTGTTCTGAATGTGAACAAACATTATGAACAGCATTTTGCAATATTTACCCAGCTCTACTCTAAGTGAAGTAAACCATAATGTCTACCAGGAGAGTATAAATGATTCCAGTTGCTCCTTTCTAGGAAAGGACAAATTGAAAGGGGAATAGTTGGGGTGGCAGTATGTTCTAGTGGATACAGCACCAGATTACGCCTCAGGAGACTTGGGTTCTATTCCTGGCTCTGTCCCTGCCCTGTTGGTGATATTAGACAAGTCATTCCATTTCCCTATTTGTAAAATGGGGCTAATGATTCTGACCTTTGTAATGTGCTTTGAGAGCTACATATGAAAAACGAACTCTTACAGCAGTTATTCCTTATTAGTTTTATTTGTATCTGAAGTCCTCAGAGCCATGATGATATGGAGACTGGGCTTAAATTAGGAAATTCTCCATTATTTCTCAGTTATACAGTGTTGTTTCCAAGAAGCATCCAATATAGTAGCTATAGTGCATAAATTGGAGGGTAGTCACAAAGATGTGGTCACTGTAACATGCATTCTGAGCTGTATTATTAGCTTTTGGTCCCAGTATTTGTTATGATTATGTGTTAAACTAGTTAGTTGTAGTGTTTTTTTGTTGTTGTGTTGCAGGTTTGCTTTTTGGGGTCACACTTACTGCACTCTGATGCAGTATTTATAATTTTGCAAAACCATTATGAAGCACTGATAGGCTAGCTTGAAGATTGAGACCTGTAACTCCTGTATGTGGTATTTGTGGTAACTTTATTTTTGAAACTTACTTTTATTTATACTTATAAAATTGGGGATTCAAAGCTTTGAATAGGAGAAGAATAATTATATGGAAATTGAACAAGTCTGGAATGTATGCTTAAGATATTATCCTTGTGGAGTTTGTTGTTTTCCTAGCTGCATGTAAAGCCTTGAAACTGCCTTTGACTAAAGATTTCTGAGAATCTAATACAGGGGTCTCAAGCACACGGGATGCGGGCTGCATGTGGCCCGCAGAGTTATTTCCTGTGGCTCACCATAGGCGCCGACTCCACCAGCAGCCAAGCTCCCCTCATCCTCCGACCCCTTCCTTCTCCCCGCCCCCCGAGCGCGCCACATCCCCAGTCCTCCGCCTACCTCCCAGCACTTCCCGCTGCCAAACAGCTGTTTGGTGGCATTTAGGACTTTCCAGGAGGGAGGGGGAGGAGCGGGGATGCAGTGTGGTCAGGGGAGGAGGTGGAGGAGAGGTGGGGCGGGGATTTGGGGAAGGGGTTGGAATAGGGGCAGGGAGGGGGCAGAGTTGGGACAGGGACTTTAGGGAAGGGGTTGGAATGGTGGCGGGGAAGTGGTGGGAAGAGGCTGGGCAGGGGTGGGGCCTCATGGACTAGATGAGCAGTCTGAGGTATGAAGTTCAGCATGTATGATTCTTCGCTGTGAGTAGTTGAGAAGAATATTTGTTAAAAGTGGCGACGTATTTTGTATGAATAGTTACTTTAAAAAGTTCCTGCCATTACAGCTATGTTGATAGACTGTTAGTGTAGATCATCATCAGTGTTACTGACCACATAAGGAATAGTTACAGGTGTTTATATTTTATTAAAACCCCTCTTCGCATTACAATTTTAAAAAAGTTAATACACTGACTTTTAATAGCATACTATATTACTTTTCATTTTTTTTTAATTTTTGACTATACTTTTATATCATTGTATGAAAAGGTTTCAGTCATGCAGCCCTTGAGCCAATGTACTAGTCCTCATGTGGCCCTCGTGGTGATTTGAGTTTGAGATCCCTGATCTAACAGCTTGTGCATGACTTATTAACTAAGGCTCCAACAATATGATTTTGGTTATGCTTGTCATGTACTAATGCTTTCAAAGCCATGGGCATTGCCTCTCCACGAGTATTCGCTTCAGTTGTTGGATGTCTGTAAAGTGATAGCTTGCACTTAATTTTGCATTTAGCTGTTGAATAGGTAAGTATGTTAATATCTGTGGACTGGGCTTTTGGGGAAAAAAGTGCTCAATACCCTGTATGTTACCCCCAATGACCAATAACTGACGCTTCAAATTTTCTGTATCGTTTATTTTTCAAATATTATCTAATAAACTTTTAAATCTCTGATTTTCCCTCTGCTTAATACTTTAGCATTGTCCCCCTTTTCCTTTCCACTTCTTTTTATTAATTTCTTCTAAATGTGTATGCTCCTAGATTTTTGTAACTGATTTATAGCTTTTGTTGTCATCAACAAACTGGTGAATATTAACTAAAGGGATTAATTATGAAATTTCTTTTAAAACAAGCAAACTTTTCTTGTTAAATCCTAGGTATTATGACTGCAGAATTATAGCAATATGACCTAATTTGAGTGCATGTAGTTATTAGCAGTTGCAGATTGACAGCACTGAACACTTCTGGCCACAGAACATATAAACCAGGGACACGGTATTCATATAAACATCATCATACTTTCTGTTTAAAAAAACTTAGTTAGCAACAAAGGTTTTAATTGGTGACATCGGAGATGGAAGCTTTTGTGTGTAATATAGGTATCTGCCTACTAGAATGGCTATTGAACAGGACAATAGTTATTTCCCAGAACCATCCAGGATCCCATGTTAACATTCTTAAGAGTGAATGCATTTTCTTCATGTTCCTTTCTGTTAATTTAGAATGTCTCTCTGTTGCAGTTTACCGTTTAGTATATCCTCTGCTCTGCCAATAGGCAGCTAATAGAAAGTAGGAGCTCTTTCTAGACCGGGGCGGGCAAACTATGGGCCGCATCCAGCCCGTCAGGCATTTTAATTCTGCCCTCAAGCTCCTGCTGGGGAGTGGGGTCAGGGGCTTGCCCCGCTCCTGTGCTCCAGCCGGGGAGCCGGGTCAGGGGTTTGCTGTGCGGCTCCCAGAAGCAGCGGCATGTCCCCCCTCCATGGTCAATGGGAGCTGCAGGGGCAGCGCCTGCGGACAAGGCAGCGCGCAGAGCCGCATGGCTGGCGCCGCACCCCTACATAGGAGCCATAGGCAAGCATGTCACTGCTTCTGGGAGCTGCAGGGGTGGCACCTGCAGACAGGGCAGTGCGCAGAACTGCCTGGCTGCGCCTCCGCGTAGGAGCCAGAGTAGGGACATGCCACTGCTGAGGTAAGCTCTGCCCAGAGCCAGCACCCCTGAGCAACCCCCGCACCGCAACCCCCTGCTCCAGCCCTGATCCCCCTCCCAGCCCAGACTACCCTCCTGCACCCCAAACCCCTCATCCCCAGCCCTATTCCAGAGCCCACACCCCCAGCTGGAGCCCTCCCTCCCCCCCCCCCAGCCCCCTGCCCCAGCCCGGAGACCCCTCCCATACCCTGAACTCATCATTTCTGGCCCATCCCGGAGCCCTCACCCCCTCCCACACCCCAACCCCCAATTTTGTGAGCATTCATGGCCTGCCATACAATTTTTATATCCAGATGTGGCCCTCAGGCCAAAAACTTTGCCCACCCTGTTCTAGAAGCTCAATTATTGCCAAAAACAATTCCAGAGGCTCTGCCTCATTTATGCCCGATGGCTGAAAAAATAATGTGGCTACAACAGATGGTGATATATCTGAGGTTTATCTTTTCATATCTTAGGTAGTAATTGATTATTATTGATAAGATGTTAGTAACTGAAAATAGTATAGGATTTTTTTCAGTTTCTTCGTCAGTTGGAGGCTCATTGCATTACATGGTATTCTGGTTTGCTGTTTCAGGACTTCTCCAAATCCTATTGAAGTCAGTGGGAGTCTTTCCACTGATTTATTTAATAGTTGGATTGAGCTCCTGATGCAGATGAGCTATGTAAACTAAACATGAGTATCCATTTAGTTTTATTCTTGCCTGCCTGCCCCCTTTTATGATTTGGAAAACAAATAAAGATATAGTATTTTTAAAGGATTTATATTTTGGGGAAGAGCAGAGTTTGTTGTTTTTAAATCTGTATGTTCTAGAAAGTAATAGCATCTGGTCCTTTGGAAAATGTTGTTTGAGAAATACATTTGCTTGAATATTTGTTTTGGAGAACTTTAAGGACACTGTAGACATTAGATAATGGAATCCTCTGCAACCACTTGACAGTTACATTGCAAGTTTTTGTGTTTTCATCCCATCCTGCTGCTTTCCTGAATTCTCATCCAGAGAAATCAATCTGTTTGCATTGTTTTTCTCAGTTGCATCATTCTTCTTATTGTTTCTCACTCTTTTCTTACCCTCTCCTCAAGACATACTTTTGATTGTGACTGCTGAGTTCTGCCATAGCATTTTGCCTTGTGAACTGGAACTCACGGAATTCCCCCCAGTAAGAATGTATTTTGATGGAATTATGTTTCCTCCTTTTGGCATAGCAGGTAAACCTATGTTTGTTTTCCTGTGCTCCCTTATTTAACTGGAGTGACCACAAATGAATCAGGTTTAGTCCTAGATTTTACCTGATCAAAAGCAATTCTTACATAATATCTATCTTTCAAATAAAGATTCAAAGTAGCAGATCCTTTCCCAGTTTGAGATTTTTAAAGCTTAAGATGTCATTTTTAAACTGCAGAGGATTTTTATGCTGTCTATAAAGAAACTGCACAATATAAAAAGGAACAACTGGTGTACATTCAGGTTAGCAGAGTTTAAAATTAGTTTTAAGTAAATATTTACCAGACAGTCTTGTATATTGTATTGTAGTCTCTTTCCGTGAGGGTTTTAAAGAGATCAGAGCTGTTTTAAACAAACAAACAAACAAAAAAATACTGAATCAGCTGGCTAGTCATACTTAATTGTAGTTTTAAAATAATATGTTTAGACTCTTTGAGAAACTATTTGGAGAACTGAAGGTAATGTTTCCTACAAAGGTAGAAACTGGGTATCAGTTGTGCTCAACAAGGTATAGTAACTTGTCTATTTGGAACTGTGTGCGCTCTGAATTCTTTACCACTTCAGCTGGTTACGTTGTTAGATGTAATTAATTTAGATGTTTTGTTTTATTTTATTCAGCTATGAAGTCTTAGTTTTATTACTTTTTTCCATTTATTTACCATTGGTTCTTGTGAAGAATTTTCTTCAGGTTCACATATTTTCTAATTAGATTGAGACCATTTCCTATCTTTAAAATAGTCATAAAAATATAAATAGCAAGCAGGCAACAAAGTTAACAAATTCTATATGATGTATGAGGACTAAAGGACTCAGGATTTGATAAGGGAGTCCTCACCTTTAACCTCTAGTTTACTGAGTTGGCATCATCTGGTGACTTTTTACTGTTCTGTATGAAATGGTTTAGGATTGAAGAGTAAAACTGCAAATTAATAGCTATTCATATAGCATATAGAAAATTCACATTAAAACAGGATTGTAGAACAGCCATATAGTAGTGTGAGAGAGTCTCACAGCTACCTAGGAATTTAACAAAATGACATGTTATTTACTAACATCTTATCAAAGATTTGCAATTAACATCTCTAAGACTGCATGAAAAGGTAATTTCTTTAACTATTTTGTTCTGAGATCTCAGAGCCATTCCAATCCAATTTCTGAAGGCAGAGAACTTCATTCCTTAAGTACTTCCTTAGGGCTTCATTGAACCAGGACATCTGGAAGTTTTGTGCAACAGTTTTGTGAAAATAGGACTTTTTTTTTTTTTTTAAAGGCGCAACTGACTTGTAAAGAAAAGACACAGAAGAATAACTCAAGGCTATTGACCCAACCCACTGAGCTATCCCTCTCAAGGCTATTGAGAGATTCTAGATTGTTACGCAGAACATGGATAAATATCACTAGTGAGGATTATACCAAAGTACTGGATTGCCCAAGTGATTTGGCAATGGGGTACAGAGAGATTCATCATTTTAAGATGCCTCTTCCAATCTGGCCCATGTTGGTAGTAACCAAGCAGCTACAGTGGCCAGTCAGTGACCCAGTTGAGTCCTAAGATGAATTGGTCATTGTAGTTCCACTCGGACAGAGATCCACATCACTATAGTAACCCTTTTTGGCAATGATAGAGAGGTCAGTAACAATAGGCATTGTACTGTTAGGCTGCTGTGTGCTTTAAAGATATGAATGCAGCATTATTAATCAAAAAGTTCTGAATTCTGATCTTTGCTCACTATGCAGCCATGGCAAATTCAATCTCTCTGCTACAGTTTCCCCACCTGTGAAATGAGGATAATAATACTTAAGAAGCATATTGTAAAGATTAACTAATTACTGTTTGTATGGAGTCATGAATGTATCTAAGCATAGGGTCACTTTTCCACTCCCATTGATTTCAGTGCATGCTGGATTGGAGCCTTAGTTAATGCTTCATATTCTAGATTTTCAAACTAATATGCTTAAGCTTAATAAATGTAGACCTAAATCAAGTGTAAAAATTAACATTCATTTAAAGGAAAGCTTTACTGCTAAATTTGTCCATCTTTACCCCCAAATAGTTTATTTTGGCTTCTTTGTAAAGAAAATATAGTAACTTAATGCAGTGGTCAGCCAGATGTTTATTTTACTAGGTAACACACTGAGCGGGATCTTTCACATTCACAATGTAGGTCTGTTAATGCCTCAGTATTTATTCTCTTTAGTTTTGTGGGAATCACAAGGATTGTAAAATTTTAATCTTTGGTTAAACTCTTTTAACGATGTGTAAATATATGCCATGCCTATTTTTTGGATGAGGTGTGGTGGTGGGAGAATATGGATTATGGACATTAATCAGCAGTTTATTATAGTCACATCTGGATTGCATTAGCTGCAAGTTCAGAGCAGGTGTATTCAGGTGAAAGATTGCATCAATTAGTATTATGTGTTCCTTTTAAAGAGAAGTGCAAAAGTTCTATCTATTTTTTCTTGTTACTGATATAACTTGTAAATTATAACATTGATGTTTTCTGTATGCTGATTTGACTTTGCATACATATATAAAATAGACTTTTCTAGCTCAATATAACTTCAATTCTTGTTTTTATCTTTTCATTATAATGTACCTTACCTGGTTAAAGGAAAATAAAATTAAGTGTATCTTTGAGTGGCAAAACAGAGGTGAAAAGTCCACGTAATAGATGACAAGACATTTTAAAATATCCACTGTACGCCTGGAGCTGTTAACATTTTCTGTTGTTGAACATCCAAACAACTAGTGTTTTGTTAATATGCCAGTAGAGTCCCTCACCTAATCAAAACATATTTTTTTTCTGTTTTGCTATTGTTTCTGAAGCTAGCCTTGATGAGAGCTATTCAGTAGAGAGGTCTTTTTTTCCTTTCAGTTTTGTACTGTACTAAAATGATGCCAGAAGGAGAACCCATTGAATAAGTTGTTTCTGTACAGTGTGATGTAATTTTAGTGACTGGACTAGCTTTCTGTTCCGTGTCAACAAACTTGCATGAAAGAAATACATTTTTCTTCACATTTAGATATTTCCTTTTGACATAGTACCATATGTGCAGTGCTGCCATGGCTTATGTATGAAGAAAAAGCTACTTGAAAGGGATGTGTTAAAATAGAGGATATATCTGTGTTACTTGCTTCATTTTGCACAAAAGACTGACTGTGATAGAAAGTTGTTACATACTGATCCCAGCTCCCATTGTGTAGAAATTCTGTGTATAGCAGTAGTACACCTCTACCCCGATATAATGCTGTCCTCAGGAGCCAAAAAATCTTACCGTGTTATAGGTGAAACCGCGTTATATCAAACTTGCTTTGATCCACTGGAGTGCGCAGTCCTGCCCCCCCCTACCCCCAGAGCGCTGCTTTACCGCGTTATAGCCGAATTTGTGTTATATTGGGTCGCATTATATCGGGGTAGAGGTGTACTAATCAAGATGTTTGGGTTTCCATTAATAGTAACAAGCATATATGCCTTTTCTTGTTAAGATTGTGAATAGAGTTTTAAATTCATATTTCTGCCTGATGTAGAATTAGAAGACTATTGGTTTGTCCTTAAAGGTTAGGCTAAAATGTTTCTTCTTTACTAATGCATAAATAGTTAAATAGCTGAAAATGAAGGATTAAATGTTTTCCTCTTGGTGGTTGTGGTGGAGTAAACCGTGCAGCAAAATTTACAGCTAATCTAGTGGAAAGGGAGAAATGGTTTATTTCACACATTTTCAAACCAAATTAGGAGTCATGCAGGCTTTTGAAGAGGAGTCCGGAGCTGGAGCAGTGGAGCTGCAGGTTTTTACCTGGAGCTGGACCGGAGCCGGGGCACAGCTCCAAAGCCCTGGCAAGAGCTTCTCTTTCCCCCCCCCCCTTCATGTGCATTCCTGATGGGTCCTTTCCCCACCCCTTCCTATAATATATTAATCCTTGCTTCCTGGTACTGCACGATGCTGAGCACATTGCTTCCATAGCATTGTGTCTGCATGAAGAGTAAACACCCGATCCAGTATCAGAGGGGTAGCCGTGTTAGTCTGAATCTGTAAAAAGTAACAGAGGGTCCTGTGGCACCTTTAAGACTAACAGAAGTATTGGGAGCATAAGCTTTCGTGGGTAAGAACCTCACTTCTTCAGATGCAAGTAATGGAAATCTCCAGAGGCAGGTATAAATCAGTATGGAGATAACGAGGTTAGTTCAATCAGGGAGGGTGAGGTGCTCTGCTAGTAGTTGAGGTGTGAACACCAAGGGAGGAGAAACTGCTTCTGTAGTTGGATAGCCATTCACAGTCTTTGTTTAATCCTGATCTGATGGTGTCAAAATTTGCAAATGAACTGGAGCTCAGCAGTTTCTCTTTGGAGTCTGGTCCTGAAGTTTTTTTCTGTAAGATGGCTACCTTTACATCTGCTATTGTGTGGCCAGGGAGGTTGAAGTGTTCTCCTACAGGTTTTTGTATATTGCCATTCCTGATATCTGACTTGTGTCCATTTATCCTCTTGCGTAGTGACTGTCCAGTTTGGCCAATGTACATAGCAGAGGGGCATTGCTGGCATATGATGGCATATATAACATTGGTGGACGTGCAGGTGAATGAGCCGGTGATGTAGCTGATCTGGTTAGGTCCTGTGACGGTGTTGCTGGTGTAGATATGTGGGCAGAGTTGGCATCGAGGTTTGTTGCATGGGTTGGTTCCTGAGTTAGAGTTGTTATGGTGCGGTGCGTGGTTGCTGGTGAGAATCTGCTTAAGGTTGGCAGGTTGTCTGTGGGCGAGGACTGGCCTGCCTCCCAAGGTCTGTGAAAGTGAGGGATCATTGTCCAGGATGGGTTGTAGATCACTGATGATGCGTTGGAGAGGTTTAAGCTGAGGACTGTAGGTGATGGCCAGTGGAATTCTGTTGGTTTGCTCCCTATACTTCTGTTAGTCTTAAAGGTGCCACAGGACTCTCTGTTACCCGATCCAGGAAAGCACTTAAACATATTGCTTGGTTTTACTCATGTCAATAATCCTATTGAATTCAGATGCTTAAAATAGTATATGGTTCAGTAGTTTGCTGAACCTTTTTTCAGAAGATTAGCTGGCATGTTCCTATCTAAACACAGTTGTTTTCTTTTTACGATAGAACTTTACATCCTTAAACAGTTGGAATAATCTGAATTTATTTTAGTTAATGCTCTGCTGACTTTGACAGGTGAGGCACAAATCACAAAGTAGTTATTTCCACCCCCACCTGATGTATAATTAGTAGCTATTAAAAGCTTACCTGATTTATAGTTAAGAAGCAAGACGTGGAACTGGAGCTGCCACCACCGCTACCCGGGCTGGCATGGGAGAAGAGCATGAGGCAGTTCCAGGGCTCGGCGGCAGCTCCTCATGTATATGCATGGCACCCCCCCCCCCCCAATGGGAGAGAGGGCCAGGACGCCCCCCGGCCCTTGCAAGTCCCCTGCAGCCTGGGCTCAACTGCTGCAGTCCTCCTATGGGCTCACCAAGCGGTAGTTACCACAGCAGACCCCTTTTAAAGTGACTCCTGGGTGTGGGAAATTGTCATGGTAACAAGTCAGCTTCTTGCACTATTAGCTATACCAAGGTTTGAGCCTTACGCAGCATTACATTCTTCAAACTCTTTGGCATTGCGTTTTGCGACTGGAGAGAGTGAGTTGTGACATTTAAATCAAATCACAATTTGTCCTTCAATCTGTATATATTTATGAATTAAATAAAAAAGGAATATACACAATATGTTTTGTAACTTTTGGGAATTCTTGGTTAGGCTGTGCCTCACTTGCCTGGGCTGATGAGCTGCCCCTGAAGTGCTGCAAGACTAGTCCCTCGAGGGGGTTCCAATATTCATTTTACTGTACCAAGTGACTTCAGCACCTCTCTCTGGTCAGAGGTCCCACATAGCCTGCTTCTGTGTGAGCCACTCTTCACAACTGCCATGGAACATTTCCCACCCAGCAACTTATATCTCTCCAACAGATTCATGGCCCTGCCTTCTGCTGACCTACTACTGTTCAGCAAGTTCATCACCTCATTTTCCTTCTGCAAATGAGAGAAAAGTCATAATGAACCCAATCCTACTAAACATATCCTGGAAATTGAGGGTGTTCTTCACATTCCAGGAAGTGTCCAGAAGCTTGCAGAGTTGTACCTGAAGTCACAGTCCACTGTTTAGATTAATTATATTTTCCCATTTTAGAAAGTTTTTCAAATTTTTCATAAATGTCACCTAAATAGAAACATTAACTTAAATGGGTATTGGGCATGCAAATCCCTTAGCCATATTTGAAAACCTCTGCATAAATTCTTAACGTGGTAGAAGGGAATGGCAAAGGCATGTTCTTGAGCATACTTAATGGTTTATACATTACTCTTTCAAACATGCTTATTTTTCTTGGTTCATCAGTGGTTTGGAGTGGTGTCCAAAATGTTGCATTTTTTTGGTGAAGTAGAAATGTTATACTAGTGAAACATTAACCATGTGCAGCCTTTTATAAGAAAAGTTTTAAAATTCCAGGGACTATTAGGAATCATAAATTGTGTGGTTAGTATTTTTGGCTCTATAATAACTTTCTTACATTTCAAATTTTTCTCCAGGTGTTGCTGGTCTTCTGAAGTGGTCAACCAGATTCCCTTAAAGTGGTCGTCTGAGTTATAACACAGGTGAGTAAAAGAAATTCAGATTGCATTAGCTATTGTTTCCATGTTTTGTGAGGCCTTGAAGTTGGGTAACTACTTAATAGATGGAAGATGGCTAGATTCTTCTCATTTAAAAGATCCCTTTTTAGCATTAAATATCATTCATCTGATCATAAGCACTGATAGAGTACACCAAAGCTTTAAGGAAGTTACAGAAGACAAGAACTTGGTGACTACTTAACAAAAATAAATAAAGGAATAAAAAGCCTTAGTTTTCAATGCATTAGAAAATCTCGTATTTGAATGATTGAACCTAAATATTTCAAATAGGTGAGTTACAGCAGCACCTGGTGCAACACTAGTATATGTTGAGATGTGTTGTATTTAGTATAACTGGTGCCTGAATATGAAATTACAAGAGTCATGAAAGTATATAGGATAAATAATTTTTGTTTAACATTTGTGAAAATAGTTCTGATGGAACATACCTATAAATACAGAGTGAGTTAAGGAATTACAGCAAACTGAGTTTACTTGTAATAGAAACTTTATATTTATTTCAGGGTTCTTAAACTTTTATTTTGTGTCTCTTTTTAAAGATTTATCATCTCATGTATCCTCTCCTCTCTATTGAAAATCCCTCATGTCTCGTGTGGCAACACAGGAGGAATAAGCTTTTAAAAATTCATTATTAATTGAAATTTATTGAAGAAATTTTTGTAAGCATCTTACAAAATCTTAACTCTCTCCAATATGGTACTTTTAAAAAAATGATGCAAAAGAAATTTGTTGCTCCAATTGAGAATTAACTGGTGGTGAGTAGAGGAGAATTTCCATGCACACTATACATCTTATACTTTTGCCTTTTTGGTAGTGTCATATACTTGAGTATCATATTAAATTATGTGAACCAACTTTACATTTATCCTTACTGAATCGTATTTGACTTCAGCTCACTGCCCTAATTTATCAAGATGATGGTTAGGATTGATGATCTTGACAAACTGGAGAAATGGTCTAAAATAAATAGGATGAAATTCAATAAGGAGAAATGCAAAGTACTCCACTTAGGAAGGAATTGCACAATATAAAACAGGAAATGACTGCCTAGGAGTACTGTAGAAAAGGATCTGGAGGTTATAGTGGATCACAAACTAAATGAGAATCAATAATGTAATACAGTTGCAAATAAAAAACAAACAAACCCACAACATTCTGGGATGTCTTAGCAGAAGTGTTGTAAGGAAGACATGAGGAGTAATTCTTCCATTCTACTCAGTGCTCATAAGGCTTCAAGTGGAGAACTGTGTCCAGTTCTGAACACTACACTTTGGGAAAGATGGACAAATTGGAGAATTTCCGGAGGAGAGCAACAAAAACGATTAAAGGTCTAAAAAACATGACCTACAAGGATATTGCAAAAATTGGGTTTGTTTAGTCTAGAGAAGAGAAGACGGTGGAGGAGGGGGATGTAACAGTCTTCAAATACATAAAAGATTGTTATAAAGAGGAGCATGGTAAATTGTTCTTAACTGCTGAGGACAGGACACGTAGTAATGGGCTTAAATTGCAGCAGGGGAGATTTAGGTTAGACATTAGGAAAAACTTTCTAACTGTAAGCATAGTTTAAGCACTGGAACAGATTACTTTGGGAGATTGTGGAGTCTCTGTCACTGGAGGTTTTTAAGAGCAGATTGGACAAACATCTGTCGAGATGGTCTAGATAATACTTATTCCTGCCACAGTGCAAGGGACTGGACTAGATGACCTTTCAATGTCCCTTCCAGTCCTACGTTTCTATGATTAAACTTGACTTTCACAGTGTTTGCAATCCCTCCCATCTTTTAGCATTTACAGATATTATTGCATGTACCACTCTGACTGAGGATAAATAGAATAGATAATGGTGTTTGGTTCAAAAGGTACCCATCTGTGTCATCAAGGTGCATCTTTAATTACCCTCTGTATTCTGATGTTTTAGGCTATTGCATTCATATCCTACAGGTCATAATTTGTTAGTTTAGCTTTCCACTCCTTATTGCTATTGCTAGAGTTCCAAGGGCAACACAAATGAAAGATAATGAGCATCCCTTGCCTATTTTTTTTCATATTCCCTCTTTCTATTATGGCCTCTGGATAGCTATATGCTTGTGATTTTTGTTGTTTGTTTATTTTCTAAAAACAGGATTAATCCCAAACTTTTTGGTGGGGAGGAGTATAAGTAGTTTACCAACAGGAACATCATCTAGAACTGCATACGATTATTTCCTAAAGTAAATGTATAGTGGTGTGGAAGTGTCACTATAGTTAAGGTTGCATCATGACATCTGTTTTAAGACATTGTCTTCTAAAATCGACATGCTTAGTCAGTTTTCTTTGTTGTGTCTCGGAAGGGTGCAAGGTAAGGTTAGTGACCCAAATTTGGAGTCATTTGAGCCAGCAGTTCTGGAGATGTAAGCCCCCCAAAATAACCATTTAAAAAAAATTCTAGGTGGGATTTTCACCCCAGAGCTAAAGATCAAACTATTTATGTGATTGGGTCAAAATGGTCTCAATCTGTTGAGTTTTACCCAAGGTAGTAAATGGCACCCACTAAATCTTTGGGGGACCCAAACCGAAAACAGTATTTAAGAAAATGTACATTTTTTACACTATGCATGAACCAATACAAAAAAACTGGAGGAGTGGAAACCCTTTAGCTATTTTATTTGCTTTAAACTTGACTCTTCTAAGTGCTCTAAAATCCAGACAGTTACACAGACCTTGTCTACACTGGCAAGTTTCTGCACAGTAAAGCAGCTTTCTGCACTTTAACTCCCGAGGTGTACACACTGCCAAGCCACTTAGTGTACAGAAGCTGCGCAGTTGTAGCGCTCGAAAAAACCTACTCCAACGAGAGGCATACAGCATTCCGTGACGGGGCCACAGCGCAGTGGTGCCAGTGTAGACACAATGACGATTACAGTGCTGCGATTTGCCTCCGGGAGGTGTCCCACAATGCCTGTTCTCACCTCTCTGGTCATCGGTTTGAACTCTACTGCCCTGACCTCAGGTGACCAAGCGTCACCCCCATCCTGTACATTCCTTTGCAAATTTGAAAGTCCCCTTCCTGTTTGCTCAGTGATGCGTGCAGTGGTCTCAGCGCATCTTTCCAGGTGGCCATGCCTGCTCCATGCACCAGGCGATCCCCCGCTTGGAGCATGCTGGACCTCATCAGCCGAGCTGCTGGACCTCATCAGCATTTGGGGAGAGGAGACTGTCCAGTTGTAACAATGCGGTTCTGGCAGGACCGAACTGAGAGTGCCAATTCAGGACCAATTGCTTAAAACAGGGCAGTTACAGCCCAAGGCTGGGGTTTTTCCACCTCCAAGGCAAACCAAACCAGCCAGACAAAGAGGACTTTGGTCTCACCCCACTGGCTAACCACAAGTCACACAAGCAATTCCCTTAGACACTCCCATTTCCCAGTATCACCACCAGTAGCACTCGTTATGGGGACAAATGGTTATGAAAACCAATACCCCAGTAAAAGAAAAATGGTTCTCCTGATCCCAAAGGATCAAGCCCCAGACCCAGGTCAATATACAGATTAGATCTTACCCATAAATCACGCTGTTGACAATCCTTTAGAATCTAAAATCTAAAGGTTTATTCATAAAAGGAAAAAGATATAGATGAGAGCTAGAATTGGTTAAATTGAATCAATTACATACACTAATGGCAAAGTTCTTGGTTCAGGCTTGTAGCAGTGATAGAATAAACTGCAGGTTTAAAATCAAGTCTCTGGAGTACATCCACAGCTGAGATGGGTCATTCAGTCCTTTGTGTAGAGCTTCAGTTTGTAGCAAAGTCCCTCCAGAGGTAGGAAGCAGGATTGAAGACAAAATGGAGACGAGGCATCAGCCTTTTATAGTCTTTTCCAGGTGTAAGAAAACACCTTTGTTCTTACTGTGGAAAATTACAGCAAAATGGAGTCTGGAGTCACATGGGCAAGTTCTTGCATACTTTGCTGAGTTACAAGGCGTATTTGCCTTCTCTCCATGGGTCAGTTGTATAGCTGATGGTCCTTAATGGGCCATCAAGCAGGCTAGGCAGAGCTAACACCAACTTGTCTGGGATGTCTCCCAGAAGCATAGCATAAGTTTGAAATACAGACAGTTTAGAGCCAATATTTATAACTTCAACTACAAAATTGATACATGCATGTAGACAGCATAATTATAACCAGTAAATCATAACCTTGTCTTAGACACCTCATTTGACCCCCTTTATACAAGATTTGGTGCCACTACAGGACTTTGGTTTCAACCATGTTCTATATGGTCCCAGATTATATCAGTAATGTCACACTAGTCCTAGTTGCACTCCAGCCATAGGAATTTTGATACCTATGAACAGATTTTACGATGGATGATAGAAAGGGGCCATGACCGGGACACACTGCAGTGCAGGATAAAAGTGAAGTTGCTGCGGAACACCTACCAGAAGGCGCGGAAGGCAAACTGCTGCTCCGGTGCTGCGCCCACGAGCTGCTGGTTCTACAAAGAGCGGGACATGATACTCGGTGGCGACCCCACCTTCACTGCTAAGGCCCCTCGGGATACTTCGTTGGCTTGCGTGCCAGTCAAGAGTGGACTGAGCCAGGAGGAGGAAATCTTGGATGAAGAGTGGGAGGAGAACCCAGAGGCAGAGGAAGACTCAGAGGTCAGAGATGCATGCAGCCAGGAGCTCTTTTCTACCCTGGAGGAGCCTAGGCAGTCACAGCAGTTGGATCTAGGCAAAGCGCAAACAGGAGAGGAGGCCCTTATAAGAGAATCTGATTTTGGGAATTGCTGAAGCGAGTTGTTGGGGGCTGGAGGGTTGCAGAAAGCAGGCTTGTCTCCCACTGCATGCCTACTCTCAGCAGTGGAACAGGGTGTTGATTGACTCCCTCACTTCATGGGAATCTCCTCTGCAGAGCTGCTTTGTTTCTTGCCCCGTTAACGGTAACTTTCCCGCACCACTGTGCCGACACAGGGTGGGGGACCATTGCTGCACACAGGTGAGCCGCATAGGGGCCAGGACGGAAGTCGTAGACTTGGAGAAGACCCTCCCTTGATTCCCTGCTCACCCTCAGTAGCGAGATATCTTCCATAGTGATCACATCCTGTGGAAAATGTGGGGATTGGAATGAATATCAGGCCCTCCCTAAAGTCTCCCCAAGAGCCACATGTCCAGTGCGGGAAGAGTGATTTACCCTGCCCCTGCGGCTACTCACCATTTTGGGGGTCTTGTGGCTCATTTGTGTTTGCCTGGGGTCAGCCAGTTAATGACAGGTGTGTGAGTACTGGCTGCATTTTAAAGCACTGAATCAGTGTTGGCTGTGTTGCAAATAATACTGCTTCTGTAAAATGTTGCATTTAAACTTCACATTGCTTGATGACCTTTGGAGCCGAGCCTCCCTCTTTGTTATTGGCGGCAGGACGGCTGCGCAGAATTAGAAAGTGGCCAAGAAGAACTAAAGAGGATTTTCTCCATGAGGTTATGATGCACTCTCTCGCCAAGAAACAGGAATTGAAGGAGTGGCAGGACAGCGAGAAGAGGGACTGAAAGGAGAACGCGGCACCTAGAAAGAAGCAACGGAGCAGCTCTTAAACATTATGGAGCTCCAGCTGAGAGAAGGAGGGGTCGAAACGAGCAGCTCCGTGCCCACTCTGCCCTGCAGCTGCTGTCGCAAGACTCTTTCCCATGCACCCCACATACACTGCCAACATACTGTTATCAAACTTCAGGCTCCACTCTACCCACAGCATTCCACTCCTGCCCCGTCACAGTCGAGCACTGTGGTCTCCCACTGCTCTCAACACCCATCCCTCTGCAGTTTGGGCCTGCTGAAGTACAGGATCCTGCTGAAGCATCGTACTCCAAAGGAGAAGGTTGGGTGTGATCCCTGGACATACACAAATCTGTAGCCATCCTGGGACCCCTCCTTCTCTTGAGACCTTCCCTTCCCCCATCACCCTCCCTGATGATGAATTTTTTTCATTTGATTCTCTCCTCTGGTTGTTGTCTTTTAATAAAATAATTGTGTTGGTTTGAAAGCAATCTTTATTCTATTAAGTGAAAGCAAGAAGAGCACTGCAAAGCAACATACAATTATGTTAAGCCCCCTTGCATCATGTGCACCAATCATCTACTAGCATTACAAGCACTGCAATCTCGAGCATAGGAACAAATATTACCAGCTTTCAGCTTCAAATTGCTGCCTCAAGGCATCCCTGATCCTTATGGCCCTGCGCTGCGCCCCTCTAATAGTCCTGGTCTCTGGCTGTTCAAACTCAGCCTCCAGGTGCTGAGCCTCTGCGGTCCATCCCTGAGTGAAGCTTTCACCCTTCCCTTCACAAATATTATGGAGTGTACAGCACGCGGCTATCAGCATGGGAATATTGTCATCGGCCATGTTTAGCTTTTCATACAGGCATCGCCAGCAGGCTTTTAAACAGCCAAATGCACACTCAACAGTCATTCTGCACTTGCTCAGCCTGTTGTTGATCCGCTCCTTGCTGCTGTCAAGTTGCCCCATGTATGGTTTCATAAGCCACAGCATTAAGGGGTAGGTGGGGTCTCCCAGGATCACAATGGGCGTTTTGACTTCCCCTACGGTGATCTTCTGGTCCGGGAAGAAAGTCCCTGCTTACAGCTTCTTGAACAGGCCAGTGTTCTGAAAGATACGTGCGTCATGCACCTTTCTGGACCAGCCTGCGTTAATGTCTGTGAAATGCCCATGGTGATCCACAAGCGCCTGGAGAACCACTGAGATATGCCTCTTGTGATTAATGTATTCAGTGGCTAAGTGGTCTGGTGCCAGAATTGGAATGTGCATGCCATCTATTGCCCCTCCGCAGTTAGGGAGGCCCATTTGTGCAAAGCCATCCACAATGTTATGCACATTGCCCAGTGTCTTATTTGTAAAAACTTTCGCCCTCACAGAAGGAGCAGGATATCCACTTGAGGGCTCTCCTAATGGAATCGGCTCTTTGTCCCACACTGGAGTCCTGCATGGCCAACCCCATGCTGAGTGGATCGGTTTCGGTGCGGAGCGCGCCATCCGCACCGGACTCGGCCGGCACCGCTCCCCTTCGCTGGTGCCCAGGAAGCGGCAGAAGAAGCTGAGCCCTTCGGCGCTGAAGGACCGAGGGCCTACGGGCAGAGGATCAACGTCAGGCCATGTGCCTGCTTCGGGTCTCCAAGGGGGTACCGCGGCAGTCGGATCCCCAATCCCGGCCAGGGACTTGCCCCCCACCCTGGACAGTGGCAGGAGATCCTAGAATACAGTAGGGCCTTCAGGGCCCGAAGTGGTTCCAGTGGCTAAAGAGCAAAGCTGACAGGTGCCATGCCAGGGGAGTGACGCAGCCCTGCCCTTGGCACTGAAGAGCAAGTCATAGAATCATAGAATATCAGGGTTGGAAGGGACCTCAGGAGGTCATCTAGTCCAACCCCCTGCTCAAAGCAGGACCAATTCCCAACTAAATCAACCAAATCATCCAAGTCCATCGAGGTGCAGCAGCATAGACTGGTGGAAAACCCTTAGTCACCGGACTGCAGACTCAGGTCTCCTTTGCCGCGACCTCGGTCCCCGGTCACCATGCCTCAGCTCACCAGCCAGAAGGCGTAGGTCCCCAATGAGATGGGGATGCCTGATTCGAGGCACCATTCCCTTTACTGCCAGTACCAGCAAACGCCCAACCGTGGGTCGACCAGGCATCAGTCACCCTTGTCCAAGCAGTCCCCTCGACGTCGGTCACCGTTTTGGAGGGACTGTTTGGGATCTCTGTGTCGGTTTCGCTCGCCCCAGTACCAGTCCTCAGACAGGCGGTGTTACTCCCCGTTGCCTCAGTGTTTGCCCACCAGGGTCAGCAGACAGATGGCCCCGCCCTGGTCACTGGAGGGACAGTAATCCAGATCGGACCAGGACTTCAGCCAGTCACCCACAAGGGTCGACTCACCACTGACACGGGAGTCCGGCGGGGCACCAGTGTTGGTGCCGGTGCAACAAGGACAGTGGCCTCCCCAGTGGCAGTACTGGGGGGTGCCGGTGGTGCTGGTTCAGTATTCCCAACCCTCCCTAGCCGCATTGGACAAGCCGACCGCAGCATCACCAGCACCACCATCAGAGTGCGGTGCGGAGGCCAAGGCAGCGTGCCGAACCCCGGAACCTTGGCATCCCACTGGAAGGTAGTGCAAGAGAAGTCGCACAGGCTGCTAGGCGTTCTGTTCCATTCCATGCCTGGTAGACATTCCTTGCCTATTAACTAGAGAGCGTTAGAGCCTGAAAAGGTCTTGTGACAGACTCCAGCATCAATACCTACCACTTCCAAGAGGGCAGATAGGTGGTACCAAATTCTGCTCAAGGATTTTGAGTGCTTTTATTTGCATCTGGTACTGGGCTCCCTTGTTCAGGAAAGTTCAGCAGACCCCCCCACCCCCCCCCCCAAAAAAAAAAAAAAAACAATGCCAAAGGAAAAGGACATTAAGAGACTGGATTTTTTTTTCAGAAAAGGCTTCTCTCCCAATCTCCAGATATGTTTGCCAACTACCAGGCATCTCTGGCAAAATACAACTATCTGATCTGATAACATTTTTTGCAGGGGTGAAAGCAACACCTCGGAACACCCCTGGACAAATTGCCTGTTTATGGAAAGACTCCTGCAGGAGCACAGGGAAAAATTAAAATCTATCATGCTAGAGGGCAGTTGATAGCTAGAAATTCTTTCAGGCTGCTTTCAATGTGTCTGATACAGCTGAAACATGGCCACATTGATGACAATGTGAAGATCCTTTTGGCTCCCATCATCAGGAATACACAGGGAGGATCCAAAAATGATGGAAGATCTTCTGTTCCAGGGCTGTGACCTCTTTTACTCAAAGACTGATGTGGCCTTTCACTCAATGAAGAACTGTAGAGCCACTTTATGTTCTCTAGGCTTGTAAGCTTTGGTCCCAAGGAGAACATAACCCAGACCTCAGACCTCTCAGATAAATAGTGTCCCTCTGCTACATGCTGCATTGGAGCCACCAAGCGAGAACCAGAAGCTCCAATTCAGATGATCCACTTCCCCTCCTCAGCTACAGTGCATTTAGCATACTCCTCTTGGCATGGGTTTCATATCACAGTTGAGAGCCTGGCAGAACCTTTGGGGGAAGCTACCTTTTCCCCCACTTCTTGGCAACTCTTATAGGGTGGCTGCCCCTCACTGGTAGAAAAGGGCTTAAAAGCAGCCCTATGGAGGCTGCGCTGGAGGCAGCCAATTAGAAAGGGGCTGAGAGGAGTAGCCATCATGGTCTGGCAGGCTCTCATAAGAAGGGCTGCAGGGCAGAGAAGAGTTCAGTAGCTGACTGGAGCTCTAGGGGAGAAGACCAGGCTCCTAGCAGAAGGAAGGAGCCCCAGCATCTGGGACAATTCAGTGCTGCAAGCAGGGACTGGGGGAGCTAGAGAGAGCTTCTGGCGGCATGCTAGGGCCTACAGGCTGAGGCCCTGAGACAAGAGTCAAAAAGGGTGCTGGAGCCACATGGGAAGTGCCCCCGGGACAAGGGACTGTAATTACCACTGAGGTAGTGGCTGGACGGAGATTGCAGGGACCCCCCAGAAGGGGAGAACACAGAGTGTGGCACATCTGGAGGGCAGTGTCACTGAAGAGGACACCGCAGTCCTGGGAGTGGTGCGGGTTCTGGAACAAAAATGACAGCGGCAAGGCACCACCAGAGGAGGGCGCCCTGACAAGCAGAGCTAATTCCCAGGACAGCCAGCAGGAGGCCCCAGAGTGGTGAGTTCCACCCTGTCACAGCAACCATCTTTAGTTTTTTTGGGAAGCCTGGTCTAGGATCACCACAGAACAATGGGTCTGAAAAGTTGTTGGCAACTGTACAGTACACAATTCTAGTCCCTTCCTACCCGTAACCCACCTTCCCCATCCCTCTTCAGATGTATGTTTCATGAGCTACTGTTGAACCAAGAGTTAGCCTCCTGCATCTCAGTTCAGCAGAGGGGATGCCCTTAGAATTAAGGGACGGGGGTTTTATTCCCATTATTTATTATTCCAAAGAAGAAAGCGGGTTTATGTTCTATTCAGGACCTTCAGTGTCTCAACAGGTGGATCTGTTGTTTCAAATTCAGGATGATTGGCCTCTGTAATCCCCTTGTTAGATCCTCAAGACTAGGCATCTTTTGACTTGACCTGGAAGATGCCTCTGTTTATATTCATACATCTGGCTCACAAGAAATAACTTAGATTCTTGATAGGAATATCTCTTTACTAGTACCGGGGTCCTGCCTGTTGGTGTATCCAGTGCACTGAGGATGTTCACCAAGTGCTTGGCAATTGTAGCAGCTCACTCGTGGAACCAAGGAATCTGGGTTTACCCAAATCTCACTGACTAAAATTAGCTGGGAAAGATTACCCCAGCAGGAGACTAACTTGATTCAAGTAACCTTAAAGCTCCTTTCCATGCTTGGCTTGAAAGTTAACAGTGAAAACTCTATGCTTACTTCAACTCACAGCATAGAGTTCATAGGAGCCATGTTACATTCCAGAGCAGGAAGAGCTTACCTCCAGAGAAAGAGTACAAACTATAGTGAACTTCATCAACAAACTTCAGGTTCACTCAAAGACCTTGGTAATAGCCTGCCTGAAACTTCTGGGACACAAGCCCTTGTGTACCTATGTAATGCAACTTAGTTGGTCAGACTGCCTATGTTCCATGAAATGACCGGATCTGCCCAGCAGATAGTGTATGTACATGATGGTTACAGTCCACAAGAAGTCTGTTCTGGACTGGTTAGACGGTCACCAGATCAGTCTGCTGACCAGCATTTTCTGGGCAATCAGAATTTGCTAGTAGATCACCTCAGCAAACAGTGAATTTATTTGTGAAGTTGAAAGGCCATTCTGATATTTTTGAGTTAGGTGAGTAGAGAAGAAAATATGTGCACTGAATTAAAATAAAACCAAAAACGTCTCGCTTCAAGCTTTACTCGTGACTAGTTCTTGATGATGAATAAATATGGGTAACCCTGAAAGAAAAATTTAAAAGCAATATATAAACAAATATAAAGCTGCTTCGTATGAACACAGTATAAAATTTCTATTGATATTTAATTGCATAACCTCAAACTCCTCCGTTTCCTCCAACTGAGAATTCTGACCCTTGTTATTTTGAGGCTAATACTTGTGGCCTGTCTATGATCTGGAAATTCTCCTACATTGGGCATTGATTTAGAAAAGCACTTCAGCACATGTTTAACTTTGTCTATGATTTTAAGTCCATTGTTTGTAGTCAATAGGATTTAAGCATATGTGTAAAATTAAGCATGTGTTTAAGTATTTTGTTATAGAGATTAACTTAAACAAGAGTTAAGTACTTTGTTGAATGGGAATCCTGGTCAAGTTATTGCAAACTGAGAGACTGTATGCATCATCTCCACAGCCCTGCTGGCCTTGGGATGAAAAGTAAATCCTACAATGTGCAGGACTCTGGTTTTGACAGATAAATACAGACATGCTTTATGCAGCACTCACCCAAATAGGATATTCATTGTTTTAAATGGATACTCTGAGCTGCTTAGTGGATGTTGTTACAAATAAATATTAATTATATTGTGGTACTGCCTCTTTGGTTAGACAAGATTGGGGCCTTATTTTGCTGAGCACTAAACAAACACACTGGCATACTTTGTCCCTTCCACAGAGAACTTGCAATCTAATTTGAAACAAGACAAGAGTGACTGTCATAAACAGTAGGAGGGAAGTGTTGGGGGGAGGGGGATGAGCATAACAGTAATGATGATATAAGTTCAGAAGGTAAATAAGGTTATTTATTTGTGCACAGCTTGGTTACTCCAAATTGGTTGAAAGGATTTTAAAAATATTTTTCTTTTATAAATATACAAATAACATCAGTTGTCTGCAACTGTTGTTCACCTAGCAATCAACAACTGGCTGATTTTCCTCATAGGCATTGTATCATAAGTGGCTCTCGAAGAGGGATTTGAAACGTGATAAACTCTGAGTTGTACATAAAAGTTTATTAGCAGTTCTGTGGCAATGTTTTTCATAAACTTCCAACTGGAGGGAAGAAATGAAAACATTAAGATAGATTCTGAATTTAAAGGATAAAGTTACTTTATTATGTGCTACACACATAATAAAACCTTTGTTATCCCTTCCTGTTTCCTTTCCCTTTCTCCTATTGCTTTTCATTGTAATTGCAATGAAGGAATTTACTTACTTCTTGTTTTTGTGTGTTGTACTTGTTGCTGCAATATGAGCAAAATTCAATCAAATGTTTTGATCTTTGAAAGAGGTTGACCTAAGCAGTGCAGGACATGGATGATCTCAGCTCTGGATGGAATCCAGTCCTTCTGGCCAATTGTTGTTGACTGTGACATTTGGAGTACCCTGCTCCTCAGAATGTATTTCAGGCAGTGTCAGATGAGATCATATCAGCTGCTTGCATCCACCAAAAAATGACTGTTCAATTAGATTTCCTATAAAACGGAACAGATTTATTTATGTACAGTTGTGGCAGAAACAAGGAGATTGCTTTTGTGATGATATATTACTACAACAGCAACTGCAGGGTGGCTATTTAACACGTTTGCAATATGTGATTCAAGTATATGGTGTTAAAAGAGCTGAATAGCTGACATTTTAAGGAGTATATAAAACCAGAATGAAAATGTGTTATGAATTTCACAATGTGTAGCATAAAGATTTCCCCCCATTGGTTGTCTTTGTAGTCAGAACATGCAATTGTGATGTCAGCTTGTGGTAATCAATGAAATTGAGATCCATTTTTTTTTTCTTCAGTTAGGATTTGATGAACAAGGCCTTGATTCAGCAAAGCATTTAAGCATTTTTCCCTAGTGCAGAGCCTAAAACATTTAATCAATATTTCAACCATTATTACACTCCTGAATGCCCATCACTCAAATTATAGAAATGAAATAAAGACGTTTTTTTATATAAAATAGATTTAGTGCAAGCAAACATGGATTGTACTATATAGTATTTACATGTGTGTCATGTATATGTGCAATCTCATCCTCTCTAATCCATCACTGCTCCCACCCTCTCCATTTACAGGCCATTTTACATTGATACATGAGTCACTTCACACTCATGATACTGCAGTACAGTTAAGCACATGCACATGTTTGCTGGATCAGGGCCTAAGATAACAGGCTGCGGCCTGGTTGATTTGAGTCTCTGCATGTTTTCCTGGGAATGCATTTTAATGAATAGCACGAGTTCTGAAGAAAAAATAGGAAATTCACAAAATATCTTTATGAACATTCTTTTGGGTAAAATTTTATTGTGTTTATGGTAACTCAAAACATGGTCCCATTTGCATTTAAGTTAATGGGAAGTTTTCTATTGACTTCAATGGAAGCTGGATCATACAGCTCTTAAGAAATGCATCTCAGGACTATGATGGAGCTCAGAGGGTTTTTAAATCTAAACTTCTGACTTCTGTGAATACGATTCAAAAGCTTGATGCTGCTAATAGTTTTGATCTATTTAAAAGCTCATTTTCTTTAATTCTGCTTAGCATAAAACTTAAATATAGAATGAAAGAATAGAATGTTTTCCTTCTTTTGAATGGAATAATAGTGATATGGATTTTTTTCAATATACATTGTAAATGGTGCCAGGACCAACTTATTTTTTCTTAATGCCCAACAATAAAACAGCAAGTTGTGAATTTGTATCTTATTTTTTCTATATTGGATATATTATATAAGGCTATTAATATTCTGAACGTTACTCTGAAAAATATTTTTTTTAATTTGCCTGTTTCATATGATCTACTTCTATATGTTTCTTTTTTGAGAAATGTCTGTAATGTTTAGTGTATTAATGCAGAACTGTAGGTCTACTACCAGCTAGTGGAGACAGAAACTACTGTATATCCTTCCTTAGTGACTTTTTTCAGCCATTGTTATGCCTGATTAGGAGGGAGAAATTGGATAAGTCAGTGAGCAAAGAAAAAGGCATTAGGGTTTGGAGTCTTTTTTTTATTTATTTATTTTGGACAAAGGATCAGCAGCTCTCGGGGTCATAAACCTAATTGGACTGGTAATTTACCTTTAAAACAATTGGTGCAATGATTGAGTAAGGTGGCTCTTTCTTGAACCTGGTATATTTTCAGAGTGCCTAGTTGGGTTGTATTTTTGTACAGCGTTGAGACCTCTAGATACTACTACTAATAAAGAGCTGTCTTCACTCTTACAGAATTCATTGTAGGCTGTGAGATTGCAGTCTAGGAGCTTAATCACAATGTGACATGGGATTTTGTTTAACTGAGGATCATTAGCAATACTTCTCAGTCAAGACCTACATTTTTACATCTAGATTTCAAACCTACCAAAAACAAGGGTTTATAACGAACATGATAACCCAACTTCAACTCTGTCCATGTTAGTTGCCATTGTTATAAGACTTTGCATTGATGTGTTTTTTCTGGTGTTTCCATATAATTGGCTTTTATGTAGAAGTAATCACTGTATGTATCAGCTTACATTTTCTAAACATATTTTTCATCACTAAATATAAACTTTATTCTAATTGTATGCTTCTTATTCTACAATATTAATTTAAATAAGAGTGCATTCAGTCTTGCAAATTAAGCTGAAACTAGCTGCCCTTGGTGTGAGATGCACTGCAGTGCTTTTATACATAATTGCCACCTTAAATAAACTCTGTCATGGAAGAATTATATTCTTCAGTGAAAATGATTTCTGTAATTTAAATTGACTCTTTGAAGGGCATTTGTCACCTACTTTCCCATCATTTAAAAAATGCACACACCTGATTGCTTTCTTTGATCCTATTTTCTTTGTGTAAAGACATCCTGTGCCAAGGGGATCATCATACTCAGCTCAAGTCTCTAAGGAGTAAGTGTGGAAAAGAATGATAAAGGGAGAAGTGAAAAGCTAAAGTGATCTTGGAAAATATGGTGACTAACTTTAATCAAAGATCTGTACACACAGCCCACACATGTTTGTAAGGATATGAATACTTCCTGTCAATTACATTCACTTTGAGGTCACCGAATAAATCCATTTAAACAAGAGAAATGCTAAGCTGCTTAGGCTGCAAGTAGACCTCATAGTCTCAGGGAGACTAATGGAACTCAAACTTTAAAGCTGTCTGTAGGGCTGGACTAGCCAATGATATTGTTGAAACATCACATCTGTTATTTCTTACTTCCCACTTTTCTGGCAATAGCTTGTCTTCATTCTTTCCACTTTAGGCAGCTGCAGGAGCTCAACAGAGCTCAATTCCATCTTCAGATGCACAAAATTAAGCAAAGAATAAAGAAACAAAAGATGTAGTATGGTTGCTACGTATTTGACGACATTGATTTCTAGAGGATAGTATATAGGAGCTGAACTATTTTAACTGTACAGAAGCAGACAGATGTGTTGAGATACTCATCGGGTATGTGTTTTGAAATATGGCCATCAAAAACAAACTCCAAGATGAAGAGACAGGCCTCCCAATAGTGGATAGACACTAGAAGAATTAGAAAAGCACTCTTCTTGCATTGCTGTCTTTGGTCAGGAAACTAAGGTTTCTATAGATAATTTAAGATAAAAACAGTTTCATCTTCTACAGACTCCTGCCTCCTACCCAGAGTGGGGGTACGAGTTACTCAGAGTGATGTGTGAACCTCCAAACATTAATTATAATCATTCAAAGTGGCTTTCCATATCTCAGATATAAATGTGCAGTTTGAATAGCTAAAGAAAAATATGGATTCTTATGTAGTTTCTTCAAGGTGTTGTGCCCTATTCCTCAGTGAGCCACCAGAGCACTTTCTTTCCTGGCATCTCTGATCCCCAATATCCCTTCTACTTTTAGCTTATTTGGTTGTAGATTGCTCTCTAAGGCCTTGTCTATACTACACCGTTTTATTGACAATAGTCAGCTTTCAAAACAGTGGAAGTGTACACACTGAAATACTCCTCCTGCCAATGTAATTCCCCTGCTATGCCAACATAATAAAACCACCTCAACAAGCGGCATAGAGCTTTTTGTGACGCAGTTAGTGACACAGCATCAGTGTAGACACCTTACTGGGTTATGTTGCCCTAATAGGCCTCCAGGAGGTGTCCTACAATGCCCATCATGACCGTTCTGGTCACCAGTTTTAACTCTTATTAGAGCATAAGCTTTCGTGGACTACAGCCCACTTCTTCGGCTGCATAGTGGAAGTGGGCTGTAGTCCACGAAAGCTTATGCTCTAATAAATTTGTTAGTCTCTAAGGTGCCACAAGTACTCCTGTTCTTTTTGCGGATACGGACTAACACGGCTGCTACTCTGAAACCAGTTTTAACTCTGCTGCCCTGAAGGTACACAGGTATTCACCCCTCCCTTGTTTAAAGGCCTGGGAATTTTTGAAATTCCTCTTCCTGTTTGCTTGGAGTGCACAGTTCACACAGCATTTTCCCAGCTGACCATGCCAGCATTACGCAGCAAGCGCTCTCCCACATAGGGCACACTGGAGCTGTTGGATCTGCTGAGTATATGGGGAGAGGAGGCTGTACAGTCACAGCTTTGCACCAGCCGTAGGAATTTTGATACCTACTGGCTGATCGCTAGTGGTGTGCAGGAGAAGAGGCATGAAAGGCAGCAACGTCGTGATAAAATCAAGGAGCTGAGGTAGGCATATCTACACACACAGATTCAGGAAGGTAGTTTTGCACATCTGAAAGTTCTGCAATCACTGCTTGTCATCCCACATGTGCATCACAATGCAATCCCACCACTCATGCTCATTTCCTGAGCCCAGTACCAATGGTCCACTATGGCAAGCTGGTCAGTGAATGCCAGCAGCAATCTTGAATTATTTGTTTCCCTGGCAGACAGCAGGGCATGCATCACCGATTCACTCTGTTTCCCAGCTCATGAAATGCTGCAGGACCAGGTGCATTGTGTTCATAACGCTCATCACCAAAATGGTCAGCAGCTTAGGATCCATGCTGTCGGGCAGAGATGGCTGGTGCGCAGTTTACAAGGGCTATTGAAAAATGGCACGAAATAAAGTAGGAAGCCCATGGAATGATGGCATGGAAAGAACTGCATCACAGAATGGTAAGCACATCCCCATGATGCACCATGATTTGCTCCCAGTGGCAGAGGGTCACAGACGGTGCGAGTTGCACTGTGGGATAGCTACCCATGATGCAACACTATCTCTGTCGATGCAAGAGCAACGACTGTGGGCACGCTCAGCCGACACGAGGAGCTTTTAGTGGACGTGCTCCACCAATGTTATTAAAGAGACTTATGATTGTCGACAAAGCTTGTGTCGACTTAGCTCTATAGTGTTTACCTTTTCTGACTCCATTAAAAATGAAGGAGATAATGGCTGGCCCTCCAAGTGAGCACATTGGTAGCTCTATTAAATTCAATGGTACTGCTTGTATGTTTAAGTACTTCTCTGTACTGGGGCCTAAGGAAACAGGTTAGTTGATAAAACTAACAAAACTAGCAAAAAGTAAAAACGTATTCCTGTTTCGAACAGAACTAGATTAACGTTCATTAGATAATTTTTAGTGCACACCAGCAGGGTCCACACTGGCCAGTTAGTGACATGCTGGTGTGAACCAGAATTTACAACCCCACTGGCGAAGACTAACACACTATGTAGACAGTTCCTAAAACCCTCTAATTCAACATTTTTTACAGGGTATGTCTCTGTGTTAGTTTCATCAACTATTCTGTTGATAGACAAGCCCATGTAGACAAACTCTTAGTGTCCCAGGCCATTGTGTGAACAAATGTCCTTAATACTTAGCAATTTTGTAGCTCTTTTGGTCTTCCGAATCTTATATATAGATTAACTAATTGATACTCACAACATCTCTGAGGTAGGTAATTATAATCCTTATTTTACTGATTATAAAAAGATGAGGCACTGTGATAATTGACTTGGCCACAGGCACATATGATCCAGTGTCAAGAGTTCATGGCTCCGAGTCCTGTGCTCAGACCACGTAACCGCAAATCTGCTTACCATTAATATCTATGAAAGTATGGTGGCCTGTGATTACTGCCAGGGTCAATCTGAAAGAGTGGATGGGTACAAGAGATGAGGGGTTACTTATATTGTAACAACTTGGATCTGTCATTTTAAGATGAATAGAATATAAGGCCAGGAATGATCATAATGATCATCTGGTCTGACCTTCTGTGTAATTCAAGCAATAGGACTTTCGTAAATTAATTCTTGTTTGAACTAGAACATTTCTTCTTTAAAACATCCAATCTTAATTTAAAATTTTCCAGTGATGAAGATTCCACCACAGCCTGTGGTCAGTTGTTCTGATACTTAATTACTCTTACTGTTAAAATTTTGTGTCTTATTTTGAGCTTCAACCTCCTACCATTGGATCGTGTTGTACCTTTCTTTACTAGACTCAAGAGCCCATTGTTAAATATCTGTTCCCCATCTAGACACTTACAGACTGTAATCAAGTCACCCCTTCACCTTCTCAGTTAAGTTTAACAGATGGAGCTCCATGAGACTTTCATTATAAGGCATGTTTTCCAATCTTTTGGCCATTCCTTTTGTTCTTTTCTGAACTCTCTCCAATTTGTCAACATCCTCTTGAATTATAGGCATCAGAACTGGACACAGTGTTCCAGCAGTGCCAAATACAGGGATAATATAACCTCCCTATTCCTACTTATGATTTCTCTGTTTATACCGCCAAGGATCACATTAGCCCCTTTGGCCACAGCATTGCACTGGGAGCTCATGCTCAGCTAATTATCCTCCATGAATCTCCAAGTCATTTCCAGAGTCACTGCTTGTCAGTGTATCCTATATTCTTTGCTCCCAGATGTATACATTTGCATTTGGCCATATTGAAATGCATATTGTTTGCTAGCGGCCAGCTTACTGAATGATCCACATCACTCTGTATCAGTGACCTGTCCTTTTCATTATTTACCACTCTCCCAATCTTTGTGTTTTCTACAAAATTAATCAGTAATGATTTTATGTTTTCTTTCGGTCACTGATAAAAATATTAAATGGTGTAGGGCTAAGAACCAGTCCCTGCAGGACTCCAGTAGAAACACTAGATTCCCCATTTAGAACTGCATAAGACCTGTCAGTTAGCCACTTTCTAATCTATTTGATGTATATCATGTTAATTTTGTATCATTCCAGTTTCTTAATCAGAAGTCTAAGTATATTAACACTATTACTTTCATCAACCAAATTTGTAATCTAATAAAAATATCAAGTTATTTTACAGAATCTATTTTCCATAAACCTCTGTTGTTTGGCATTAATTCTCTTACCTTCCTTTAATTCTTTATTAATCAAGTTCTGTATCAGCTGTTTCATTATTTTGTCTTGGGTCAGTGTCAGGTCGATAGGCCTATAATTACCCAGGTCATCCTGTTTACCTTTTTAAAATACTGGCACAGCATTAGCTTTCTTCCAGTCTTCTAGAACTTCCCCAGTGTTCCAAGACTTATTGAAAAACAACATTAACAGCCCAGATAACATATTGGCTAGTTGGATGCAAGTTACCTGGATCTGCTGATTTAAAAATATCTCGCTTTAGTAGCTTCTGTTGGAATGTAAAGTATTTCGTTATCATTATATTGTATGATTTTATCACCTATTTTTCCCAAATGCAGAACAGAAATATTTATTGAACACTTCTGTCTTGTCTGCATTGCTGTTGACAATTCTACCATTTGCATCGGGTAATAGACCAATCCCATTTTTAGGATTCTTTTTGTTCATAATGACCTTAAAACCCCCTCATTATTGTTCATAACTCTGCTGGGCATAGGTTTCTCTGTGTCCCTTTGCTTCCCTTATCAATTTTCTACAATTCTTAGCTTATGGTTTATGTTCTTTACAATCAGCTTCTCCTTTCTTCCATTTGTTATGTATATATATATTTACTTTTATACTTACTTTCACTTCACCTATAAGACAGACTGCTTTTTTGCCAGTGAATGTCTTTAAGATAAACTTTCCTCCAGTAACATTTATTCAGTTTCTAATGTTAATTTTCAAAAATGCTTCTGATGTCATGCATGAGTTCCCTAGTGCTCTGCTGATAAATAACATATCAAAATTTTTTAGTTTCATCCTGAACAACTTTCTGGAAGGGGAAAATTCCTCAAGAGTGAAGTGACACTCTTGGGTGTCTTTGTATGTTATAAAAGGTAACCTGTAAAAATACCTCTGGAATTTATAATGGGCATCATTTAAAAATTAACATGTTACTTCCCTGAGAAGTTAAATTTACAGTGTTATTTCTCATTCTATGTATAGGAAATACCACACAAACTCTCTAGTAAAATCAAATATTGCTATTTGGTAATTATTTTTATGTTGTTTTATTTTGTATATCATTGTATGCATATTACAAATACAAGAATGGTCTTGTCCCAATCTGAGCTGTGTGCATTGTAATACACATTTGATTGTAAGCACAGTGGGGTTCTGGTCCATGAGCAGGGCTCTTAGAAGCTACTGCAATAGAAATAGTAAATACTAACTACCTTTGAAAGGAGATGTGTCAGCTTATTTACACCTCTGGTGATGCTCGCTGCTGTGTATGTAGAAAACAGGAGAAAGAATGTGCACAATAAATACTAAAATATTTAGTATATCATACCAGAGTCTTCAGCTCAGTGTATCTTAGTTCTCTGAGTTACATTTTTCCTGAATCAAATCTAGATTTAAAAATCCCTGTTCAATGCTTTGTTAGTTTCACAGGCTTAAAGTTGTTTTTGCTTGGAGCATCAACTGTTCCTAGACCTCTCTTTGTCCTCTTATGTTTTGTCTAGCTGGTACAATGTTGCAATTGTACTTTACTAGATAGTTTTAAAATCTATCTCTTAGGGAAGTACTACACGAAGACAAAATATTTTCATAAAGATTCTTTTGTGAGTAAAAATTAATTCACTTGAAAATTTAAAGTGCACTTAAAACTGTTTCTAAAGATTTGAAATCTTTATTCAACTGGGGAAATCCTTCTCTGCAGATAATTTTTATATGTTTAATGGAAAAGTTGATGCTGAGAAGAACAAAAGGAAATTCAATATGTGGGAGGTTGAAAACATCAATTGGAATCCAACTAGTTTTCCAGATCAAGTTAAGCATAATTCTTCCTGGAGATTGGATACAGTTCAGGTCACTTCCTGAGGCTGTCAAAGTCATTATAAATATGTCAGTAAAAGGTTCTTTGGTGCACATATGCCAAGACAGCGTTTTATTTTAATGTAAACATTTACTAAGTCTGCTTCCTTAGCATTCCCACAAGTCCACCCTCTGATGACTGGTTATCAGGTTGCTTTTCTGTGCGTTACTGTGTTTTAATGATGACAGTTTCATCAGACTGCTCTATGCACTCTACCCTCAGGGTATTGGTAGTGTGGCTTATAAATGTATTACTTTTGCAGTGAGATGAGCACTGCAGTAGTCTATATACAATATATGTAAGTGAATGCAAAAGATGATAGATCAGATGCCATGACCCATGCTGTATGGTGGATAGAGTGTTTGGTAGCAGGAGGGAAATGAAGACATTGTTTCTAGTAAATAACAAGTTGGTATCTGATCTTCCTTTTTATTAAAAGGAATCAATAATAAATATCACTAACGTAAAATGAGAAATCTGTCCTGCCATGATTATATGTTGTTAACTTACGCTAACCTCTTAAGTTGTAATTTTATCAACAAAGGTATTCAGAATTTTCCTTGCACTCAGATCTGGAAACAAGTGTGTAATGGAATCTATGATTTAAAAAAAAAAAAAAAAAAAGCAGTATAGAAACCTTCCTAATTAGTCTTACCACAAATGTAGGAAGTCCTATGGAAGAAGAGAGTGCAGCAAAGCTTGTAGAGTAACAGAAGAGGTCTAGCAAAGTGGTTTGGAATGCATTTGCTACAGCTGTAACTTTTTAATATTATGGCTGAAATGTTTTCCTTAGTTTCTAACACCTTTTTCTTAATTCATGTAATGACCAGCTCTGCTCTGACTTACACAGGGTATAACTCAGGCTAGAATTTGACCCATAGTCTCCTTGCATACAGATTTTTCACACTTTTCTCCAGAGGCTTTTGCCTTCTTGCAGGAGCATCCATTGTTAGCAGTTTTGTGAAGTGTCAGTAGCTTAAGGTTCAGTAATGCTGGGAGTACCACATCCATTAAATATATTCTAACTGAAATGTAAAAATATAATAAAGATAAAATTTAACGTGAAATATTAAAATAATGTTAAGAATCCCTTCTAATACACCTCTACCCCGATATAACGCGACCCGATATAACACGAATTTGGATATAACGCGGTAAAGCAGTGCTCAGGGGGGGCGGGGGGCGCTGCACACTCCGGCGGATCAAAGCAAGTTCGATATAACGCGGTTTCATCTATAACGCGGTAAGATTTTTTGGCTTCCGAGGACAGCGTTATATCGGGGTAGAGGTGTACAAGTAAGCAGGGAGATAATGCCTTAGTTCTAGCATAGTTACTGTGTTGGTAATCTTAGTACTCTGTGAATGAATGCATAACTCATTTTCACTTACTAGAATGTATAACTACAAGTTGAGGAATGTGAGATGATTAATCCTTGAGCTCTAGTGCCTTTTCTAGGTTGGCGTGAATAATAATAATTCAATAGCCTGGATAGAATGAATCCCCAGGAACTTTCTCAGTAGTCCAAGTGAGCAAGTCAGTCTTTTCTTCTCATTTTTCTTTTCTCGATGGGCCTGGAGAACCAAAGGGATGCAATACAATCCAACAAGGCATTTTTGGAAAAGAATGAAAGCTGCGAGGAGAAACAAGTAGCAAACATATGGGACCAGTTATAGAGGTGCCAGCATGATGGGAGGAAGGACCCAGTTTGCAGCGCTGATACTGGATGTATCTGTGCAGCTGGGCCCATGCAAGGCCCTCTGCCCCCAACCCCCAATTTATGACACTGCTAAAACAAGTTACCCACAGACTAAGTTAAGTAATATGTCCAAAGAATTGGGTCTTGCGCCCCAGGAACCTGTTGTAGTTAAAATAGAAGGGCTAGGGGACAACGGCAAAAGGATTGTTATTGAAATTCATAACCTCTGCATCCAGAAGTTGTAATCCCTTTCTAACGAGTGGGGGCCCCCTATTCTGGATGATTGGAATAGGTTTTCTCACTGCTTCTTGAAAGGAATAGATTTAAAAGATATGATTCATTTAACTATGAAGGATTTGGCTACAGAGGATTTTTGGGGAGCTTGTGGTCATGTGTTATAGGTAAGACTCCATGTTTGTCACGGAAGTCACAGATTCCGTGACTTCTGCAGCGGCTGGTGTACCTGGCCCAGGGCCTGCCTGAGCACCTCGGGCAGCCCCTGGGCCAGGTGCACCGACTGCTGCTGGGGCCATCTCCCCCTTCTCCCTCCATCCCCCTGCCTCCAGCAGCAGGAGTTTGGGTGTGGGGGGACTCAGGGCTGGGGATTGGAGTGCAGGGTGGTGCTTACCTGGAGGGGGGGGTCTCCCCTCCCTCAGCTCGTAGCTCCACGTGCTTCCTCTACCAGCAGGCACCACCTCCACAGCTCCCATTGGCCACAGTTCCCAGCCAATGGGAACTGCAGAACTGGGGCTTGTGGCAGAGAGGAGGCAGCACGTGGAGCTCAGGAGCCGGGTAGGGAGCCTAGCCTGCCCCTCTCCTGCGAGTACCTGCGGTGCCCCCCGGGCCGTCCCCCCCAAGCATCCCCTCCCCCAAGTTTTAGTCAGGGGTATATAGTCAAAGTCATGGACAGGTCACAGGCCATAAATTTTTGTTTACTGCCAGTGATTTTTACTAAAAACACCTGTGACTAAAACGTAGCCTTAGTTTTAGGGCATATCACTGATGACTTAACCTCAGGGGCACAGTTGGCAACGAGTATCCTCTATGAACTTATCTAATTGTTTTTTTGAACCCTGTTTTAGTTTTGGCCTTCATAGAATCCCCTGGCAATGAGTTCCACCAGTTGACTGTGTGCTGTGTGAGGAAGTACTTCTTTGTGTTTGTTTTAACCTGCTGCCTATTAATTTCGTTGGGTGACCCCTGGATCTTGTCTTATGTGAAGAGGTAAACAATACTTCCGTAGTCACTTTCTCTGCACCAGTTATGATTTTTATAGACCTATATCGCATTCACCCTCTGTCATCTCTTTTCTAAAATCAACAATCCCAGTCTTTTTAATCTCTCTTCAGATAAAAGTTGTTCCATACCCCTAATCAATTTGTTGCCCTTCTCTGTACCTTTTCCAATTCTAATATAAATATGTTTGAGATGGGGCTATCAGAACTGCACTCAGTATTCCAGGTGTGTACATACCGTGGATTTTTATTGAGACATAATGATATTTTCTGTTTTACGAGCTATCTCTTTCCTAGTCATACCTAACATTCTGTTAGTTTTTTTGACTGCTGCTGCACGTTGAGCAGATGTTTTCAAAGAACTATCTATGAAGACTCCAAAATCTCTTTCTTGAGTGGGCCTAATTTAGACCCCATTATTTTGTATGTATAGGTGGGATTATGTTTTCTAATGTTCATTACTTTGCATTTATCAACATTGTATTTCATCTGCTGTTTTGTTGCCCAGTCACCCAGTTTTGTGAGTTCCCTTTATAACTCTTCTCAGTCAGCTTTAGATTTTACGATCTTGAATAATTTTGTGACATCTGCAAACTTTGTCACCTCACTGTTTACCCCTTTTTCCAGTTCATTTATGAATCTATTGAACAGCACAGGTCCCAGGACAGATCCTTGGGGGAACCCACTATTTACCTCTCTCTGCTATGGAAACTGATAATTTATTCCTATCCTTTGCTTCCTATCTTTTAACCAGTTCCTGATATATGAGAGGACCTTCCTTTTTATCCCATGACTGCTTACGAGCCTTTGGTGAGGGACCTTGTCAAAGGCTTTCTTAAAGTCCAAGTAGACTACATCCATTGGATCATCCTAGCCCACATGCTTCTTGAATCCCTCAAAGAATTCTAATAGATTGAAGACATGATTTACCTTTATTGAAGCCATGTGGACTCTTCCCCAACACATCATGTATATTCTCATATGTTATAGTCCATCCACTATCTAGTCTTATAAGGCGTTAAAGAGTGATTGATGCAGAACTGAGAGTCAGGAGATCTGGGTTCTATTCCTGTCTCTCTCTGACTTCCATTATGAACTTAGGCAAGTCATTTACCCTCTCTTTTGCTTAGGTTTCCTATCAATAAACATGGCAATGCCTACCTATATTTCAGGAGTATTCAGGTTACATTCATTAATGTTAATACATAATTTTGAATCACTCGGATGGAAGGTGAAGTAGAAGTGCAAAGTATTTATTATGATTTTTGTCTGGTCCTGTCAGGATCTGAAATATGATACATAATGATCTAGTCTGCTGACCGCTATTTTTTCTTCCTATCTTTATTCTATTTTCTGACACACTGCCATCAGTCCTTCATTCACTGTTGTGCCTGATGCAAGTCTCCCATCATTTTTGTTACTGAACAGTTACAGCGTGGCAGGAAGTTGAGTCTTTTGAAGACTTTTGAAGAATCCTGATCTTTTTCTGACTATTGTATTTTAGTTTTTGTGGGGCACGTATGGAAAGGATTATGCTAGGCAGAATAAAAATGGAAAAATTTGGAGGAACATAGGATAAATTTTTCAAAAGGTCCCAAATTAGTTAGGCGTCTAAGCCCCATTGACTTTCATGAAATAAAATGAATATCAATAAATTGTATTTGTTTTATTTTTTCTAAACATCATATGCACCTCAGTTTACCCGTTTGATTTAATTCATTCAGTCAGACAGGATAATATCAAAGAAGGCTGTTAGAGGCGAAACAAACAAGGAACCAGCCAATGGGAGTGCAGAGCCAGTGCTTAGGGTGGGGGCAGTATATGGAGCCCCATGGCCCCCACCTAGGAGCCAGACCTACTGGCCACTTCTTGGGCACAGCACGGTGCCAGGACAGGTAGGGACTAGCCTGCCTTAGCACCGCAGCACCACCAACCAGACTTTTAACGTCCCGGTTGACGATGCTGACCGGAGCCACCAGGGTCCCTTTTCAACCGGGTGTTCTGGTTGAAAACCGGACACCTGGTCACCCTACCAGATAGGTGTACATGAGAGGGACTAAAAATAGATCTAAAGCGCAGCTCGCCTGTAAAGGTGAAAGCTATGCAATATATTCTAACTGGCTATGTTGCATAAATTAGTTTCCTTGTGAATAGAATATTTAATCTACTTGTTGTTTTGTTGGACGATTGTTTAAGAATTGAATCCAGACACACCATTTCTGGTTTCCTTGTGGTGTACGTTGATGTACAAAGCCAGTTCTTTTGAATATATCTTTCCATTTCAGAAGGATACAGTAAAATATGAAAAGGTTTTAGAGTCCCTTTTGTGCCAAGATTTCCACTTAGACTTTTAAAAATACAATAATCTGGATGTGATGAACAGCTAGTTTCTGTTCTAATATTTAATGTTGATTGTATTAAACATGTTATAGGCCCTAATCCTACAAGCACTTATGCACGTAACTTTATACATATGACTATTGCTGCTGAAATCAGTGGGACTCCCTGAATGGGTAAAGTTAAGCATGTGGATAAGTGCAGAACTGGGCTATAGCCAATACAGTCTTTGCAGTGATGCATCAATTTGCTGTACATTATTCAAGAGTTTCCGTTTTATTGTCTTGACCTGCACCTGCTAATTTAATAAACCTGATAAAATATTTTGAACAAATGAAAAAGTTAAAAAAAAAACCCCACTTGCTTTTAGTGTAAAGCTACCTTTTTTGAAAAGTTTTAGTTTGAAACTCAATATTTCCAGCAATTCCAACTTCATTTTTTATAATAATACACAAAGTAACTGAAAAATTGCTAGTCTTTTACTGTGTTATGGACAACACTAGGAAACCATGCTTTTAATTTGAATGAATGATCCAATTTATATATGGAACAGTTGCAGTATTACTGCTGTTACCTTGCTTAGAATTGTTCAGTGTACTGACTAGAAGAGACTAAGCCTTCCAACTTGCTCCAAGTGACAGTTCCGAAGGAGCAGCTGATGAGTAGCACAGGACTCATTCTTATAGCTTCTTCATTTAGGCCTTTTTCTCACAGTTTAATAATTGAATTTAAGAAAGAGTCATTTGCTTCAGATATAATCCATCTGTTCTGTTAACTGCCCAGCTGTGGATATGTAAAATCCCCCTTCCATGTTGCTCCCTGCAATAACAGGTTTAATTGTTACAAGCTCCTAGGAAGGAATCAGATTAGCAGATGTTAAAAGGGGGCATTTTCAGCAGGCCCTTGGTTGTAAACTGGTAAATTGAGAGGATTGTGTATGAGCATGCTGAGACCTGATTGATGGGTGCCTGGCTCTGGGAGTGCTAATGCTTTGGAAATTACATCAGTTTTCTCCCCAGTCAGTTAAGGCCAGGTGAGGATGTTTATATGAACAGCAGCCAGAGTGCAGTCTTACTCCCTGCAGCTGGATGATTGCTAGCCATAGCAAATTAGAGCACACTCTGGTAGCTCCACCCTGGTTATAAGGCTCTGTATTGTAGCAATCCTTCTGAATGAAATTCTGGTAAATTATTTCTCCCTACCAGCTCCTGTGACTATCTCAGGCCAGGTCTACACTATAAACTTACATTGGTATAAATATGTCGCTCAGGGATGTGAAAAACCCACACCCCCCTTCAGGGCCATCCTTCGCAATTTGGGTGCCCTATGCAGCCCTCCAAAGCTCCCCCCTCCAGGGTCTGGGAGGCAGGAGCTGTGGGGGGCCACTTTTGGGGGCCCCACAGGCCCAGAGTGGCCCGGGGGATTAGCAGGGGGCCAGGAGCAGCCTGCTCCACTTCCCTCGCCCCAGCCCCAGCCGTGTCGCTTGGGGGAGCGGGCTTGGGCGAAGTGATTCCCCCCACCACCACCACTCACCGGCAGTGGCAGGAAGTGGAGCAGCCCGGCCCCAGCACGCTCTACTCTGCCAGCTCCCAGCCGCGGTGCCCTGCTTCCCGCTGTCGGTGACAGCCGGGGATGGTCCTTTCCCCAACCCGAGCAACATGGCTGGGACCGGGGCAAGGGAAGCAGAGCAGGCTGGGGCTGCGTCTCTCCACTTTGGCAGGAAGCGGAGCGCCGCGGCTGGGAGCTGGCGGAGTAGAGCGGGCTGGGGCTGCGTCTCTCCACTTTGGCGGGAAGCGGAGCACCGCGGCTGGGAACTGGCGGAGTAGAGCGGGCTGGGGCCAGGTTGCTCCGCTTCCCGCCGCTGCCGGTGAGTGCGGGGTCGCTGGAGGAAAAGGTGGAATGAGGGTGAGGAGAGTTGTCCAGGGCCCCACCTCCCTAGGGACGGCCCTGCCCCTTGCAGGGGGGGCCGGCCGAGGGATAGGGCTGGTCGCCGGGGCTGGTCGCCGTGTATGCAGCACGCAGCTGCCTAGGGCACCATGAAATTTGGGGCAATTTGGTGCCCTAAATTTCATGGTGCCCTACGCAGCTGCATATGCTGCGTATGCCTAAGGACGGCGCTGCCCCCATGAGCAACACAGTTATACTTACCTAACCCCTGGTATAGACAGTGCTATGTTGACGGGAGAGCTTCT
Organism: Chrysemys picta bellii; assembly: GCF_011386835.1. Taxonomy (NCBI): domain Eukaryota; kingdom Metazoa; phylum Chordata; order Testudines; family Emydidae; genus Chrysemys; species Chrysemys picta. The sequence continues at coordinate 44,563,096 of NC_088796.1, forward strand.
CCTGCCAACATATCTACCGCCTCTTGTCTTCACTGAAGCGCTACAGAGGCACAGCTGTGCCATTTTAAGCGTAGACTTGCCCTAAATATTTTGTTTAAGTGAGATGTTCTAAAGAAAGTGGAATGTCATAGAAATTAGAGATGGAAGAGACCCATTAGTTCATCCGTTCTGCATCTTGCTAAAGCAAGATTGTTCCCAACAGTATATTTTTGAGAGCGTGGTTCAGCCTGAGAGCAAGTTGTTGGTTTTTTTTGTTTGTTGTTTTTTTTTGAGTGGAGGAGGGGCCCAAACATTTCCCCCCCTCCTGCTCATCTACTAAATTTAACCAGATCGTGTCCATCAATGTAAGATTGCTATGCACAGCCCTAGCTAGCCCTTGTGATTTTTGGGCAGTCCTGTACAAACTCTTGAAAGCAATTTTGTTTTTAGTGTTTGCTTTTCATAAACATATAAGCAAAAAGTTTCACTGGCAAAAAAGTGCCAGAAAGTAGATTTTAAAGTCTCATGAATAATCATAGACGTTAAATTTTAAATTTACACACTTTTCACCAGAAGCCCTTGTGTGCTGTTCCAGTTAGGTAATAGAAACAATACCATGTGACTTATCTGACTAATCACAATTAAACAGAGTAGTTAGAATTTATTATTCTATGGAATCATTTCAAAACTGAGCAAAAAAGTTAATTTTTTGAATAAATTACTCATTGTGAATTACTCACTTTTTGTTTGATATATGTCACTTTACCTACTGCCATAATACTTATTTCTGGTTAAACATATAAGGGCCATTTTCAAAATTCTAAAATAGTAGCCCTCACGTTTGCAAACATTGGGTTAAGAAGTGCAGATACCAGGAATAAAACTGGCAGGAACTCTTAAAATCAAAGAGAGGAAGAGACGCAGAAAAGGGGAGAAAGATAGTAAAAACATTGTGTTTAGTGGAGAGGTTGCATATTTGTCAGCTACCAACCCAAGCTAAGACCGGTTTAACAAAGAGTAAATCTCAGCTCCTCTATCATTTTGCAATTGTTCTCCCCTATGTTGTGGTGTGTGTGTGTGTTGTGTGTGTGTGTGTGTGTGCGCACATGGCTACAAGTCTCATACCATCACTCTGCATGCTGTGAAGGAATGAAACTCAATCTTTGTGTTTATCCAACAGAAGTTTCTTGGTGGTTTCCTTATTACTAAAAGTATAAGGTCCAATATGTTGTCCTCTTGGCTCTGTGTACATGGTTCTTATTGAAGAATTTCTAGTGAAAATTCTTTTAATCTGTAATTGTGATCTTTCTTGGGGGACCAGGACTATGGGTCACCTTGTTACCCCATGCCTCTAGTGAGAGTTGGCCTTATCTTGTGGTAGCTCGGTGGCAGTTTCCTAACACCACCAAGCTTTCAGTCACTAAGTCAGTCTCTGTGAGATATGCCAGCCCAAACTGTGTCTTGCAAGTTAACAATAGGTGCACCCTAGTCCCTTATTCCCTTTGAATCAGTAACCTGTGATATCCAGCCCCTGACACTGGCTCGTCACGGAAATTCCAGATCCTCTGTACCTTCTGCACACCAGTTTACCAGTTGTACCTTGAACCTCCGCTCCTGTTAGCCACACAGCGCTTGTGAGCACTTATGATAAAACAAAAGTAGGTTGATTTAAAAAAGAATAAAGGTTCAACTAGGTACTCTTTATTCTCCTTCTGGTGTTCAGACTTTTTAGGGTTCAGGTCTCTGCAACCATGAAGGTTAGAAACGTTTTTTTAAATGAATTTTGGGATTCTCACATGGTTACATGACTCCAGAAATGTGGACTTTTAGAAGAACACCAAGTTATTATAATAAAATTGCAAGAGCTGGCAACCAGCTCCCATTGATGTCAGTTGCAGTTGAAGTTGCATAGTGCTTTGCAGATCATGCTTGTAGAATCACCTGAATATTTTTCACATGCATATCTTTTTTTTTTTTTTTTTGTGTGTGTTACTCACGTTAATAAAACCAAAGGTACATTCACTGAAAGTGATGCAGTGGAATTTGTACAACGGGACTTTGCTTTGTGTGTCAGGTGATGTTGTAACCATAGATTCTTAAGTAATGGTACCACATCCGTTCCTTCAGCGCAACATTAGTTTGACATCACAATGTTTGATTAAAAACAAGTTACCAAATAGTGAGGCACAGAAATTTTCATCAATTAGCTTTGTAGATTTAATTCATTGTGAAGACTTGGAAACTAACGTATTATAAAGACGTGATGTATTTAATGACAAGGTGATCTTTTCAGTGGTTTCCAAAACATCTGTCCTTAAAACTGGGCTGTCAAAAGTTTTACATGTGAGTGTTTCCATTCATGTTCATGAGAAACAAGTGAGTGGGAATAACAGAATAACAGATCAAGAGGAAATGAGTCCACTTTGCACTTGGAGTTACTATGTACATTAATGCCATATTCTGGTTGTGTGTGTCTGTCCAGGGGGGTGTTTCACTTCAGTTGCTTAAATACTGACCCAATCACTTATGACGTTTTCAGTATGTAGAAAACTACAAGAGTTTGTCTTTTGGCAGATGTTCCAGCCAGGGTGGGCTGGTCTGCCCATAATTAGATACTCTTTAAATGTTGGCTATGTTTAAAATTGAAATAATCAGCACAACTGTAGGAATTATTACATGATCCACCAGGATCTGTTGCTTGAAGTCTAGAACAGCTGCATCTTTTTCAAAGGCTTATTCCTACAAGGCTCTGTGTAGGTGAAAGAGTGAACAATAAGGGAAAATAGTTTTTGGATGTTAGTAATGTTAGTAAAATAATCCAGGACTTGATCCAAAGCCCACTGAAGATAGGAGAGACGCTCACTGACCTCAGTGGGCATTGGATCCGGCCCTGAAAGAGACAAATAACATTGCACCAAATTCCATCCTCAGTGACATGCATTCAACCACCCACTGAATTTGGCATGTAATTTGACAAATCATGCAAAGGGTTGTTAGATCATTATCAAGTAATTTTATTTCTTTGACATCACTATATTTTTGAGATATTTTCTCCCCTGCAGAGTATTTAAAGTCTACAAACCACTGAATTAAAAATAGGCCCAGAGAGAAATGTAATAAATTAGTATCATTAATAGTGACAAATGCTTTAGAAATGCTTAGAGAAAAATATAGCAGAGCTATAAAACAGCAGATAAAAGGTTGCACTTTAGTTGTTGTCCTAATTATTGTTGGAACAAAGGTAGCATTTAAACTGTTGTGAGGTGTTCCAGTCCTTCGACTGCTTCCCATTTCTAAATCATTTTGGAATTTAAAGCTGTATTTTTATTTTGTTTTGTTCTTTTTATTTGAGAGAGGTAGAAGAAGAGATTGTTCTTATAAATTTGTTTCCAAAAATCACAAAGGTTTTAAGTTTCTGTCACTTGAGGGTTCAAGAATTACAAATCCTTTTAGAGTGAAACTTTGTCTTTACTCAGCCTAAAAAATTATTATAATGGTAATTTTTCTATAGAAGAATACTTTACCAAGTGGTTGTACTGATTTTAATATAACTGTTTTGGTGTCCTACTGTGATACCAGTTAGAAAAAACACTTAACTATCCTTTGGTTAAATGAGACCTCTAGTCTTTGCCCTTTTAATTATTATTGTTCTTATATTGCAATGAAGGACCAGATTCAAAGTTCTTCTGTAACTACAGTGGTTCTCAAATTGTAGTATGCAGGCTGGGTTATAGTATCACAATAAGAAGCCATTGTAACTACATGATTAAAATTACAAAAGGTGGTACACCAAGTAATTATGATGTTTAGGTATGGAATTCTAGGCCTTAAAGGTTGAGAACCACTGAATTACTATTATCCGTATCTATTGCAGGATTTTTTCTTTATTTGTTTTGAAGTATGAATTGAATTGAGTTATGCCTGCTTATGCCAATGGTAAATTCATCTCTTAGCTACAGAAGACTTGATCCACTCCACTAGCTGATTGTTCTGCCTTTTCTGATGTGGATGGTGGGCATACAGCATTACGGGAGAAAACAGTGCTGACAAATTAAGTTCTTTGGGCTCTTTAGCGCTTTGGAAATTTTTACACATTGTGTGTTTAACACTCCAGAATACTGAGCAAATGCAACCTCTCAGGGGCTCTGTGAATGTCCTCCTCGGCAGGTGTTCTTAGGCAGCATTTAATGTTGCATGATCTGTTTTTCTTTTGCATATTGCTTCCCGGCTCTTTGAGCTCTGGTCAAGTGAAAAATTCTCTAAGTTAAATCTGGAGTGTCGTCTAGAATCTGCAGTATTGTTTGAAATAGAAATTCTATAGTCACTTTCAGTATTATACTCCTACTCCATATTCTTTAGAGATCCATTTATATACACCTGAGAGTTGCTGACTTCAAAGTGCAGAATTAAGCTTTCTGCTTTCAGGACAAAATTTTGACACTTTATCGGTTGACACTTATAAATTACAAAATAGTTAGTTTTAATCCCCACACATTAACTTTAGGTCTGAAAGACAATATTAAACTCCTTCTGTATAAACAGAGCACTAGTTTCTGTGTGTATGAACAGACCACCAACTTTTGTTCTGTGGTGGTCTGGGACTGGAGAGGAGAGGGGGAGAGGAAGTGAAGCTTGATATATAAGCAGTTAGTTAAGGGAGGTATTCTCTCTAACTGGAGAGTGTTTTTTTTATTTTATTTCTTCTTAGGACTAATAATGAAGTCATAGTTCTTAAAAGTCTGTTGCTTCAGGTTACAAATCTACCCATTATTCCACTTCACATTTTAAAAGGTGAGTGTTCTCTCATAAAGGGCAGGAAAAAGCACAGAAGGTAACATAAGTATTTAGAGACTTGGAAACCTGAGTTAGTCGAAGATGGAAACATATATATTATAGTAACAATTCAGGTGTTGGCTAGTGGGAAATCTCTGTGATTTGTTCAGACAGTATATCAGGCCAAAACAATTCATGAACAGATCTTCTATGCAGGGCCGGCTTTAGGAAGTGCGGGGCCCGATTCGAACAGTTTCGACGGGGCCCCGGCAGGGATGACTTAAAAAAAACCCACGTAAAAAAACACGTGGGGCTTGTACTCACCGGGCGGCGCTCCTAGTCTTCGGCGGTGGGTCCTTCGCTCACTCCGGGTCTTCGGTGGCACTGAAGGACCTGCTGCTGAAGTGCTGCCGAAGACCTGGAGCGAGTGAAGGACCCGCTGCCGAAGTGCCGCCGAAGACCAGGAGCGCCACCGGGTGAGTAAAAATTAAAAAGCAGCCTCTAGCCAGGGAAGGGATTCTCGGCCACTTCTTTCTCCCCTTGCCTCCGGCGGCTCTGCCACTGGGCACGGGGCCCTCTTAGGCGCGGGGCCTGATTCGGGGGAATTGGTGGAATTGGCCTAAAACCGGCCCTGCTTCTATGAAGCTATTGTTTCCTACATGTAAGTCCAAAATAGCTGTTAAAATTTTGTAACTGTTTCAACTTCTCATTTACCAGTTAATGCTGGTTATATAGATTCAACCACAACACAATCCCTGAATGCTTATAACAAACACAAGTGCACTGCATGCTGCTGCCAAAATTCACTATAAATTTACATACTGCCCCTCTCCATCATGTTTGCCAGGAAATTGGATCACCTTTATGCATCCTCACTGAAGTTAAGGTTAGGAATGTTTTCTAAATGCAACCGGCTTATTAGACTCAGAAAATACTAATTTGATTAGAAGAAACAAAGGTGGTTTGTTGAATTTTCTGGCAGGAGACAGGCTATTGAAATCTTAGCTGATAGATGCTGTCTGCACTAGGCTTCTTTTAGGCCTGTGGATCTGCAGAAAATCATGATTTAAGAACTTCAGCTTCTGTGGACGCACTGTCCCCAGGGTTCCTAGTGCCCTCATCAGCTGAAGCTGCTCCATCATGGCTGTGGGAGTACTTCTCTGTGGGAGTTGGCCAAAAAGTGTTTTGGGTGGCTTTAGCCCGTGAATACCTCAAGCCAAGCCATTTTGTGTCTGCATGCTCAGCCAAGGCCAACATGGATCCTGCCCAGTGGAAGAACTTCTTTGCCTCATGCTCTCAGTCCTATTTCAGGACACAGGTGGAGCTGGTGGACATTTTGGTAGCAGTTTTTGAATTTCTGAAAGCACCTCTTGGAGGAGGATATGATATGCCAGCTCCAAATCCACTGATGCTGCTTCTTCCTATGGTTGCCGTAGCTGCAGATTCTCCTTGTGTAGGCTGGCATTTCTAGAGCGGGGGCACCAGCACAGACCGGTGGGACCCCATTGTCCTGTGGACCTACGATGATGAGCAGTGTGTCCAGAACTTTCACATGAAGAAACAGATTCCTGGAGGTTTGTGATCAGCTTGTCAAACCTTCCAGCACCGGGACACCCACACAAGCGAGGCCATACTAGTCCAGAACCAAGTTGCTCTGGCCGTCTGGAAGCTGACTATCCCAGACAGCTACAGGTACAGTTTAGAGTTGGTAAATCAACTGGGGGGGTTGTTGTGGCAGAGGTCTGTGAGGCTATCAGGACTGCGATGTACCCAAAAATTATGGTAAAAAAAAATGTTCCTGAAATAATTGCTGATTTCCAGAGAATGGGCTTTACAAACCGTGCAGAGGCCATTGATTGGACTCATGCCTATAGCTTGCCCACCACAAGGAGCATATTGGATACATAAACCACAAAGGGCTACTCAATCATTATGCAGGCCCTGGTCAACTACAGGGACAGATTCGTGGACACTAAAGTGGGGTTCACTGGCAAGGAGTATGATGCCAGGGAGTTGTGGAGATTGGAATTTTACCTTCATGGACAAGCTGGGACATTATTCCCACAGAATGACTTTGTTATAAATGGAGCCACTGTCTCCACTCTTATTCTAGGGGACCCTGCTTACCCTTTGTTGCCGTGGCTTATGAAACCATATCCTGATTTCAGAGCACCTGGCAACAGAAGGCTACCGTTGTTGGAAACATATTGTATGTTTCTTGCCTGAACTCTGCAGAGCTCTTGTATAAAATATGATCACTGAAATTGAGCACTAAGTACAATCTATTTTTTGTTTTAATTTTTAACAAGGGCAGAGTAACTGAATTTAATCTTCTTGTAATTTATTCTGAAGAATATATTTGAGCAATTTGATAAAATAATCTGGCAGAGTTTCATTCTGTAACAAAATAAGCTTTGAACTTTTGGGTGTATGTGATATACATTTTGGTTCCTTCTTGTGACTAAAGGGTTGAGGCTTTTGGAAAAACAGAGCATCTGCCTTTACTTGAGGACAAGGCAGAAAGAAAATGGCAGGAAAAAGATTTAGTTAGCAAGTTTGTATAGGAGAGAATGAGGAAGAGAAAATACAGCCCATTGGCTTAAAAATCACTGATGGGCAGTGATGTAAAGGGGTGTGCCTCCTTGGCATGACATTGGTGGTTGTGGTATGGAGCCTTGTGTTATAAGTCTGAGTTGCAGAGGGGTAAAAGTACTAGGGAAAGTTGTTAGGAATCTAGGAATTTCATCTGACTAGATGTCTTACTGAAGGATGAGAAAATGCTACTTATAGTTATGTAATCAAGCAGTCCTTTTATTCTGGTATATAGTCACTGTGCCTGTAAATGACATCCCACTAGAAAGGAATATATGCTGAGGTTTGTATAAGGGTGTAGTGATAAGATAGAAGGAGACAAGCAGAAATCCTGGTGAAAGAAAGAACTCTGCTACATATAGGATTTTGTGTACAATATGTGGCCTCCTGTTCTTCTCATTACAGAGCTTCGGTACTATTTGTTGTTTACAGAAGGTCCTCCTGTACATAAGTTGGATCCTAGAGCTGGTTTAAATGTTTATAATTGAAGAACTTTGTCTCCCCCCCAAAAAAGCCTTTTTTCAAAATGGAAAATTTAATTTTTTTTAATGTTCCATTTTTTTTGTGCGTGTCTTTTTACAAAATTAGAAAATAAAAAATTTAGCTGGGTTTTTTTGGGTGGTGGTGGTTGTTTTTCCTTTCTACCCCCCTTTTTCTTTTGCTCCTCCTCTTTAGTAGCAAAATAGAATAAAAGAAAAACTGGGAGGGGAACAAGGGTGGAAGATACAGAAAAGAGGGGAACAAAAATTAAAAAAAAAATTGAAAAATGAAAATTTTCATATCGGAAAATTTTGCTGCAAATTTTAATGACCAAAATATCATTCCATTATGAAACTAAGGGAACAAAAATGACAGCTTGACAGATATGTGGATGCAGAACTCTTTATGGGGTACCACAGTTATCTGTTATGCTGATGATGAGCATGATAAAGTGAAAAATGGCTTTCTCAAGCCTCATATTTTGGGGTTTGGGCAGACATTTGTTAATGTTATGCTCATCCCGGGGTGACCTTTAGAGTATGATGTATATTATATATGTTCACTGGTACATAAGCAGAATCCCTGGGAGCTTCATACTTTTTAATCCTTTTTTCCTAAGAGGTAATGAATCAGTATCTGATAACAGTCTTGAATCCTGTGCTCACTTATTCTGGGCTATCTGCCTATTTGAAAATATTCAGCTTCTCATCGTATTGGTGGCTTTTGCAAGCACACCCATTGTGTTCCTATGTGAATGTGTGTCCTTTAACATGCAACAAGTTGCAGCCTTAATTCTGAAATTTGAAAACATTGTGGGGTGGAATGAGGTGGTGAATTTGTGGCTGGAGAACAATGAGAGGTTGAATTAAACAGAACAATCCAAATATTAACTTTTCCTAACCACAAGCTCTATTAGATGTGGAATAATTTCCCTAAGCAAAATGATAAATACCCATTACTTAAGGGTGGGGTTTTCAAAGGATCCTAAATCGACTCCAAATGTGATTTGGGCATCTAAGTCTCTTAGTCTCCTTTGAAAATCTTAGCCTAAACCATTTAAAACTGGATAGGAGAAAAGCATTTATTATGCTGGACAGAGTAATGTAAGAATTAATGAAAGCAATAGTTAGGTTACTAAAAAGGGAAATATAATGGGATGTAATTAAGAAAGGGAACATATTGGCTGAATATCAGGAAAACTTACAGAAAGTGAGATCTATTAACATATGGAATCTCTTTGGGAGGGGGCTGGAAACCCAATCTCCAGGGACTGTTAAAACTAGAGTAGCCAAACATTAGTAAATGTACAGTCAAGAACAGTCCTGCAGTGGCTAGGGATCTAAATGTCTCTTCAAGATCCAGATTCTATGATAAATACTTCACTTGGAAAGTGTCTATAAGGGCTTTGATGTAGGGAGGAAGGGAAGCAGATGTAGGTATAATCCTTCTCACTGATTACTGTGTATTTCAGAAAAGCAAAGATTCAAGTGGCTTTGCAGCTGTTTCCAATTAGCTGATGACTTCTTTTGTAATCTGGTGGTGACTCTTTCATCCAGGAAAAGAGGAGTATGGGTTATACTTCTAGCATTCAAAATGTAAATATTTGTGCAGAAGAAAAAATTATTATGCAGAACACCAATGCAGTAAGAGGGTGTAGCATCCAAACACAGAGTTAAAGTAAAGATAATTATCTGTAAAATACTGTTTTTAGTAAAGACGGGTCTCACAAAAACAACCATGAACTAGAAAACATGATCTTTTCCAGACCCTTAATATTCTAGTTTTTATTTATAAAATTCTACTCCATCCACTTCCTTGCTTTTGTTGTTTAGATTTAACAGTAATAAAAATACCTTGCTCTTATATATCACTTTTCATTGGTAGATCTCAAAAGCACTTCACAGTCTTGAGTGAATTTCTCCTTAGAACACCCTCATGAGGCAAGGAAGTATTATTATCCCCATTTTACAGATCGGGAACTGAGGTACAGAGATGCCAAGGTTACATAGGAAGTCTGGGGCAGAGCAGGATGGAGCACAGAACATTGTATGTATGTCTACTGGGAACTACCTTAATCTTGAAAACATTTTTCTTTATTCTTCCAGTATCTTCAAAACTGGAGTAATTTGTTGTGTTTACACTAATAATTTGGATGTTAATGCAGTTGGTTAAACTCTTAAAAATGAGGAAAAAGTGACTGGGGAAGGATGGGTCTCATCAACACCCAGGAGAAGAAAATTCCAGCAGTGCTAAGATATTGTAAAAGGTTGGGTTGGCAACTAGCCACAGAAGTTTGACTCAGTGCAAAAGGAGAATGAGCTGATTTTTCACTTAAAACAGCAAGAAAATTAAAAGATTTTACAATATGATACTAAGATGGGGCACCTTTAACATAAGTTTCTCAGAAAAGGCACTCCACAAAAAATATTTTGCATTTGGAGTACTCAGTTTCTTTGTGAAAATGCCCTGTGTGTAAAAAAGTCATATTAGTTGAGTATCTGAGAGGCAAAAAGCTTAGACTGGCCACTGGAAAAAATTTAAATACATAAGTCTTTTTGATACTACGCAGTTCAGTTATCTTGGCTTGCATAATGCGAAGAGTTACGAATGGTTTCACGCTTTTGTACATTAATGACTTCACCAGTTTCTGGGTTTTTGTGAGTAGCTGCCTTTATTAGGTAGTGGATGTACAGTCTTTTTCTATTTAACATATTTATTAAACTGCGGATATTAAATAAGGAATTTAAAGTGTTGACAATCTTCTTAGCACACAATGCAACCTTTAAGACCATAAAGTGAGATAAGGAAATAATTAAATTAATTTATCATTTTTTCTGCCTAAAAGCGAAATCTGACCTTCGAGTGCCATGGCTTTGTGTCAGGAGCTGTGTTTTCATTTGCAAAAAGATAAGGTTTTTAAGAGAGAATTTTCCCTCTCACTACTACTTATGCAATACCAACACCATTCACATATAGAAATTTTATACACCTCTACCCCGATAGAGTGCGACCCGATATAACATGAATTCGGATATAACGCGATAAAGCAGCGGGGAGCCCCGGGCCCTTTAAATCCCCACCAGGGCTCTGGCAGCCGGGCTCAGGCGGTGATTTAAAGGGCCAGAGGCTCCGGCCGCAGCGGCTGGAGCATCGGGCCCTTTAAATCACCACTGGGGAAGCAGGTCCAGTCTGGCACGGCGTATCCCTAAAGGCTCTTAAGCAAAGTAAGCAGTCGTGGGATAAGAGGGAAGGTTCTCTCATGGATTGGTAACTAGTTAAAAGAAGGAAACAAGGAGTAGGAATGAATGGTCAGTTTTCAGAATGGAGAGAGGTAAATAGTGGTGTTCCCCAGGGGTCTGTACTGGGACCAGTCCTATTCAACATATTCCTAAATGATCTGGAAAAAGGAGTAAACAGTGAGGTGGGAAAATTTGCAGATGATACAAAACTACTCAAGATAGTTAAGTCCCAGGCAGACTGCGAAGAGCTACAAAAGGATCTCTCAAAACTGGGTGACTGGGCCACAAAATGGCAGATGAAAATCAATGTTGATAAATGCAAAGTAATGCACATTGGAAAACATCATCCCAACTATATATATAAAATGATGGGGTCTAAACTAAATTAGCTGTTACCACTCTGAAAACATCCACTCAATGTGCAGCGGCAGTCAAAAAAGCAAACCAAATGTTGGGAATCATTAAGAAAGGAATAGATAATAAGACAGAAAATATCATATTGCCTCTATATAAATCCATGGTACACCCACACCTTGAATACTATGTGCAGATGTGGTCGCCCCATCTCAAAAAAGATATATTGGACTTGGAAAAGGCTCGGAAAAGGGCAACAAAAATGATTAGGGGTATGGAACGACTGCCATATGAGGAGAGATTAATAAGACTGGGACTTTTCAGCTTGGAAAAGAGATGACTAACGGGAGATATGATTGAGGTCTATAAAATCATGACTGGTGTGGAGAAAGTAAATAAGGAAGTGTTATTTACTCCTCCTTATAACACAAGAACTAGGGGCCACCAAATGAAATTAATAGGCAACAGGTTTAAAACAAACAAAAGGAAGTATTTTTTCACACAACATACTGTCAACCTGTGGAACTCCTTGCCAGAGGATGCTGTGAAGGCCAAGACTATATCAGGGTTCAAAAAAGAACTAGATAATTTCATGGAGGATAGGTCTATCAATGGTTATTAGCCAGGATGGGCAGGGATGGTGTCCCTAGCCTCCATTTGCCAGAAGCTGGGAATGAGCAACCAGGGGATGGATCACTTGTTGATTACCTGTTCTGTTCATTCCCTCTGGGGCACCTGGCATTGACCACTATCGGAAGACAGGATACTGGGCTGGATGGACCTTTGGTCTGACCCAGTATGGCTGTTCTTATGTTCACATAATCAGAAATGTTGTAAACAAATAACTCAAGAATTCCTGGATGAGCGAGGATGAAACACAGTTTGTTTTGGAGATTGCATTGAGATATTGGGTACAAGCTTTGTTTGATATGTGGACCAGTAGTTTCTGAGATAGCAGCATTCTGTTTTTTCCACATCTGTGCTGTACAGTTAACTTTTGTTTACATTTCACAATGCGAAACTTATAATGTTGCAGACGGAGAATGAGTCCAATTCCAGCTTTATAATTGGTCTGCTGTTCAAAATGCAGAAAGTTTAGAAGCAGTGAAGCTTAACTTGCAAGGACTTAGCAAGAAAGGCAAACTCTATAAAACACTTTTAGGAAGTCCAGTAACAAGATCCTTTTTCTCCTGCTGTCATCCCCAAAAGGCCTCATTGCCTATAGCAGTGGTCCCCAAAGTGTGGGCATTCATGGGGGTGCACACAGGGCCTAGGCCAGCCCCATGAGAGCATCATCCATCCCCGCTTTCCCCACAGACCAGCTCCACACTCAGCTCCGCTCTTCCCCCTCCTCGGCCCCCAGACCAGCTCCGGCCCCAGCTACAGCTCCCCTCCACCCCTAGACCAGCTCTGGCCCCAATCACAGCCCAGCTCTGACCTCAGTTGCCACTCCACTGTGCCCCCTGCTCCGCCCCCAGACCAGCTCTGCTCTCCTTCCCTCTCCACCCCCAGACCATCTCTGCCTCTAGCCCCAGCTCCTCCCTCATCCTCAGTTCCAGCTCCACCTTCAGTGCAAGTTCCTCTGCTGAGGAAGCCTTGGCTGTGCACTAATGGAGGGGGCACGGACAGATTCCATTACTGGCAAGGGTGTGGGGGTGCAACAGGAAAAGTTGGGCACCAGTGGTCTAGAAGAATGAGGAGAGGGCTTTTAAGCAGAAGATCCTAAATTATGTTCCCACTTCTTCCACTGTTGCCCTAACACTCAACACACTAGCCCATATACCACTTTACAGACATTACTTGTCACTATATCTGACAAGGAGGCAACTATCTGTGTCCCTCTTTCCTATGTGGGGTGATGTCATAGGGCCAGTGACCTTTCAGAAAGGATCAGAGCCTTTCTGTTCCATGATGACCCCGTGGGGAATACCTGGGAGCAATCAGGTACTGTACTCCAAGTGGTGCCCTTAATTAGAAGTGGAGCAGCTAAGTTAGAGACGGCTAGAACAGTATAAAGAGGAAGTTACCCAGGGGAGTGGGGAGACTCTCTCTAAAGAAGCTTTGCAGCCAGAAGAACCAATAGGAGATGGAATGGGTCTCTGTGGGTCAATGAGGGCTTAGAGTTGACAATAGAAGTCCCAAGAGAACTATCAGAGTCCATGGGGAAGGGAGACAGTGGGGAGCTCCTTTTACTAAGCTCCAGGAAGAGAGCTGGTGTCTGTCTGCCTCTAGACCAGAGTCATAGCTTCTAAGGCCAAAAGGGACAATTGTGATCATCTACTCTGACTTCCTGTATAGCACAGGCCATAGAACTCCATCAAAATAATTCCTAGAGCATATCTTGATTTAAAAATTGTCAGTGATGGAGAATCCACCATGATCCTTGGTAAATTGTTCCAATGGTTAATTACTCTCATTGTTAAAAATGTCTTCCTTATTTCCCATCTGAATTTGTCTACCTTAAACTTCCAGCAGTTGGATCATGTTATACCATTCTTTGCCAGATTGAAGAGCCCACTATTAAATATTTGTTCCCCATGTAGGTACTTACAGACTGTACTCGAGTCCCCCCTTAATCTTCTCTTAGTTAAACTAAATAGATTGAGCTCCTATAAGGCATATTTTCTTTTAATCATTCTCATGGCTCTTGCAGCTATTGTAGGCTGGAAGAACCAACAGGAGGTGGAATATGTATTTTAGCCAGCTAGGCAGTTTTAGATTTGTTTAGCACTCTTGGATTTAAATAAATTTGCCTCTTTGTTTCTGACTTTAAGACATTATTGTCCAGATGTTGTATTTATTCCATAATAAAGAAAAGATTTAGAATGAGTTAAGGTTGAAAAGTAATTGCAAAATTGATTTTGGAGAATTTACCTAGAGTTTAATGAGAAACAATTTAAATGGATGTTATAAATTATTTAATTTTAAGAATCGCATACAGAGGCGAAAAGAAATGTTTAGTTATAGAGATTAGTGATTAGTGTAAAATTAATCCTTTTTTTCTGGGAACTGTCAGTGTTGCAAACATTTGGGCATTTTAGTCATATTTAACTGTTACCTAAATCCTTTCATCTGTCTCTTTTGAGTGGTATCTTCCAGGTCTGTTATCTGATAACCAAAATACTTTAATCAGAATCAGCTCCTCCAAAATACTTTAATCAGCATCAGCCTAGAGAAGAGGCTATTTTTAAATACCAATTTCCTAATCTCCCTACTATTCTATTTACTGTAAATTTAGACTACATACCTTTAAGGAAGCAGCAGTTAGTAGAAAAAGGAAAATAGCTCATCTTTTCATATGATGTAAACGTGAAGCACTTTTATTAAATAGTAAAAATTACAATGAAATTCTAAATTGCTGACTTCTAAATATGTATTTTGCTTTGTTTTATAAACTATAATGTGTCATGTATTATAGCCTAGGATTGACATACTGAATTCAACTGGCTGTGATAAAGGCATTGTTTCTATTATATAATACTATAGATGTGCATGGCATTTTGCAAACCAGAAGAAGATGGAGTCTCTGCCCTGATCTATTGAATCCTGTAAAGATATCCAAGCAGACCCTCTTGCCATCATGGAGTCAAAAAACTACTTGCTTACAAAGTCAGACCTAAAAATACAAAAGTATCACAGCATACTATTACTGAAATATTGCTTACTTTCTCATTTTGTCTGTATGAAATTTCAATTTGTACTGACTTTGCTAGTGCCTTTTATGTAGCCTGTTGTAAAACTAAGCAAATATATAGATCATTGATGTACCCCCTGGAAGACTTCTGTGTACCCCCAGATATACATGTTCCATTGGTTGAGAACCACTGCTCTAGACACTAGACTGCTGTCTCTCTGGCCAGCTAACCTTGGCCAAGACTGCATCCTGTCACTTAAAATAGAAGCACCTCAACACAAGGTAAGTCTGATGCTGTAGCATATTTGTGGTTAAATAAAATAAAAACCTCTGAGACATTTTGAACTTAGTGCAGCTTTTGCGGAATATTCCCTTACTTTTTGAATGTTTTTATTTTATTTTGAGCCATTCTTTATAACACAGAAATTGAAGGGGGGGAATAAATGTAGGAAAATAACAGTAAATGTTCTTCTGAACTGTGTGTGGTACTCTCCAGTGTAGTGAATACAGATAAAATTGTAATAAGTATTGGAGAGACACACTTGTACAGATATTGGATTTTTTTTTCATTTTCATATATGTATATAAAGTGGATGTCACAGTAGTAAGAGTTAATGTGACAGGACTGCAAAACCAGAGCAACAAAAATAATTGTGAAGACTAAGTGAAACTTTACTTCATTTAAGACCAATACAAAATGGGTATAATATACACAATAGGCTGCAGTCCTTTGTAGGGAAAATTTTGCACACAAGTCTACATTATAGAGGGATATTTCAGTCATTTTAGTGCTATTCAAGTGAAAAGTTAAATGATTTAAATGACACTTGAGTTCCTAATCCTGTGAGTGATATTTCACTTTTCAGTAGCCCTGTCAGTCTTCAGTATAAATCCTTATTTCCAGGGGTTAGAACCAGCTGACCCTGTGATAAAGTTAAAGGGATTTGGGTTAAATACTACTTTTGTATGGAGATACTAGATTAGCTTTAGATAAGCCAAAAATTTTCATTTCTAAGGTTTTGACTTGACATAAGTGTATAATAAATATCCTTCAACTCATGATGCTAAGACAGTTATCTCACACTAAGCATCTAAATATTGTATGTGCATATGTACCACACACACACACACACGTGTATAATGTGCTTGTCTATTTTATATACATATCATGCACAAAAAAATTAAGATTGCAAAATCAAGCACTCAAAAATTAGGAAGTGCCAGAATTAAGGATTAATGGTGCATGGATTCACCTTTGTTTTTCATCATGTTCTTAAACTAGACATTAAGAATGTTGAATGTATTGGAGAGTGTGACATTGGATGATCAGGGATAAGGTCCTTAGATTATGCAGGTGACATTGTGCAACTGGCAGACATATTTGAATTAATTATAATATTCTTCACTACCTTAGAAAATTTGTGTAGTTGACTTGCACTTACAATAAATGCCAAGAAGATGAAGCGGAAAAGGGACAATAGATAAAGTGTTTAAATGTAGCAGTGGTAAAGTTGAAGACAAGTAGAATCTTATGTGTACATCGGAAGCTTGATCAGTGCTGACAGTTCCATCAAGGATGAGGTTAACAGGAGATGTGCCTTAGCCATAAGTGCTGGATCGAAATTGATGAAATTATGGATTGATAAAACATTGTACAAAATGAAAATGTATCAAACCAGTGTACTAACAGTATTTCTCTGTGGTGTGGAAGCACTGCCTTAAATCAGACAGATATCAGATAACTGGAGGCAGAAAAGATGAGAGTTGTTCAAAAGATGGCAGGTGTAAAGTGGAATGATTTTAACACAAATGAAGGCGTTAAGAGAGCAGGATATGAAATCAGCGTATGGGATTGGCTGCAATTAAAATTACGATGGTGTGGACGCTGTAGCGGACAAACAGATGATAAGATGCCAAAACAAATAACACAAACATGTCCAAACTCAGTCCAGCCTAGAGGCTGATGACTGACTGGATGGTGAGACGTACACAGGGACATGACCAGGCTCAGTTTAATGAAGGCACAAGCTGTGGACAAGAAAGAATGGCAACGCTGTACTGTTCCTCGAGTCTGGAAATATGCTCTGAGATGAAAAGAGGATGAATTAAGGATGCCTGTGCAAATTTAATTTGGCCCACTTGTGCATATGCATTATGATGCAGTCTTTAATCACATGATCAGATACTATTTTTTCTACTCTACCCCGGCCTCATTTATTGCATGGGATAGATAGTACTCAATTAGTAAGCAGCTATTCAGTATTTTGTTTTATCGTCATTGAACAATGTGTGGTCCTAGGCCTTATTTATTGCAAACTATTGAAACTTTGTTCTGAATACAGTATTCTTAATTTCCTCATCGGCTTTTCTATGGTGCTTATCACAATACTATCCGAATGCTTCTCGCAAATTAATTAATTTTCACAACATCACTGTGAACTGAGGGGGTGATATTATCCTCATTTTACAGGTGGAAAGCTGAGGCACAGAGATTAAGGTAAAAAATGTCCACTAATTTGGGGTGCCCAGTTTGAAATTCCTAGGATCTGATTTTTCAGAATATTTAGCATTACATAACACTTTATATATTCAAGCACTGCTCCCATTGACTTTGGTTGCATCTGTGAATACTGAGCACTTGTGCAAATCAGATCCTGTGGTCTCAAGTTGGGCACCCAGAAAATGAGGAGCACACAATCACTAATCACATGTGAAAAGTTTGGCTTATAAGATTTGCTTAGTATTATGTAGGAACTCTGTGCCAGAAACAGGGCTAGAATTCAGTTCTCCAGGGCAGCATTCAGCTGTCTTATCCATGAGACTATCCTATCTCTTCCTGAATCCCTGCCTTATTCACTACACACCTTCCAATTTCTGCAACAAATGAGACTGGAGTACATCAGACAACAGCTTCTGGAGAGCAGGTGCATCCTGTGTACTGAATGAGGCAGATGTCAAATAGTTATATGATCATCATGTAATTAAAGACTGTATCATAATGCATACTCATAAGGGGAATTGAATTAAGGTTGCTCAGACAACCTTAATTCTGGCATTTCTTGTCTTTTGAGTGCTTGACTTTGCAACCCAGTCATAGTTTCTCCCTTCCTCCTCCTCTAATTGCAGTCTCACCCGGCTCCTCATTCCTATCTACTCCTTTCTTTCCCTCCCTTCCCCACTGGACTGGCTTTTGTCCCCTCTGCATTTGAATCACACATCTTCCTCTTCCACACTGCCTGAGGTTGAGGGAAGGAAGGTAGAGGGAGAGCAAAGGAGAGACTGGCTCCCTGCTATAGGTTCCAGTCCCCAGCCTCACCCCTAAAGCAGCAGGAGCAGCAATTACAGGAAAAGTTTGCTTTGCTCCATATCCCTCCTAGGCTGGCACATGATCACTTGCTCTGTTGGGATAGCACATGTGTTGTCTGTTCAGTATTATGAGCTGAGATGTGTTGGTGCATGTTCAGTGAGGGTGGAATTGTCAGAGATTTTAGCTGCTAAATTCTACGATTTTTTTCTAGAGTCTTATAACCTGGGCAAATTTGGGCAGATTTTTATAGGAACATCAAAAGTCAAATCCCTGACACAAAGACCACCCTCCTGTCAAATTTCAAGTGCTTGCTCCAAAGTATGGGTGTGTTAGAGCTTTTCTGAAAAAAGATTTCTTTTAACATTGCAAAACAATATATTTTCCTTTAGCCTTGTTCTCGGAAATAGTTCAGCTGTTTTGGCTGAAATAAAAGTCTGAGGCAGACACTTGGCATGGAAAATTTCAGCCCAAGGTGGTTAGTTAGCAACTGAAAATATGGTCTGACATGGGAAGTTTCAGGATACATCAATAATAGGCATTGCTACCAGCCCCAACTATAATGCAGTATACTTTGAGGTGGACGCAGGGCAGTACATGCTGCAGCTGAAGGCTGAATTCTAACTTCCATTCTCTCTCCTTCCAAACTCATAATTTTCTCAAACAAATTCATATGGTGATGACAGGTCATAACTTGGTCATAGCACAAAGTTGTTTTTTTTTGTTAATTTATGTATTGCATTGTTTGTTATTGGAGAGTGAAAAGGTGCACTGTCATTAGAAATTCTGTGCCAAGATAACTAAAACCCTGAAACAGTACTTCTGGACCATTCTGGGAATGACTTCCTGAGCTGAGGGTAACTGGGAAAAGCCCAAGGCTTCTTGTTTGCCTTGAGGTAACCAGTTACCACTGAAGCCATGAGAAGGCACTCTCTGCAGACACACAAGCTGCCCTGATCATATTATTTTAGTTTGGTTTGTTCTTTATTATTTGTTTTGTAGTTTAGAGAATGTTAGACTACATGAAGGGAATGTGGTTAGAAACTTGACTGGTTTGTTATGTTGATTCCACCAGAGAAAAAGCTCTTTAAATAATCGTGTAGCTCCTCCTGATTTTCAGTCCAGCTACATCAACTCTAGCACAGCCACAACTTATTTTGTAGATCTCATTGAGACTTAAAATTGAGCTCACTTTCCTACGAAGCTCTTATGTGCTCCTTTGCTGCAATCTTTGCCATTTAAAGGAATCTACCATGTTAATTAAAGACAACCTTTGTCAACAATGAGCCAATTTCCTAGTGGATATGGGGCTTGAGGGACTATTACAATATAGCATATTGTTCTTCTAACTGTTCATAACTCTTCCATTTATAATTGTTTCCATCTTGAGGGAATCTGCTGAACTATCCTTTATTTTGTCTTAGTCTATTTCTTTAATATTGTCTGTTGAGTCGTATCTTGGAGATAGTTGTAAAGAGAACTCTAAAAAATCTTTGACTGCATCATCTTTAAAGGTATATACTTTAGATACCAGATTTCAGAGAGGGGATATTTAAAGGGCACAGCACACTAATTGACATTGCTCCACTAGGACAAAGCCAAAAGGTAATCTGTCACATTTAGGGAAATCATTGTCTCAGTTCAAGGTACCCAGACGTCTCATCTGCTAACCTCGTAGCCTCTGTGCACAGGTCTGGGAAAATCAGAAATCTTGTGTGAGCCTGTCTTGAATAATTTGAGACTAAAAAGGCAAAAACAATCATCCAAATTTTTAGAATGTTTTAGTCTCTGAGCTTTTTGAGACCGATCTCTCACATAAGGTAGATTGTACTGCATAAAAAGTCAGTCAGTTTGTTAGAAATTGTGTTTCAACATTATCTGCTTTTTTTTCCATATTGTTATGAAAAGAAGCTGTTTCCCACAATTTTCATTATACATATGTGCACTTGTAATGTATGAATTTTTAAAAGGCCACTCATCATTTTAAGAGTTTTTTCAGATGATTGCTAATCAGAGTCGAGCTTCCTGAATACCAGACAAACTGAGTGAAAACATAGTAACTGAGTCAGTTTGTTGTTTCGTTTCCAAGACACATTTGTAGATGCATATTAATCCTCAGAAGAAGCCTGTATTCCTGCGAAAGGAATGATTTACTCAGATCAAATAATGAGGTAATCTTTATGGGAATGATGACTTGACAAAATTTTGGCTTTGAGGTTAGAATTTTTTTTTTTAAATTGTACTAGGCATTTCTAAAACAACTATGAAATCTTTCTGTTCAAGAAAAAAACTACACAGTTAATAGATTTATAGTTAAAAATACCAGATTTCTAAGTTTCCATGTTAATTTCTTATGAGAGAACTAGTCATAGGAATTTAGGCCTTGGTCCTGTAATTAGAGCCATGTTGGTACAGGGTACATGTAGATGAAGTTGAAAGATCATGGTCAAAGTTTGTAGTAGTTTTGCAGCTTAAAACTCAATTTTATTTTGCAAGAGTCTTACTGTGAGTTAAATTGTTTAACTGTCAGTGGAAGTTACAATAGAACATAACAGTGCTTTTTTAAAAAAAGCGATTGTTGCTTGGATTTGATGTTTTTCTTTCTGAAATAATAAAGGATTTCTTCTTTATTTTCTCTCTCTCGTTCTTTCCTGCATTTTTGTGACAGCATGCATAACAACTTATCAGAATCAGAATATCACTAGTTTCCACAGGTGCACTGTGTGTGAGTATGACTTTGTCCTAACGGGATTAAATTAAATGCATGTGTAGCTGCATTGTCTGCCATTTAAGGTTGGTGTATGTTAAAGGTTTATTTTCCTAAGTAAAACATAAATAGTTGTTTGTAAATAAATGTTTCAGTGCATGTTAGTTTATACAATGAAATAAGTACATGGTACATTTTTAAATTAGCATAGAAACTTCTTAGGGAATAGTACAATAGTTACTTGAGCATTATAAGATTCCTTGTGTTCCAGTCCTAATGCAAATATATGACTTAAGTCTTCAGAGGGAAAACCCTTCCTTTTGTTTCTTTACTAATTGTTTCCATCCCTTATTTGTCTTACAAAGATGGTTGTTCTATTCAGTGACTAATTACAAGTTAAGTGCAGTAGAATACCTATGAATCCAGTTTACTATTTGACTTTTTTCTTTGCTGACTCAAAGTGAGAGAAAGAGAGGATCTGAAAAAAGTCCTCATGTTTTGCAATATCCTGCTACTACAGTATGTAATTACTTTTTAGCTGTTTCAAAACCAAACTTGGGATGCTCTTAACTTTTAAATAATAAATAACAGTTTACGTTCATACTTTTCATTAAGCTGTGACTTTGTAGCATTACATAAATGCTGTGTGAATCATAGAATGAGTACATAAACTCTGTAATAATTATAAAATGAGTATGTTGGGCCTTAAATTCTACTCTCTGTGTGTATGGGAGATTATATAGTCTATAATTTGAAATACAATTCTCTTAAGAAACTGGATTGTTCAGATGACTGATAATGGGATATAGAAATTTTCACCACCAAGCTGCAAGTTTTAATACAACCCTGCTGCCGGCCCGTGGTTCCGTCCGCCGGCCCCGCTCAGCCTGCTGCTGGCCCGTGGTTCCGTCCATCCAGGCAGGCAGCGGGCTGAGCGGGGCTGGTGGCCGGGATCCCGGCTGGCAGCAGAGTGCCACTAAAAATCAGCTTGCATGCCGCCTTTGGCACGCGTGCCGCACAGGGCCAGCGCAACCGCCTAGGGCGCTACACTTTGGGGGGCAGCGACCACGGTGGTATTTCGGCGGCGGGGTCTTCCGCCACCTCTGGGGGGGGCAGCATTTCGGGGCGGGACCTTCCGCCACCTAGGGCGGCAGAAAAGCTGGCGGCACTTCTGGTGCCACGTTACCGACCCCTGGTCTAAGGGCTGCTCAGAGGCTGTATGAAATAAGTTATGCCTCAAAATAGTTCCTTTTAAGTAAGCGTCTACATTACATAAACCACCAATCTACTGTTGCCACTGATAGGCACTCTATCTTACTAGCAGTCAGACTTAAAACAGCAATTGAAAGAGCGTAGAGGATAAACTATCCTTTTACCCCCAAGAGATAGTTATTGTGGCTGTTTGTTTATATTTAAAAAAATAGTTGCAAAGCTGGGGCTTATTCTGTCATTCTAGAGCAACACAAGATGAAATTCAGGTTTGATTTCTAGAGTCTCTTGCTTTCCACTGTGGGGTGGTGTTTTTTGTTGTTGCTTTTAACTGCTTTTAAAGAAACTTTTAGGTTGCCTTATAATTTGGTCCTGTGTTGAGATTAGACTGACTGACTAGCCTGTGATTTTCTGTAACCTTCCCTTTTTCACCTCTCCTGAATTTCTTTTATAGAGGGACCTATGTCTGCTGTGCTTTTATCACATCCTACTGTATGACCTTCTAGACATGATGTGCTTCCTAGCCCCATATCACCTCTACACAGCAGACTGAAACAACTATCTTCATTCCCAAAGCTTCCAATACTGAAATGAAATGTCCATGCATTGCTGTCCCTATGAGCTCATCCAAAATTTAGAGAATTCTAATCAGTTCACAGTCATTTGCAATCACTTGTAATTTAAAAGTTGTCAACCATTTCCTCCCTATTGATGTATGTATACCAGTTCTAAAATAGCGTTTGCTTCTCCTACATCAGCTTTTTTTTTTTTAAGTGCTTTTCTGGGCTACTTCTCTTAACAAATATTTCTGGGGGTAAAACCCCTCTATAATTATTACTGCCTGTAGTTTTGACATTTTTTGATATTTGCTCAGGAGTAATTTTTCTCTTATATCTTGATTCAGTGGCACAGAGTACAATATATGATTTCCCCACTTCTATTCCTTGCTTCTTGTATAGTCAGATAAAAAGCATTGTCCAGATTCAGTACCTGGATTCCACTGATTGTGAGCTCTGTGTGTGGGAAAGCCCACATAGAATGGAGGTGGAGTGCAGCAAAGTTTGCAGAGCAATCATAGGCACCGGTGAGATGGGGTAATTTGTTGTGGCCAATCTCCATCAGCAAGGCTCACTAGGAGTCCTGTCTGGAGTTTAATGCTGCCCTCCTGTGATGGACAGTGGTGGAAGTGCTATCACCTGATTACTCCAGAGGATGAATCCATCTCCACTCATATACAGTTGGCACAGCAAGTGCATGGATAAAAATTGCACCCCCCTGCACCTTCTGGAGTGTATCAAGCCCTTTCATTTCTGCTGGTTCTTTCCACCCTCCTTAAACTTTATTTAAATAACATTAGGCAGCAGCTGATCTCTTCTCATATCTCCTGCTTTTTACAGGTTCTTATAACTTTCTGTGTTAGCAATCCAATTGTGTCCTTTGTTCCATAATGTCTGCCTAACAGCAGGTCATTCCTATCTCCCTTTCTTGTGAAATTTTTTATATCTACTTTTGTATAAAGACATGGACATTTTACTGATCTTTCCTTCCTTACCATCCTCACAACTACATCAGATTTATTTTTAGTATTCTCCCTTATCTTTTCTTTGCACTCACTAGTGGTTTAATTGCTTTTTGCTCATTGTTTCTTTTTATGGCTTCCTGTGAAAGACTCTTTAATAATTAATTTAACAAAAAAAAGTTTGAAAATAAGAAAAACTTTTTATTAGGTATAATCAAGACCAACATTTCTGTATAAAATTTCAAACTTGTAAATATGCTTGTCCTGTTTTATTTATTTTTTTTAATGGTAGAATTTGTTTTTTTAAGTACTTCTGTGTCCCTCCCAACCCAAGCTCTTCAGTTGTTTTAGCCATTCAGGAAAAATCAAATCAAACAAGAGAGTATACCTAAGGACAAGGATCTGGAGGAAAAAAAAATCTTACTTCTCTGCCTCTCCGCAACTGCCAGTGGCAATGCACCCTGCTCCTACAGCAGGTCGGCAAGTTTAATGGGACTGTTGGGAGCCACATCAGATCCAGACCAGAAGCCACCTTGCCCCATTCCATTGTATAGACCATAACATTAGACAGATAGGTGCTAGAGATCATCATCCATGGCTCCCTATCTGGTTGCACTCTTCACCCCATGCCAACCCATCTTCCCTGTCCCTCACCAGGGACCCTTCTCAAGAGAATCTGTTATAGGCAGAAGTGGCCTCCTGGCTTTGTCTAGGAGCCACAGAACAGGTACCAATGGAATTCAGGGGAAGAGAATTCTATTCCCAGTATTTCCTGAAAAAGAAAGGGGGCCTTCCTCCTATCCTAGACCTGTGAAGACTCAACAGTGATCTCAGGTTCAAGATGTTAATGCTTGCCTACATAGTTCTATTTCTTCAAGTTCAAGACTTGATTGATGGCTCTTGACTTGCAAGATGCTTCTTTCCATATAGCAATCTGTCTGGCTCACAGGAAGAACCTAAGATTCACAGGGGACCCAAACATTACCAATACAGGGTACTCTCCCTTGGAGTCTCCATGGCACTAAAAATGTTCACCAAATGCCTGGAAATGGCAGCTGTGCATTTAAAGGAGAAAGGGAATTCACATCTACTCATACTTGGATAACTGGCTGATCAGGTCCGAGGAGGAGATCGTGACAGCCCTGGGGTGTGTCCTTTCCCTGTTCTACCAAATAGGACTCATTGTGAAGTATGAGGAACAGTCTCTTACACCATTGCAGGTGATAGAGTTCATAGGAGCCATGATTAACCTTGCTCAGTGAGAGCTTACCTACCATAGGTCTCTCCAGTCAGCTGCAAAGGACCTAAAATCGAATCGGTGAACAATGGTTCAAACATGTCTGGGGCTACTAGGCAATATGTCAGCACTTATGTTGTGTTGCTGCCTGCCAGATGTCACCCTTACAACTTTGGCTGAGGTGATGTACTTCCTCTCTAGACAGCACATGAACAAGAGAGTCACCATTCTGCCCTGGTCCTATGAGAACTCGCTTGGTGGCTGGACCTGGAGAATATATGAAAGGAGGCCCTTCTTGGCCTGCTCCCCTATGATGATGCTCATCGTGCATCTTGGGCATAAAATGGGGTGCCCACCTAAAGCACCTGCAGAGGCAAGTTATCTGCTCCCAGGACTATGCTATATATTAATGTCCTGGAGCTCAGGACCATCTGGCTGTTGAAAGTGCACTGGATAAACAAGCAAGAAAGTGCTTGGTTAGCACCACTCTGCCAGGATGCTATCATGCTGTGGGCCAGGTGTAACCTCACTGGTTCTGCACCTTCCAAGAATGAGCAACAATTTGGCAAAAGTAAACAGTTAGCACTTATTGTGAAAAAGTGAATTAGAATACTTTCCTTTAATAGGTTAAATTGTTTTTAACACAGATAATGATGTTTTCTCTACTCTGTTGTCAAGCTGGATTCCCCTTGTTATAAAATTTTGTTCAGAAATAGCCCAAACTGATGATCTCCCAGGTGTGTTGCTAAAGCTATTTATTAGACAAGGTTTGGGGGGAAAGTTAAGGGTGTGTTCCTGGGTGTATGTGAAAGTAGCTTTCCTGATGCTTTGATTTATTGGCTGGCTGAGTTAGTTTGTTACTTGTAGAAGGATATTTAATGTTGCAAGGTGGTTACCATTAAGTTATTATAGGTTTAATTAACTGATGGGAAACTTTGCTTTTTATGTGAACATTTTTTATAGTTTAACTCTAATAAATTAATAATAAAATTAAATACTCTGACAGTGCCCCAATCTCTTCTCAGCTCTAATTAAAAATCAGTAAATAAGTCAACCATTGATCCAGCTTTTGGAAGGATGAGAGGAAATTTTGTCCAGAAGCAAAATGTTCCCTTTCTTTCCATAATGGTAGTAATTTAAAAACCAAATAAAATAAAATAAAAAATTAAAAGGTGGAAATCATAGGTCACTCCTCTGTAGTAGTTCAATTTTCTCTGTTATATAACTTCTGGATCTTAAAGAAGGGATGAACAGCAATCATGGGAAATGTTTCAGTAAGTTGTGCTATGATTTAATTTAACTGCTATGTGAACTATTTTTCAACAGAGAGCTATACCTAGTGTTAAACTTTCTTGCATAGCTAACATAGCAAATTTTGTGTATTCTCCCTTACAAAAGCACTTATTTACTAATTTGTGTTTGCCTCTAATTTTTGTGGGTAAATTTGAACTAGCAGCAAAGGAAATTGGCTCTGTATATGATCGGCTAGATTTTTTATTCTTTACCTGAATAGCATTGTCCCTTCCACTTTAGGAACTTTTTTGGTCATTCTATGTGAACAAAATTAATATCTGTGACAGGTGGGAGCCAAACAAAAACATGATTCACTTAGACAATAATAGTTGTGCTCAGTTAATTCACTTTTTTAATTTTATGAGCGACAAATATCTGTCAGTGCAAACATTGGTCATAGGGAAAGCAAAACAAAAAGAGAGTTACTTTTGATAGTGTAAAAGGAAAACCTCACCAAAACCAACTTCATACAAATCTTAATGCTATAAGTATATTTCATTATTACTTATTGAACTAGTTTTCTAATGCACAATGGGGCAGATCCTCTGCTGGCATAGATTGGTGTACTTCCATGTATTTCAGTAAAGCTATGCTGATTTTTGCCAGCTGAGGATCTGGCCCAATATTTGTAAGTTTTACATTATTCAAATATGGTATTTTTAAGCATGATGGAAAACTAAATACTGGAATAATAAAACCAGCTAATCTGGCTCTTACAACAGTCTTGGCACTGGGACTTTCCAAAAAATGTATTTTGCAGCAAAAATTTTTAAAAGTGCCTTTCGTAATCCATAGACTGCTCACTTTCCACTGTGGAATGACTCCATCTGAACTCTCAGACTCTTCGGAATCAGATATTAACACTGGTGGATTTATTAACAAAGGGTTAGGTAGAAGGTCTTTGGTAAAAATTTAAACACCATGCTTTTGTCTACTAGATTTCAGACCGAAGGGGAGAAGTGGAGTTAGCCCAGTGGGCTAAACTTTTTACTTTGGGCTAGGAGTTAAAATCTTTTCATGGGTCAGAAATAAGTGGTCTCATTCTAGTCCTTAGTTGGCATCCGTTCGTGTCACAAAACGCAACACAGTACTGAAATTCTCCCAGGTATTGTGCTGGTATATGCCTTGGTGAAATCACTCACTCTCTCTCACACACACACACACACACACACACACACACACACACACACACACACACACACACACACACACACTTTTCTTGAGATAGAAGTTCTGTTGAGGTAAAGCCACAGAGATTGCAGCAACTTCCCCTCTACTGGTAGGGGCAGTGGAGTGCTGGAAAGGATAAGGAAGTGTCTGTGCCTCCCAAAAATTGGCTGGGAGGGGACAAGACCAGAAGATGCATTGAACCAGCCTCCCACAGCAAGGTTTCTTTGGAACCTAGACCTCAGTCTAAAACTACCCTCCCATGACAAAAAAACCAGATGGAAGGAAGGCAGTGAGAACACTATCTAGCCTAATTCAGTAAGTTTTCTCTTGCATCCAAGCAAGTGAAAGTCCAAAGAGGTGCTATCTGGCCATGTATTTCTAAGACATACAATTTCAAGAGATATGGGACCTCATGTGATTTATGCAACACACAGCAAGCCAATGAGAGTTGTAGAGGCTCTGTCCCCTGAAAATCAGGATGGTTGTTTAGGTGCCTAATTTTAGGCACCCAAGTTTGAAAATTGAAACAAGACGCTTCAGACTGGTGATCTGGTTGGGATCAGTTATCCTATGGAAGGTCATGTAAACTGACAAAAGGACCATACGAAGGTCTGAGATGACATGATAGCCCTGTTGAAGTGGGTATTAGTTATCACATCTGCAATATTTGAAAAGCAGTGATTTTTTTTAGATTCTTTACAGTTAACTCTGTCCTTATGAATTATTGTTCTGTGAAGGAAAAGCCCACATATATCTCCTGGGACTTGGTATTGTATTGTGATCACTTTATCAAAGTCATCTGCTGTGGGTTCTTGTCATAGTCAAGTAGCCAACTTACAGTGATGTAGTGAGATATTACTATAGCAGACTTCGAAGCCAAGATTTCAAAACTGAGTGCTTAAAGCTACTGAGGAGATGAAGGTGCTGAGCAATTTTTAAAATCGTATCACTTATTTAGGGATTAAAGTAAGGATTTAATAGCCTAACTCTAGGTAACTATTTTTTTAAAACTTGCACTGAGAATTTTGGGGAACTCTTTTATAGTTACTTATATTTGTCATTAAAAACATCTAGTTTATAACATAAAATGACAGAGTTTATGGTGTGGGTGAAAGCTATGAGCAGGAAAATGTACAGAATGAACAGGACTATGAGACATATAGATGAATACGATATGTTGGTGAAGTCAACACAGCTTTTATAAGGGAAATCATGCCTCACCAATCTTAGAATTCTTTGAGGGTGTCAACAAGGATGTGGACAAGGGTGATCTAGTTGATATACTGTACAAGGTACCACACCAGAGGCTCTTAAGCAAAGGAAGCTGTCATGGGATAAAAGGGATTTGCTGATCCTCCTATGGATCAGCAAATGGTTAAAAGGTAGGAAACAAAGGATAGGAATAATTGACCAGTTTTCACAGTGAAGTGAAGTCTTAAGACCTGTGCTGTTAAACAGATTCATATTTGATCTGGAAAAAACGGTGAACAGTCAGGTGGCAAAATTTGCAGACAATACAAAATTAATTCAGATAAGATATTCAATCAAGATATTCAATCAAGATATTAATCAAGTTAAATCCAAAGTGACTGCAAAGAGTTACAAAGGGATCTCACAAAACTGGTGAATGGGCAACAAAATGGCAGATGAAATTCAGTCTTGATAAATGCAGTTATGCACATTGGAAAACATAATCCCAACTATACATACAAAATGATGGGGTCTAAATGAGCTGTTACCACTCAAGAAAAGTCTTGGAGTCGTCGTAGATAGTTCTCTGAAAACATTTGCTCAATGTGCAGTTGCAGATAACAAAGCTTAACAGAATATTAGAAACCATTAGGAAAGGGATAGATAAGACAGAAAATATCATAATGCCACTATATAAACCATGGTACGCCCACATCTTGAATACTGCATGCAGTTCTGGTCTCCCCATCTCAAAAAGATGTATAAGAATTAAAAAGTACAGAAGGGCAAACAAAAATTATTAGGGGTATGGAACAACTTCCATCTGAGGAGAGATTAACAGGACTGAGACTGTTTAACTTGGAAAAGAGGCAACTAAAGGGGAGTATGATAGAGGTCTATAAAATCATGACTGGTGTGGAGAAAGTGAATAAGGGAGTGTTATTTACACTTTCACATTACACAAGAACTAGGTATCACCCAATGAAATTAATAGGCAGGAGGTTTAAAACAAACAAAAGGAAGTACTTCTTCACACAACACACAGCCAACCTGTGGAACTTGTTGCCAGGGGATGCTGTGAAACCCAAAAGCATAGCTGGGTTAAAAAAAGAATTAGATAAATTCATGGAGGATAGGTCCATCAATGGCTATTAGCCAAACCTCTGACTGCCAGAAGCTGGGACTGGACGACAGGAAATGGATCACTCGACAATTATCCTGTTGTTGTGTTCATTCCCTCTGAAGTGTCTGGCACCGTCTACTGTTGAAAGACAGGATGCTGGGCTAGATGGACCAGTGGTCTGACCCATTATGGCCATTCTTATGTTTTAATGTACAGTCTAAATGTCCAAAGTTGTACAAGCTACAACTTCTGCCTCAGCATAAAGTCTTTTGTGGTTTACTGAGATGAGACTCTAGAACTGATGTTTTTGGCATCACTGATAAAGGCTTACATAAATGTTTGAGTCGTATGTTTGTATTTTTTCCCCTCCTTTGTTAAAGGCTCCTTTTTTAATGAAACCAGTTAGCTTTCTAGAAACAGACATTTTATGATGAAACAGAAGACAGATAGTAGGCATCATAATTGGTAATAAATTGTAACATTAATGTGTTTCATTTAAAATGCCAACTGGTGCTAGTATCTGCCACTTTAGACTTACCATATGCACTGTATTTTGGGAGAAATTGTTCTGAAGTAAAAAGTTATATGGTTGGTTCACTGTTAAGCAGCAATTAAACTTCAGTTTCAGCAGTCTCTCTTTCATATTCTGTTCTTATGTACTGAAACCGCATTGAATCTTGTCTTATATTTGAACTCAAATGTTATACTCATAAATAGTTTCAAATGCAACAAAATCTAAAAAGCTTCTCTGTTCGTATAGGTTCCCTTCAGGATGTGAGGCCCTAATTCAGCAAAGCATTTTAATCCATCCCTGCTCAACAAAGCAATTAAGCACATGCTCTCCTTTAAATTAAGAGGCTAGGACTTTTCACCAGCCCTTCTGAGCCTCCCCCTCTTCAAATTCTTACCCATATAAATGTATTAATAGATGTACAGATTTTAAGGCCAGAAATGACCATTGTGATCATCTGGTAGAATATACCAAAATCATAACACAGGCCATAGAATTTTACCAGGGATGCCTGCGTCAACCCCATAACTTCTGTTTGAGCTAGAGCATAATTTAAAGACTTCAAGTGATGGAGCATCCACTGTATTCCTAGGTAAGTTGCTCCAATATTTAATTACTTTCACTGTTTAAAAACAAACCCACCTCTTCTTGCTTCTCTGAGTTGGTCTAACTTCAGACCCTGTATTGGGTCTTGTTATGCAGTTGTCTGCTAGATTAAAGAGCCTTCTACAGTTAGAAATCTTTTCCTTACATAAATACTTTGTGATCAAGTCACCTTGTTAGTGTCTTTTTGATAAACTGAATAGATTGAGCTACTTTAGACTTTCACTGTAAAGCAGGTTTTCAAGACCTCAATTTCTTCTAGCTCTTTTCTCAACCCTGTCCAGTTTGTCAACATCCATTCTAAAGTGTGTGATACCAGAACTGGACACAGTGTTTCAGTAGTTATGTGACTGATGCTATATACAATAGCAGTAACATGTTCCTATTTCTACTCTGCATTTCCCTGCTTATATATGCAAGGTTCCTGTTTGCTTTCTTAGCCACCACATTTGCACTTGGGGATCATTTTCAGATGGTTGTCCACTACGACCACTAAGTCGACCTCTGAGTCTGCTGTTTCTCTCTACATGCAGACACAATAAAATGATAGTCAGCAGGTGCTCAGAAAAGATGTTCCCATCATACAAACAGCTTCTACATGGTATTGTGCTGAGTTGCTTGTCTGGCTTGACATTTTTTTTAAGGGGATTTTTCATTTTCATTCAACTACCTTTCTTTTTTAAGTAAACAGATTCCAAAATGTCTGTTTTAAACAGTATGGTAGTTCAATGACTGAAGCATTATACAAATGTTTAGAAACTTCATCAATTTCTTCATCTCCCAGGCTGTGTTTTAGTGATTCATTAGTAGGCTAGTTTACTGTACTGTCATTTTTTGTTCTGATTCAAGTAAAGAGAAACTGCTTCCTTGTCAGTGTTCTATAGAAAATGTTTGAAGTAATGTTAAGCATGCTGAATGGAAGAAAAAATATTAGCAGGCACATGTAGTATGACTTGATAGCTAGTGGAAGGAATGAGAGATAATAAGTTATTTGTGTACAAATGTATACAATGAATAATGTTTGGTGAAAATATGATTGTCATGATTACAAGGCTGCCCCTTTCTGGTCTCTCAGACTGCAACTCTTCAGGTCTAAGGTTTGTGCATTTACACCTATGAGGGGTAGAATTCCATAATTCTCCCACTCTTAGTTTGAGCCTGGGGCTACAGTACCCTGTGTAACAACCATGTTTTACCCAGCAGGTGTGACTGAGTTCTGGCATCTGTTGCTCTTCTCTGTGGGAGTCTGTGTCCAATGGTATACAGTGACCAGACAGCCATCTTAAAATCAAAATATCGTTTAACAATATGAACTGAAGCATTTAGAGAGAGAGGATTTTAAAACAATCTACATGCATATGTATCTTATGTAAGGGTTTACCAATCCCTGATAATAATCTAGATAGGCCTAATTTCTACAGATACCACAGTGGGTAGGTGTATCTCAACCTGGTTCCCCTGAATAATGTGTGTTCCTTTTGATCTTCTCTACTTGTGGACCTTTTCCAGTCCTGGCACTGTCTCTTAACAGCTCTCCAGTGTTTGCTGAGAAGTGGCCTATTGTTTCTGGTCTTGCTTGTTTTTCCCGAAACCCCCTTATT
Organism: Chrysemys picta bellii; assembly: GCF_011386835.1. NCBI lineage: Eukaryota > Metazoa > Chordata > Testudines > Emydidae > Chrysemys > Chrysemys picta. Next base: position 44,595,615 of record NC_088796.1, read on the forward strand.
AAACAAAGCCAGTATGTTTATGCAGTAAACATCCCAATAACTAGGTTGACATACTGTATTCATTAATTATTACAGAGCAGCTCCGAATCTGTCACTCTGATCATATGAGAGTAAATTGCTTTTTATAACAAAAAGGACAATTAAGTATTTGCCAGACTGATTCCGCAAAGCATTTAGGTATAATTCATTATTTCGAATGTACTCAGTCAGACCCCTAGCCTTCTTTTCTTTAAGGTGAAATCTTCAATCAGGAAACAGCAGGTTAATGTTTGCTAACAAATGTTAGTGTTTCAAACTGTACTTCCTCCCCAATACATTTTTTGCTGTAGAAGCCTTAATTAGAGTCGAAAGGCATTACAAGAAGTTCATGCTAATTACAAAGAATGAGTATTTGGAGCTGTCTTGACAGATGAGGTGGTGTGTAGACAACCAGCGACTGGGCTTCAGTTGGGAATCTTGAGACTTTAGTGACTTCATACAGAATGAAAGAAAGAAAGCTCATGCTTCCACTCCCAGTTGGTAAATTCCTGAACAGTTAGGCTATCTCAGTAGTTGTGGCCAAGATTGTTCCCTGTAGTGATGACTTTTTATGTGATTTGTAATTTTCTCTTGAGATACAAACAATAGAAATACTACACCTTGGCTTTTCTTTCTTCATACATTTTAATAAATGTTGGAATTACGGAAGAGCTTGAATAAGTTTTCAAAACATAATGTAATGGCTGTAGAGTTAAGGAATTCCAAAAGTCAATAAATAAGGAGTAATGGAACAAATCTCCTGAATGAAAATTTGCAACCCTGATTTGGAGATGTTGAAAATCCTAGTTAGCTTGACTAAAGCACAATAATATGCAACATTTGTCTTAAGTGAGAAAAGAGGGAAATTAATCCCTATTTTTTTTAAACCTGCTACAGTTTGAGAATCCTGAGTGTTTTGCACTTTTAGGGATTTTGGGTGAAATCCTGGCCCCATTAAAGTCAATGGCAAAACTCCCATTGATTTTAATGGGGTCAGGATTCAGCTTTTATGTGTGGAATAACAGAGCAGTTGAAATGGACATCAGTTTTCTGTGCATTTATTATAATTTGTGCTATCTTGGAAGCAAGTCCACATGTACTTTGGACCTCTTTATCGGAGTACCAGGAAATGTGAATTTGCAAGATGGAGTGAACTGGGGTTCCATAGTAGCCTTATGGAATAACCTCAGCACAATATTTTCTGTCAACTCTTTCTCTTGCCCCTTGGCACTCATGTAATTTGGGCACACAAATGGCATGCACTTTAAGGTCTCACATCTGCAAGCTGTATTTTTGACAGGAAAAAAGCTGAAATAAATAGGGTGAGATAAAAATGGAACAAAAGGAAATGTGAAATCGGTTAAGGAAATTCAGCTGGGTTTTAACAATTTTGCAAAATTTGTATTAGTAATATTTCATATCTTAGCTTTATATCATGTTTTTCATGCCAAAACACTTTATAGACATTACATATTGTATTTTGGCATTGCCTCCCTTACCACTGAGATGCAGTTGCTTGGGTAGAATATGCTACTGTTTAACAGCATATCACAATGATGCATATTTTAGGGAATCTTTGCAAGTTTGCAGAAATAATAAATATATAGCTGATACAAGGGATTTTTAACTGAACACATGAAATCCAATTTACACTTTGTTTCTTTCTTGTCTCTAAGTAACAAGTGATATTGCTCATATGCAATATTATTTTAGAGGGGAATAATGGGAATAAAGCCTACTGGAATCACTCCTTTTTTGCTGTCCTGTCTGGAGCTCTCTCTCCAACCAACTTACTACAACTCAGCTTAAAAACTTCCTCTTTTCATTATATTAAGACTCTGTCAAGTATTTTGTGATGCCTGTATGAAGGATGCTGTCTAAAAATTGCAGATGTGAAACTGGCCTTCCCTTTTACTCTTCCTGAGTAAGCTTCATTTTGCTGTTAAGAATGCACGTCCTATTATGGATCTGTAACTGCAAGGATAACCCAACATGAGCTTTAGTAAGAACTGGTGGCATTAACATTTTTCTGAAAGCTCACTGTTGGATGTTTACTTAACTTTGATATTGGTCCTCATTTCAGGTTTCCTGTTGCAGCAGAATGTGGTGTATGCATCCCTTCCAACAGTACAAAGCTGTATACATAGCTGCAGAGAAAAATAGGGACACACTTTTAACATAATGAGTTGGTATCCATGGCTATCACTTCAGTGATGGTGTGCCTGATACGCTATGCAGCATGTTGCCTGACATATAAGGTGCATGAGATGACCTTGCAGGTCTTTTTGAAAGAATACTTTGCAGGTCTTTTTGGAAGATTATCTGGCTTACTTTGAAGGAAAATATCCCATTTTCTCCTTCCTCATGCCTCTCACTTTGTGGCTGCTTGGAGAGAGATTTCTCCCTTTCTCATTCTTAGTTCCTGGGATGGTGGGGTTCCTTTCGTCTGAACCCCACCTGAAACAAAATTCTCTATCTTCCTCTTACATCACTCTTCCTGTGAGTGCTTCCCCTTCTGCCTCAGACAGCAGGGAGCTCTCCTTTGATCAATGGCCCATTTACTCTGGCTAAGCCCAGCAAATGTGAATAACACAGTGATCAACTCACTTGTCCAGTAGACCCTATTATATTGAAGATGTGTAAATTGTGATCTCACAAAGACCAGGGTGGGGCTCTGTGCAAAGTCACTCAGTCTTAGGGTACGTCTACACTACGAAATTAGTTCGAATTTATAGAAGCCGGTTTTATTGAAATCGGTTGTATACAGCCGATTGTGTGTGTCCACACAATAAAATGCTCTAGGTGCTCTAGTCGGCGGACCGCGTCCACAGTACAAGGCTAGCGTCGACTTCCAGAGCATTGCACTATGGGTAGCTATCCCACAGCTATCCCACAGTTCCCGCAGTCTCCGCCGCCCCTTTGAATTCTGGGTTGAGATCCCAATGCCCGGATGATGCAAAACAGTGTCGCGGGCGGTTCTGGGTACATGTCGTCAGGCCCCTCCCTCCCCCGTCACAGCAACGGCAGACAATAGATTCGCGCCTCTTTACCTGGGTTACCTGAGTTACCTGTGCAGACAACATGGAGCCCGCTCAGCTGAGCTCACCGTCACCATATGTCCTCTGGGTGTCGGCAGACGTGGGACTGCATTGCTGCACAGCAGCAGCTGCTAACTGCCTTTTGGCGGTAGACGGTGCAGTAGACTGGTAGCCTTCATCGGCGATCTGGGTGCTGGCAGCCGTGGGGCTTGCCTTTTGGCAGTAAATGGTGTATTACGACTATTAGCCGTCCTATTACAAGTCGGGTCATCGCACATTAGCAGAGTCTTCCCCGAGCAGCCGATTGTGCAATAGGCCTGAAGACCATCGTCATACGCCGCCCCGTATTTGCTGCCAAGCACCCAGAAAGATGCCGAGGGCTATCAGTCACGCTGCACCGTCGTCTTAAGATGTAAAAAATAGATTTGCTCTGTATTCATTTGCTTCCCCCTCCCTCCGTCAAATCAACGGCCTGCTAAGCCCAGGGTTTTCAGTTTAATCTTTGGGGGGAACATTCTGTGTGACAGTTGTTTGTGTTTCTCCCTGATGCACAGCCACCGTTCTTGATTTTAATTCCCTGTGCCTGTACGCCATGTCGTCACTCGGCCCCCCTCCCTCCTTCCCCTAGTCCGTCAGATACTACGTTTGCGCCACAGCTCAGAGAGCCGAGAAGCGGTTCGCGCCTTTTCTTTGAATTCTGGGTTGAGATTCCAATGCCCGGATGATGCAAAACAGTGTCGCGGGCGGTTCTGGGTACATGTCGTCAGGCCCCTCCCCCCTCGTCACAGCAACGCAGACAATAGATTCGCGCCTTTTTACCTGGGTTACCTGTGCAGACAACATATCACGGCAAGCATGGAGCCCGCTCAGCTCAGCTGAGCTCACCGTCACCATATGTCCTCTGGGTGCTGGCAGACGTGGGACTGCATTGCTACACAGCAGCAGCTGCTAACTGCCTTTTGGCGGTAGACGGTGTAGCATGAGTGATAGCCATGGGGCTGGCAGCCGTAGGGCTGCATTGCACCAGCCCCTTGCCAGGCGATGGTATATTATGACTGGTATCCGTCGTCATCGTATTGGTGTGGCTGTCAATCATGGCCACCTGGGCAGACATGCTACTGTTTCGATGATGATGGCTACCAGTCGTAATATACTATTTTCTGCCAATTGCCCAGTATTGTCTGCTAAGCACCCAGAAGAGGCCGAGGGCGATGCTGGGTGCTGGCGGACGTGGGGCTGGCAGACGTGGGGCTGCATTGCTACACAGCAGCAGCCCCTTGCCTTTTGGCAGATGATGGTATTTTATGATTGGTATCCGTCATCGTCGTACTGGTATGGCTGTCACTCATGCTGCACCGTCGGCTGCCACCTTAAGATGTAAAAAATAGATTTGTTCTGTATTCATATGCTTCCCCTTCCTCCGTGAAATCAATGGCCTGCTAAGCCCAGGGTTTTCATTTTAATCTTTGGGGGGACCATTCTGTGTGACAGTTGTTTGTGTTTCTCCCTGTTCCTGTACCTGTACGCCATGTCGTCACTCGGCCCTCCCTCCCTCCCGCCCTCCCTCCTTCTCCTGGTCCATCAGATACTACTTTCGCGCCTTTTTTCTGACCAGGCGCCATAGCTAGCACTGGGATCATGGAGCCCGCTCAGATCACCGCGGCAATTATGAGCACTATGAACACCACGCGCATTGTCCTGGAGTATATGCAGAACCAGGACATGCCAAGGCGAAACCCGGACCAGGCGAGGAGGCGATTGCAGCGCGGCGACGAGAGTGATGAGGAAATTGACATGGACATAGACCTCTCACAAGGCACAGGCACCAGCAATGTGGAAATCATGGTGTCACTGGGGCAGGTTGATGCCGTGGAACGCCGATTCTGGGCCCGGGAAACAAGCACAGACTGGTGGGACCGCATCGTGCTGCAGGTATGGGACGATTCCCAGTGGCTGCGAAACTTTCGCATGCGTAAGGGCACTTTCATGGAACTTTGTGACTTGCTGTCCCCTGCCCTGAAACGCCAGGATACCAAGATGAGAGCAGCCCTCACAGTTGAGAAGCGAGTGGCGATAGCCCTGTGGAAGCTTGCAACGCCAGACAGCTACCGGTCAGTCGGGAATCAATTTGGAGTGGGCAAATCTACAGTGGGGGCTGCTGTGATCCAATTTGCCAGGGCAATGAAAGACCTGGTGATAGCAAGGGTAGTGACTCTGGGCAACGTGCAGTCAATAGTGGATGGTTTTGCTGAAATGGGATTCCCAAACTGTGGCGGGGCCATAGACGGAACCCATATCCCTATCTTGTCACCGGAGCACCAAGCCACCGACTACATAAACCGCAAGGGGTACTTTTCAATGCTGCTGCAAGCCCTGGTGGATCACAAGGGACGTTTCACCAACATCAACGTGGGATGGCCGGGAAAGGTACATGATGCTCGCGTCTTCAGGAACTCTGCTCTGTTTCGAAAGCTGGAGGAAGGGACTTTCTTCCCGGACCAGAAAGTGACCATTGGGGATGTTGAAATGCCTATCGTGATCCTTGGGGACCCAGCCTACCCCTTAATGCCATGGCTCATGAAGCCGTACACAGGCAGCCTGGACAGGAGTCAGGACCTGTTCAACTACAGGCTGAGCAAGTGCCGAATGGTGGTGGAATGTGCATTTGGACGTTTAAAAGCGCGCTGGCGCAGCTTACTGACTCGCTCAGACCTCAGCGAAAAGAATATCCCCATTGTTATTGCTACTTGCTGTGCGCTCCACAATATCTGTGAGAGTAAGGGGGAGACCTTTATGGCGGGGTGGGAGGTTGAGGCAACTCGCCTGGCCGCTGATTACGCGCAGCCAGACACCAGGGCGGTTAGAGGAGCACAGCAGGGCGCGGTGCGCATCAGAGAAGCTTTGAAAACGAGTTTTGTGACTGGCCAGGCTACTGTGTGAAACTTCTGTTTGTTTCTCCTTGATGAACCCTCCAAACCCCCCCCACCGACCCGGTTCACTCTACTTCCCTGTAAACCAACCACCCCACCCCACCCTCCCCTCCCGCTTGCAGAGGCAATAAAGTCATTTTTTTTTAACATTCATGCATTCTTTATTAGTTCCTTACAGAGGTAGGGGGATAATTGCCAAGGTAGCCTGGGATGGGTGGGGGAGGAGGGATGGAAAAGGACACACTGCATTTTAAAACTTTAACTCTTATTGAAGGCCAGCCTTCTGATGCTTGGGCGATCATCTGGGGTGGAGTGACTGGGTGGACGGAGGCCCCCCCACCGTGTTCTTGGGCGTCTGGGTGAGGAGGCTATGGAACTTGGGGAGGAGGGCTGTTGGTTACACAGGGGCTGTAGCGGCGGTCTCTGCTCCTGCTGCCTTTCCTGCAACTCAACCATACGCTCGAGCATATCAGTTTGATGCTCCAGCAGACGGAGCATTGCCTCTTGCCGTCTGTCTGCAAGCTGACGCCACCTATCGTCTTCAGCCCGCCACTTGCTCTGTTCTTCCCGCGATTCAGCCCGCCACCTCTCCTCTCGTTCATATTGGGCTTTTCTCATCTCCGTCATTGACTGCCTCCACGCATTCTGCTGTGCTCTATCAGCCTGGGCGGACATCTGCAGCTCCGTGAACATCTCGTCCCTCGTCCTACGTTTTCTCTTTCTAATGTTCACGAGCCTCTGCGAAGGAGAAACATTTGCAGCTGGCGGAGGAGAAGGGAGAGGTGGTTAAAAAAGACACATTTTAGAGAACAATGGGTACACTCTTTCATTACAAGGTCGCATATTTCGGCTTGCAGGCAGCCATCGTAGGCCACAGTGTTTTGGCTTTTTTAACCTTCTTAACATGCGGGAAAGGTTGCAAACAGCAGCGCATTTCCCATATCAAGGATGAATTGGGTTGTCCATTTAAAATGGGGTTTCAATGTAAAAGGAGTGGCTGCGGTTTCCCGGTTAACATGCGGCACAAACACAAGTAAACCCCCCCCCCCCACACACACACACGATTCTCTGGGATGATCACTTCACCCCTCCCCCCACCGCGTGGTTAACAGCGGGGAACATTTCTGGTCAGAAGAGCAGGAACGGGCGCCTCTGAATGTCCCCTTAATAAAATCACCCCATTTCAACCAGGAGAGCTTTCTGGAGATGTCCCTGGAGGATTTCCGCTCCATCCCCATACACGTTAACAGACTTTTCCAGTAGATGTACTGGCCGCGATTGCCAGGGCAAAGTAATCGTTAAACACGCTTGCTTTTTTTTTGTAATGTTTACAAATAGTTACAAAGTTACACTCACCAGAGGTCTCCTGTGTGCCCTGAGGGTCTTGGGTGAGTTCGGGGGTTACTGGTTCCAGGTCCAGGGTCACAAACATATCCTGGCTGTTGGGGAAACCGGTTTCTCCGCTTCCTTGCTGCTGTGAGCTACCTACAGTACCTCCATCGTCATCATCCTCCTCGTTCCCCGAACCGTCTTCCCTGTGTGTTTCTCCAGTGAGAGAGTCATAGCACACGGTTGGGGTAGTGGTGGCTGCACCCCCTAGGATCGCATGCAGCTCCGCGTAGTAGCGGCAAGTTTGCGGCTCTGCCCCGGACCTTCCGTTTGCTTCTCTGGCTTTGTGGTAAGCTTGCCGTAGCTCCTTAATTTTCACGCGGCACTGCTGTGTGTCCCTGTTATGGCCTCGGTCCTTCATGGCCTTGGAGATCTTTTCTAATACTTTTCCATTTCTTTTACTGCTACGGAGTTCAGCTATCACTGCTTCATCTCCCCATATGGCGAGCAGATCTCGTACCTCCCGTTCGGTCCATGCTGGAGCTCTTTTGCGATCCTGGGAGGACTCCATCACGGTTACCTGTGCTGATGAGCTCTGCGGGGTCACCTGTGCTCTCCACGCTGGGCAAACAGGAAATGAAATTCAAACCTTCGCGGGTCTTTTCCTGTCTACCTGGTCAGTGCATCTGAGTTGAGAGTGCTGTCCAGAGCGGTCACAATGAAGCACTGTGGGATAGCTCCCGGAGGCCAATAACGTCGAATTCCGTCCACACTACCCCAATTCCGACCCGCAAAGACCGGTTTTATCGCTAATCCCCTCGTCAGAGGTGGTGTAAAGAAACCGGTTTAAAGGACCCTTTAAGTCGAAAGAAAGGGCTTCGTTGTGTGGACGTGTCCAGGCTTAATTCGGTTTAACGCCGCTAAAGTCGACCTAAACCCGTAGTGTAGACCAGGCCTTAGATTTTTGTTTGTTTGTTTAAATAGTGTGTTTGAAAGCACCAAAATGAATAGAAGCTACTTTCATTTTCATAGTTCAAAGGTTTCATTGAAAGTTGCAATGCCGTTAATGAATAACATTTCAGGAAAACTAGAACCAAGACCCTCACTTTAGATTGTATGATTCTCGAATTTACTTTTTGTAAACAAAAGGTATAGGAACTCCTCTGCATAGCTTTGTTTTGGACTGTACCAAACATGAGAAGAAAAGATCTAATTGTGCCTGCAGTTATCTCATACATTGGGACTGTTTCAGCTTTCTGTGTGGCCTTCCATTCAGCTGTTTGTTTAAACTGAGCCAAAAGCCACTTTTCTAAGGATGATTTATTCTCACACTCAAGCTGACAGAATGGGTATGGGGGGAAGCTCAGTTCTACAATTTGGTGGGAGCCTTCCATCTTCAGTTAATAGGATTCTAAAATACAAGGAGATAATGTAGAACTGGCCATAAAATCATTCTAGAACGTAGTTGCAGGGCTCTCACCTTGTTATTCTAATGTCTTGCTTTCAGGGCTTTTGTTGTTGTTGTTGTTGTTGTTAAATAAGCAACAACAGTATGCAGCTGATTCAGATCTGAACTTTGCAACTCTTCTTCTCCTCTCAATGATGGGCCAAACCAAAAACCTGCAATGGAACACTTCTGAACTTAAGATCAAGCCCTGGCTTCAAATGTTATAATTTGGATCTATCTCCAACTGTAATTTATTTTTGCACAGATATGCAAAATGGAGGAGAGTACAGTTCTCTAATACAGATAAGAGGAAAGAGCATTTAGTTTTATTTATCTGTTTTGCATTTAAGAACATTATGCATTAAGAATTCACTTTAAAAATGAATGGTTTTTTTTTCTGATTAAAAACAAAAAAGGGGAAGTAGCTGGGTTCCCCTACTTAGAAATTGGATCTCACTTTGCTGTGTTAGTGTAACTTCAGGCTTGCCTACACAGTGGGCTAATATGCACTACAGGGGGGGTGATTTCTAATGTGTTGCACTGTGTAGACTCTGCTGATGCACTAAAGGTTCCCTAATGTGCTTTAATGTAGTGCTCTACTACATTATAGTACTCTAGGGAATCTTTGGTGCTCACCAGCAGGGTCTACAGCAGGGGTGGGCAAACTATGGCCCGGGGGCCGCATCTGGCCCTGCAGTTGTTTTAGTCTGGCCCTCAAGCTTCCGCCGGGGAGCAGGGTCCGGGGCTTACCCGCTCCACGCGGCTCCTGGAAGCAGCAGCATGTCCCTCCTCCAGCTACTGTGCGTAGGGGCAGCCAGGGGGCGCCGAACGCTGCTCCCGCCCAAAGTGCCTCTCCCGTAGCTCCCAGCCTCACCCCAGAGCCCTCACCCCCAGCCAGAGCCCTCATCCTTTCCCCCACCCCAACCCCCAATTTTGTGAGCATTCATGGCTCGCCATACAATTTCCATACTCAGATGTGGCCCTCAGGCCAAAAAGTTTGCCCACCCCTGGTCTACAGGGACCAATTAATATACAACATGTTAATGCACTTTAGAAATCACACCCCTGTAGTGTATGTTACACATACACACACACACACATAGACAAGCCTTGTGCATAGTGTCTGGCCTTAAAAGGTGGAACGTCTTAAAAAGAAGTGAGTATGAATGATAATTTGGGGTAATTCATTTTATGTCTGATAAAATAGTAACCAAACGGTTGTTAGCCCTGTACATTGTATAGTTACTGCCATTTCTGAACGCTGTATGGATCTCAGGGATGAGAGATTACAGAACATGTGCAGTAGACTTTCCTTAAATTGGATTTGGATTGTCCATATGGCTAAGTAATTTTCCAAACCAAATTAAACCTACTTTCTGTACGAGTTGTGCTAATGCTTGCTGAACAGGGCGTTCTGTTCACCCTATCTCAAAAAAGGATATAGCAGATATAGAGGGAGTTCAGAGACCGGCATGACAATTATTTGTCATGGAAAAAACTTCTCCATGAAGAGAAATTTAAGCGTAGGAGTGCTTATTTTACAGAGGATGCAAATAGGAGGGAACATGATAGAGGTATACAAATAATGAATGGCATGGAGGAGGTAAACTTGGTAGTTCTATTCACTTTTTCTTCTAATATAAGAACATTAAATTAAAATGACAGGCAAGAAATTTACAACTGATAAAGGGAAATATATATATTTTACACAGTGTATCATTTGTTTGCAACACTCATCCCAATTTATCATTAAAGCTAAGTGTTTAGTAGGATTAAAAATGCTTAAACATTTATATCATAAAGAAAACATCCACAGTTTCACTAGATAGGATTTTTGTTTATAAGGGATATAAACTCACATGCTTCAGGGCACAAGCCAACTACGAAATAATAAGAGTAAGGAAGAAATGTTCCCGGTGAGCGCGTTATTCCATTATTGTTTACTGTGGTGGTTCCCAAACTTGTTCCGCCGCTTGTGCAGGGAAAGCCCCTGGCGGGCCAGGCCGGTTTGTGTAACCTGCCGTGTCTGCAGGTTAGGCCGATCGCGGCTCCCAGTGGCCGCGGTTCGCTGCTCTAGGCCAATGGGAGCTGCTGGAAGCAGTGCGGGCCGAGCCGCCGCTTCCAGCAGCTCCCATTGGCCTGGAACAGCGAACCGCGGCCACTGGGAGCCGCGATTGGCCGAACCTGCGGACGCGGCAGGTAAACAAACCGGCCCGGCCCACCAGGGGCTTTCCCTGCACAAGCGGCAGATCAAGTTTGGGAACCACTGGTCTACTGCAATGTTTCTTGCACCTTCCTCTCAAGCATCCAGAACAGGCCAATGTTAGAAACAGGATTGTGGATCACATGGACCAGGGGTCTAATCTACAGGGCTGAATGGCGGTTTTTGAAAGCTTGGGGCAAAATCTGAAAATGAGCCTTCTCCCCCTTCAAAAAAAAAAAAAAAACCACTGAGAGGAAGCCAGGGTGTGGGAAGGGGTTGGAAAGCGAGCCTTCCCCACACTCATCCTGCAGCTCCTGGGAGGCTAGGCCTGGCTCTTCTCATTATGGAGGGGTAGGTAGCCAGGCCAAACCCAAATGGCGCTGTGGCCCTATGCGCCAGTTGCAATGACACTCACTCAGATTTGGCTTGACCACCCCTCCTTTGTGATGGATGAGCCACTGGGCCAGACCTGAGTGTTGCTGCAACCCCATATACCAAGTCACAGTGCCACTCTGTTTGGGGGCCTGGCTGATCTGATATGGCAATTTCTATATCCCTATTATGCTGTACATCTTTATGAAAAAAACCAGTGTTTTAACATGTGGGTTTTTTCCCCTGTTCTCATTTAAAGGAGATGTAGGAAAGCTATGCTCCCATTTGGAAGCATCCCTTATACAAGAATTAATTTATGTAAAAGTACTCACGTACAGCCATGATGCTTGTTTTAATAGGAGAACAGAACATTATTTATTTGGGGAAGATTTGAATTGTGAAGGAATAATTTAGAGGTTAGTCTGCTTTCTTAAATCATAGTTTCTGGAGAGCTTTTATTAACTTGTCATAAATTACATACGAAATATTACTAATTTACTTTAGAGATGCAGAAATTTTGATGAATAATCCTAAGAACTGAAAACCCATGATCTCACCTATGAGGGAGCCACTTTTGCTAACACCATGACATGTCTGGGAAAATTGAGTCTCAGAATCGTTATCAAACTGTTGTATTTTATGTTTTTTGTTTGTTTGAAAACTGGGAAACTGCTTCTGACTTTACTATCACAGGCAAATTCTGTTATCTGTGTGCTACATGTGACAAATCATACATTTTTAATGGCTTTTCCTTCCAACATTCAGATGAAATTTCCACCTAGTAAAGTAAATGTGAACCTCGTTCTCTTCTATCGTTTTGTAAACATTTTTTTATTGCATTAGTCAGTCATGTTAAGAAGATAATTTCTCCATTAAACTCTTACTTAAGAGCACAGGCGACATCAGAAAAAAATGTATTGTTACAGTGGACTTTCCCTGCATTCCAATTATTATTTAAAATAGAAATACTTTTTTTGGCAGACTAGTATATCATCTCTCAGTATATGTTATTACAAAGGGTGTATTTGAGTTAAAAGCACATCAGCCTGCCTGAAAACTTCACTCTGTTGTTTTCCCCTCCCTTTTGAGAGTCAGGTAGTGAACTGAACTATTGTTATAATGATACTTTGTAGTTACAGTGAAAGAGTTTGTAATTGCCAAGTTTTAATAAGAAAATTTATCAAGTTGCATTTTAATAATTTACCTCATACAGCAATGTATATGAGTTGCCTAATTATCAGAGGAGCAGATGCCTTTTTTGCAGTTTCAGCTGTAATGGAGAGGATTTGGGTGGAAAAAATACAAAGCTTAGTTTTAGCTATGTTAATGTAAATTGTTGGGAATACATCCAGGAAATGATGTCAGCAACAGTCTGAGGAACAGAGAAACAGGCTGAGGTCTGGGCCTGGACTGAGTGAGATAGTGATTTGAGTCTCATCACATGACAATGACAGTTGAAACAAAGTATGTGTATGAGGTTATCTGGGTACATCTGCAATTGTAGATCTAGAAGAGGAGCTCATCAAGAACAGAGTGCTGTGAGATACCCACTTATATGGGGAGAGGAGAAATCCAAATTCTTGGGGTAAAATCCTGGACCCATTGAAGTGAGTGGAGTTTCCCATAGACTTCAGAAGAGCCAAGATTTCACCACTGGTCTCAAAGGACTCAAATTAAATAAAGGCCCCATTTCACTTTACTGATGCATCATGTGGTTTGAAAGTTTTGAGGCAAAGGAAATAGGAATTTCTTTGTGGCACCCTCTAATCTTCATATATTGGGTATTAGTAGTAATATTCAGTGGCTTTCTGCTTTTAATGAATGGCAGATAGGAATTCATTTGGGTTCTAGATTCTTTTTCCTTCAAGATCAGTTGGCCATTAGTATTTAATTTTTAAGTACACGTCAAAAAATCCTATATTCTCATCTCTCAATAGCTAACTTCAGTGCATTTCCTGCTAATCTTCCCTCCCCCACCTCGCATATGACATCATTCAGGGCAGGTAAAAGGCATATGTTATGCTCCATTTCTAATTTTAAGGAAGCAATTTGAATATAAATTGGGGATACCAGCAATCTCAGTTGTCACCTCTAGGTGATTATTTTGTCAGTATTAAGATCGGTATAATTCTGGAATTTGCATTAGCTACTAATTTTTTTTCAGTATAGCTTTTGGACACACTATCAAAGTGGATTTAGGGCTTGTCACAAGCAAAAAGTTTGCCATAGCTATTCCACAGTAGCTCCCCAGGTGGACACCAGTCTTATTCTGCATAAGAGTGCCTTTGTGCCCTTTACCTTAAGGGCATTAAGCGGACCAGAGGATTAAGATAAATCGCATAAAGGCATTCTTAATGCAGAACAAAAGTGTCCACATGAGGAGCTAGTGCAGAGTGATTAGTGTGTTTTAATTCCCCACCCTAGCTTATTTCTCAGTCGCTTCCTCATGAAGACAAGCCCTTACTGTAATAGTTGCACAACAGCTTCTTAGTCCAAATGCAAGCCCTGATGCTGAACACTACAGATTTTTCTCAGATGAACAAACTAGAATTTATGAGCTATTGATGTCTGTAAATAGAGCAGTGTAACAGTGTACTGCATTTCAAATGACTGAGTTACCAAAGACTAGCTTCCATGGCTTCTTTCACCATCAAAGTTCAGATTTGGACTGAGATTTCTGATGCACCTTACACAATATAAGATCTTCAGGGTCCAATCTAAACTACCTCCCACCTGCATTTGGTCTACCCAACTCCTATAAAAAACAACACTCATCCCACCTCAGATATATAGAGAGTAGAAAAGCTACAAGAGTAGATGGCGATCTGACATGGAAGGAGCACAAATAGGCAGGGGAGGTAGGGCATATCTGTGGTGCAGTCCCAGACTTCAGAGGGAGATGGAAAGAATAGATAGATTGAGCAGTGAGGAGGAGTTAGAGCAGGGGTGGGCAAAGTTTTTGGCCCGAGGGCCACATCTGGGTATGGAAATTGTATGGGGGACCATGAATGCTCACGAAATTGGGGGTTGAGGTGTGGGAGGGGGTGAGGCCTCCGGTTGGGGGTGCGGGCTCTGGGGTGGGGCTAGAAATGAGGAGTTCAGGGTGCGGGAGGGGGCTGGGGGGGGCGGGGAGGGGAGGGGAAGGGAAGGGCTGCAGGTGCAGGCTCTGAGGTAGGGGTGGGGATGAGGAGTTTGGGGTGCAGGAGGGTACTCTGGGCTGGGACCAAGGAGTTCGGAGGGTGCGAGGGGGCTCTGGGCTGAGGCAGGGAGTTGGGGTGCAGGGGGATGTGAGGGCTTTCACTGGGGGTGTGAGCTTTGGGGTGGGGCTGGGGAAGAGGGGTTTGGGGTGCAGGAGGGTGCTCTGGGCTGGGACTGAGGGGTTTGGAGGATGGGAGGGGGCTCGGGGTGCAGGCTCTGGGCAGCGCTTACCCTCACTTAAAGCTAAGCAAAGATTAAGAATACTGTGCAATATCAGTTCAGCAGAACTATTTCAAAATCTTGGAACTTTGGGATGTTTCGATAGATCTGATGTGTTCCAGTGGGTGGGTTATTCCCAGTTTCACTTCTGTTTTGCTCTTCATTGAGACGTAAGCTGGAACAGCAACAGTAGGCAGCAGTCTAGCTAGGAAGCTGTTTCAGTGAAATAGTATGAGACTGGGTTCATTCATTGCACAACTGTCACATATGATCCTGATGTGAAAGAGCTCGTATCCTGTCTCCTTCCCAGAGGTACTCAATGTCATTCTGCTAGTTTGAGTCCCAGCACTAAATACTGGGCAGCACTCTAACAATGCACTTATGAAAAACTACCTAAACAAGTGTGAGCATTTTACTGGATAACTCCCAAAAGCTAGTAGTTTCAACAGGTGGGTTGTGGGTGGCTGGGTATGTTTGGAGTTGCTGGGACCTTGCTTACAAAGTTTTTGACAAACAGCTGCAAGTAGGATGGGACAAAACAGATACTGTAAGTATAGCAGTGCAGTAGGAGATTAATCACTCCATTGAGTCTAAGCTGGGAAGTTTCCAGCAGGCTGTATTTGACAGACCCTTGTTAGAACTTTCATATGTTGATTTAGAATGATCTTTGCAAAACATTGGATTGTTCTCTGGAACTGCGGGGGTAGAGTCGAGCTTTTTTTTTTCTCTCTCTCTGCTAACATTTTCATCTTCTTTCTTTCCTCTAGGTGTGTGATGTAAAAGCAGTGGGCAGTCCTCGGGCCCTCCCCCACACTATTGTAACGTCATGTGCCAGTATGAATATTAAAGCAGAAACACATACTTCAGTACTCAGCAACCAAAGGAGAAGCTAAACACTGAGAACAAATGACTGGAGTGCTTGCAAAACTTTGGGCAGCTAACTTCTTCTCCTCCTTCCCTGCTATTGTGAAACAGCTGGAAAAGCAGAACTGAAGCAGCATTTTTTGTGGATATTTTTTCTTTTTTTTATTTAATTTTTCCCCTTTGTTTTGGGTTTCAGACTCTCAAACTGCACTGACCGTAAGCACTGGACAGCAATATGTGTCATGTCATTGTAACTTGTCGCTCAATGCTGTGGACACTCCTGAGTATTGTCGTGGCTTTTGCAGAGCTCATAGCTTTCATGAGTGCAGATTGGCTAATTGGCAAAGCCAAGCCTGTGAGCTCTGAAGATGTGGACAACAGGACAGGAGGCTCACAGGAGCCTTATCATCCAACTTTGGGCATCTATGGGCGTTGCACCAGAATCTCGCACATGCAGGTTTCCAAACGAGACACGCTTTGTGGGCCCTATGCAGAGAACTTTAATGAGATTGCCAGTGGGTTCTGGCAGGCTACTGCTATTTTCCTAGCTGTGGGGATCATGATTCTCTGTGCTGTGGCATTTGTGTCTGTCTTTACTATGTGTGTGCAGAGTGTAATGAAGAAAAGTATTTTTAATGTCTGTGGGCTGCTACAAGGGATTGCAGGTAAGTGTGATTTGACAGCAACTGAAAACTGCCCCAACTATTTTATATATAACTCTTCCATATGCCAGTGTTTAGGAATTTGTCTTGTTTGAATAGCTAATCATCATGTAGGTGGATTAAGGATTGCACTGTGCCAAGGTGAACAGACCAAAGTTTCCTATATTGCTGTTCAAGTCTTTCTTCTGTCTGAAAAGTGTGTTCCAGTAACAAGGATTTCTCTCCTTAGCTTTGCTCTGTGGTGTTAGCAAACGCTGGCACCAACAATAGTGTGTCTGCCTCTCACTCCTTTAATGATTTTTCCATTAGTTCTGAAGGCAGTTCTCTGTATCCATGTCTCTCTCACTTCGGGGTCGTGATGAGAGTAAATCCCAGGCATAGAGCTATATTTGCATGCACGGGCTTATCCAAGAACACAGTTTGACCCATGGTGCTTTCTGGAAATAAGACCCTTCTTCATTCATCAGGGAGTTCAGTTGCTTTTGAAGAGGTGATTTTACCTTTTCACTGCCTAAGTGATGGTCATTTGAACTGAACAAATGAAGTGGCTTCTGGTGACTTGTCATTTCTAAGTTTCCTGAGAAATCTGGTCAGATATTATTCAGTTTTATTGCATATTTTCTGGAGCGTAACAAAAATTCTGTGCAGTGAGATCAAAAAATGAATGCTAAATTCCTCCCTTTCCAATGGATGCTAGCTAGTAGTTCTGGGAGCTTTCATTGATAAGGAGTGTAAAAACCACTATCATGTGAAAGTTTTTGTATTATAGACTCTGCTCTGATCATTTCAGGACAGAGGCTATCTTCAGATATAACCATAAAGACCTTCATGGATCTATTTGGGAGTCACCAGGGTGGCAGCAGGAAATAGGATATGTACAGAAGTCTTTTCTTCACCCTCTGGGCTGTGCTCTCAACCAGATATGTTCAAACCATAGAAAAGGGTTTTGTTCAAAAGAAGGTTGGCATTTCAAATTGATTCTCATTTTAGGCAGACCAGTTTGCCTGAATGTAGTAAATGCCTATGTAGCCAAACAGTGTCCTGTTGGCTGCATGGTAAGAGGAGATGCAAGAGTGCAAGTTTAATTCTTTCTAAAGCTAATTATATGTTGTGCTCAGTTGCAGGCTAGTTTATGCCTAGTAGCAGGGTACATGGGAGTGTTGGGAGTGTGTAAAGAGCCTTCCCCTGGCTGCATGCAAATGAGCTCCAAGACGCTGTAAACCTAGCTAGGACTCATGACTCCCCAAAATGGGGTGAGGAGAAGGTCAGGCCTGGCAGCAGCCAGCAGAGCTGTCTGAGTACAAGTGCAGCGCGCATTGCACCTCGAAGTGGGGTGCTGTAGTAGCTTCCCCTGCACCCCCTGGAGATCCAGAATAAAGGCATCATGCTTGCTTCACACTACCCGCAGTGTAAGGCTGTGCCCTCAAGGCACAATAGAGCCCTAAATTGGCTCTCAATTCACCTGTTTAGATGGTGGCATACAACTAGCAAAGGGATTTTTTTACAATGAAAACGGCACCTCTTTGGTCTGACCACTCCGTTTTGGAAATTCACCATCACAAATGCAAAAAATATACAGGTCTGAATGTCAGAGCTGTAGCATCTCATTGTACGTTTTAGCTTTTTACCTTTTTTAATTGCCACTTATTTCAGAAATTAGCAGGTCAACTGTAATTTTGCTGGGCTGATATTCCCTTCGTTTTAAAATGAGGTGAATATTTATTTATAAAGATTCTAATTTCAAAACTAGTAGGAGGCAGATTCCTGAATCTTGAAAGACTGTTCTGGACTGGAGACCAGTTCTACTTGCCTCTGAAAAGGGAATATGAGAAAAAGAATTGTATGTTTTATAATTGAACCAGCTGTGCCTTTAGGAAGAACTATGGTTTCAAGAATTGAGTTATCTGATGGGTAAAGCATTTCTCATGTGTTAGGGAAGATGTCAGTCCCTCTTTTTGAAAAGTGCTATGAATGGAAGCACTTCCTTCTTATAGTGTAGATAAATCCACATAGCATGAACCAGGGTAATTGAAAGGTCACATTATTTAAACTGTTGCTATGGTAAAGGCCCATATAATTATTTGCAGCCAGCCATCTTGTGACTAGTGATTTGTTCTCTCAAGATTAATTTTACTGAATGCATTGCTGCTTTGTGCCGATAGTATTGCTGTATCTGGATGGCTGAAAATGTTTTGCTGATGACTTGTCACAGCTGTGAGGTTTAATTTTCTCAATTCTTGATTTTGGAAAATATTTAACCAAATGGTTCAAGAAGGACAGCTGTCAGCATGGTTGAACTTTAAGTAACAGAATTTTAACAGTATTCCCACATCTAGAGTAATACTGCAGCTATCAAAGCTCGTAAAGGACAGCCATGCATGGTCCTGACTCCTTGTCTTAAGTTTTCTGATCTTTCAAATGTGACTCTGTAAAGAAGCAGGGGGAATAACGTTCATGAAGTAGCTTTGCTTTTCTCTCTCTCTGTGTGTGTGTGTGTGTGTGTGTGTGTGTGTGTGTGTGTGTGTGTGTGTGAGAGAGAGAGAGAGAGAGAGAGAAATTTGCAGTTATGTAGTACATCTTTTCTTCAAAGATGTGATGCTCTTACTTCAGGTTCCAACCACAGCACAAGCATTTACAGGAACTGAGGATCTAGCAGACGTAATCACATTTAAAATCTCTATATCTTTGCTACAAGGACTTAATGTAATTAAAACATTCTGCAAGTTAATCTATTCCTGGAATTCATCATGAAAAAAAACAATAATGGACACCGGATGTATCATTTCTGTCTAACATCTTAGGTTGTGACCTGGGAGTTGTCTGAGGTGAAATTGTAGATTACAAAAATGCATCTCTTCTGTTATGGCATTGGTTCAACTTCTGTCCTTGGACACATGTCTGGAGCTCCTGTTTAGGTCAGTGGGAGCCACACACATATCTAGTTTACAGAGAGTTTTTGTTTGTTGTAGACAATCAGAAGTATAAAGCTTAATAGAAAAAATCTGCTTCTTTAAAAAGGCCCTTTCAAAATTTTGGAATTCCTTTGTAGTGGAGTAAGTCTTTCAGCACTCACTTTTAAGACTAATTCCTTTTATTGTGGAAGTGCAGAAATATTAACTGGCAGTCTTAATTTTGTAAACATATCATGCCATCAAGAAACGAATCTGTCATCTGCTCCAAAGAGTGGAACCATATCATTAGATAAATAATTATTGCCTAGCATCTAGGAGACTGGACAAGCATTCATTTGAATGTCTTTGTGAAGCATGCAATCTGTTTTTAAGGCAACTGAATCACTTGGAATGCTAGGGGCAAATGATGCACTGTTCTAAAATGCATATATTAATTGATAAGCAAATAATTCCAGGTAGATTGTCATAGTCACTATCAAGATGTAGGTAGTTAATTTTCAACAGTCCATGAGTCATATGTGCATATTATCGTCATTTATTTATTTGTATTATGGTAGTGCTTAGAGGCCCCAATCAGGACCCCAGTGTGTTAAGCAGTGTATACACCCTTAAAGAAAACCTAATCCCTGCTGAAAAAGTTTACAATCTAAGTAGATTGTATTAATAAATCACCTTCCAATCCTGGCATTCATGTTTACTCCTTATTCTTGTGTCCTGATTGACACTGTAAATTGTTTAAAAAAGCAGAGCTTCCTACAGTGACATCAGACTTCTATCTCTGGTATAATTTAGTTCCATTATGAGATTGGTCATTATAAACTTTTTTTAAAATCAACCTTATAGGTATTAAAAAAAAAAAGTGAACCTTATGCTCTAAATAGATAGTAAATAGGCAGCACTGAGTCTGAATGCTAGGCAGATACTGTCCTACATTTATATGAATTTGGCTGAACAGGCATCTGCTCTAGTGATTTCAGACTGGTTTATGAATGTGTGGGCTGGGACTTAGAGACCTTCAGTGACACCCTATCCACATGTCAGAACAATGGGACCAGATTAGCAGCGTGAATAACTTGACATTATCTGAACTCTGAGACATCAGCAGGCCAAGTCTGTTTCCGTACGGGGAACAGCACAATGTCACTCTGACAGAGCTTTACAAATAAATAAAATGATGTTTCTTAATATATTGGAAAGGCAGTTTAATTTGTTACTTCCATTTGAATTATAACTGCCTTTCTTTGCTGAAACAAGAATATATTACCAGCCAGGCCTATTAAATGGATGATGTAGCCCACAGGTCCTAAAACCTTTTCATAGTGTGGACTGTATTTTTTTAGGGAGCCATCTTGGGGACTACCTTTTCTTGTCCTCCTCCCCTGCTGCCAGACTGGGACCCCCATTATTCAAAATCTGTTCTCCACACCATTACATTCAAAGCAAATTCCACCCCATATTATTTAACATTTACATTGCATTAGCAGCTAAGGCCCACAATCAGGTGGGGACTCCCATTGTGTTTGGCATTGTACAAACATATAATAAATGATAGTCCCTGCCTCAAAAAGCTTAGCATCTAGAAGACAAGACATAACAGGTGCTGAACTAAACAAGCAGGCCCGGGTGGCAAGGGGCAGATGGGGTAACATAAATATAAGAGGATGTGCAAATTCTCAGCCTGTCAGGAGTAGTGATCATAGTTCTCCACTTACCAAGCCGTTATCAGGTTTGCAGTTTACCATCAGTTCCTCACCCTCCTCACAGTTTCCCTTATCCCAGAACAAATAAAAAAAAAAATCTCCACTCCCAGAGGATTAATTTCCCCTCCACAATGAACGTCAGTTTTCCCCAGTGATATTCAGTGCACACCTGGAATCAAATCCATTCCCCCCAGCTGAATCTCAGTTTGCTTCAAACAATTGTCCATCAGGTGACCTGGCCTCCTCCCACCAGAAGCACTTTCCAGGATCCCACTCCCCCATCACAAGTCCCCACCATGCTCCATCCCCTTTGTTCCCTTCAGTGTTCCCTCCCTCTAATCCTATCCTCTTCTCCAGCAGTCACATTTCTCCATGGTGCTTCTCCTATTCCCGCCACAGACCACAATTTAAGGCAGGAGTCTCAAACAGGTGGCCCGGGGGGTTATTTTCTTCGGCCCGCGAGCTCCTCGCGCCCCCCGCCCCCCGCGTTTACCTAGAGCGGCTCGGGCCTGACGCGCAGCAGGGACAGGGCAGGCTCCCTGCCTGTCTGCTTGCCCTGAGCCCCATGCTGCACCTTGCACTCTGACCCCCTGCTCTGAACCCCCTGCTCCACCCCACACAGCTCCCCCCCACTGCCCTGAGTCCCCTGCCGCACCCTGACCCCCTGCTGCACCCCTCACCCCTCCTGCATCCCAGACCCCAACTCCCTGCCCTGAGCCCCTGCCACACCCCTCTTGTACCCCCTGGGGGAAGGGACGGGTGGGGATTTTGGGGAAGGGGTTGGAATGGGGGCAGGGAATGGGCAGGGCCTCATGGAAGGGGTTGAGTCGGGGCGGGGCTGAGGGCGGCACGGGGGGGAGGTGTCAGTAATGCGGCCCTTGGGCCAATGTACTAGTTCTCATGTGGCCCTTGTCGTCATTTGAGTTTGAGACCCCTGATTTAAGGGCTCTCCAGAGCACAGTTTGGGAACTTCTGATCTAATCTTTTGTTAATAACAGTGATTTAGGGTGAATTTGTGCCTCTCTGGATTTCTCTTAAGAGGAAAAACTCTGTTTTTTCAGTTGTTTGTATTTGCTGCATCTTGGTACAATAATCCCATTTCTGATTATTTTAGTAGCAGCTCTCTATCATCCATTTTAATATGTTATGACAGCACAGTTGGGTGCCCTCCACCCACAAGCTTTGCTATATCAGTTCCAGTTTCCTTAGCAAGCGTCTGTCCAGGCTCCATTTTTTCCAAAGCATGGCTGTTTTTAGCTGATGTAGTCAGGATGTAAACTAGTTGTTCGTTGTAGCTATACAAATTATGTCTCAGAAATTGTTGCTGTGGACTTCAAGAATGCAGGTGTACATCTGCCAAGTCCAACATGTTACTCATCTTTTAAACTATAGAACAAGAAAATCCAGTAACCTAGTGACAGGCAATTAAGAGCAAGCAAACTCTTTAACCTACATTTGAATCCAGCTGTGCATAACAGCATAATCACTGCTGCCGAAAATGATAGTGCTAGAATAACTCTTAGTGTAGGTGATGTAATATGTTGTTTTTTGTTGAAAGCTTATAGACAGAATTTATTTTTGTTTTATGTATCTCCTATAGAGAAAGAGACAATCTTTTAGCATCTCTCCTTGTTGCATCAGGAAAGTTTCAGACTTAAATATGTTCCCTCTTTCAATATATTTAATATAATATAAATATTGAAGTTAATTTAAATTCTTGTTAAACTGGCTTATTAAATAAAATATAGTAAACATTTAAAAAAAACGTAAGTACTAAATGTGCTTGAATTTTAGTGCCAGACACACTAAATTCATATTATGTGTGTCAGACACACACACACACACACACACACACACACAGTTCAGCATGGACTTGAGGTTGTTAGGGGAGTGCAACAAGGGTCACTATTACATTCTCATGACAGATCAGTGATTTTGAGGAATAAATGTGCAGCCAATTGTTGAAATGTGCTGATGACAGAAAATAGGTTGGGAAGGAGAAAGGAAGGTGCAGTCAGAATAAAGAGAGGAGATCAAAGTTCAGAATTAAACAGATTAGAAGTCTACTGAGATAAGCTGTTAATGCAATTTATTATACTGAAACCTAAAATAATCTGGCCACGGACAATCAATATTTCGTATGAATGCATAAAATGCTGTGACACTCCCCTAACCACCTCAGTCCACACTGAACAGTTTATGGGCACCAAAGTACCCTCCTTTATCTTTTATATCCAAGCTATTTTTATTGTTTATACAGTGCCATAAATGTGTATGATGCCTTATGGATAATTAACATTGGCATTTCCTGTAACAAAGAGCTTAATTATTTCTCCATTTACATGGACAGAAATTTTATAGGCACCTAAATGTAGCCACTCTTCAAAAAATTTCCCCACCCTGTTATTTTTCGAGGCATAGCCTGTCATTTTTTAGCACTCTTTAATGTGGCAAACCCACCCACGACTTGCATGAGCAACTAAAACCCCACAGTGCTGGAGGAGTTTGTGTGAGCATGTTTGGGTGACTGACTTGAAGTGGGACTTAAGCCCTACAACTTCTGCCCTCGTTCCCATTTGGGAGATTGTTCCCAGGGGAAGAGGAAGGCAAGCTGAACTTCATGCATTTGTGTGTGTGAGATGTGAACTATTTGTGGCTGGGAGCTAAGGATGGATCTGGAATTGCATGTAGTGAATGGTGGAATCCAGATGTAGTCAGGACTGGATGTGTGCAGGGAAGGAGTAGAAATGGCTAGTTCTCTGGGAATTGTGGTGTGGCAGAGAGGTGTGATTGAGAACTACTAGGATACAGGGTGGGAATTGGGAATTGCTGAGAAAGTTGAGAAGGAAGCAGGGGGTCTGTCAGAACTTGCTGCTGAGACAGGAGGATAAACAGAGGGGGTGGAAATGTACTGGACTTTCCTCTGGGGTTGGGAGGTAAACTGGAGGAAATAGGGTCTTGTAATGGAGTGGGGCTATTAGAACTTGCTGAGTAGCTGTGAAATGCATGATGGGAGCTGCTAGAGAGAATCTAAGGGAAGGAGCATTTTGGAATTACAGCGCTGGGTAGCCTAGAGTGATCAGAAGTTGTAAGTGGAGGTGGAAAATAAGGAGGCAGACTCTGCTGGGGGAAATAGGGACATGCTAGGGAGCAGGGAGGTAAGATATGGCATGGATTTGCCTGGATTCTTGCTGCTTGTGGACTAATGGAAGCAGATGCTAGGCAAACGGGGTGGAGAAAAAGATGCAGTGTGTTGAAACAGAAGCAGCAATTCAGTTAAGTGGGTGCAGTAAGGTAACCAAACCCAATAAACTTCTATTTGTTTTTACGAAAGTGTGGAAACACAGCCCAAACTTTTATTATTTTATTTTGAAAACAAGTGTTTCCTTCTAATATTCAGCCTACAATGTTTTGTCTAATGCCAGTGTTCTAAATTCTTCAAAAAACAAACAAACAAAATGTGTGTGTGGTGGGGAGGTGATATAGTGGAAATCCTGACAGAGCGTTAACTTCTATAGCATTCTGAATAGTGTGGTATAAGGCCTCCTCTAACTTACATGGCCAAATGCCAATGTGACAGCTAATACATACTTGGCTGCTGAAAGTTCAGACTCAGGGGACCACTGTGTGGAGGAAGGAGAGGGGGAATATGCCAAAGAAGGAAAGCTGTGCTAACGCTAAGTATATAACATGCTAAACAGCCAGTGAAGTAAAAGGTACAGTATGACTGACTTTAAAAGAAACATTGTATAAATATATCCCTATAAGAAACAGTTGTGCAGAGTTTGTTTGGACCAAGTTGTACATGGTCTGGTGTGATATAATGAAGATTTTCTCATATTAGGGATGTGTGTGTGTTGGTTGTTCTTTTATTATTTTTATAACAATTCAAATTTTTACAAAAGTAGATTTTTTGGTCATTGTGCCTCTTTCCATTTCAGTGATAAATGATGACAAATTGAAATAACAGGGAGGTTAATATGTTTAGGTATCCCAAACAAAATATAAGTTTGGGCAAATGGCACATGTGGGTGTAGAGGGGAGGCGGGCGTTGACAACTGAATTTGCGGGGCAGGAGGAGAGAGAAAGAAAAGGGTGTCCAACACTCCCCTCGCTTCCTTTTTAAGAATAAAACTAGGACATGGTGCAGTACAGGGCTGAGTGAGAGAGGAAAATATACATATTGTTCTGCCTCCTTCTGGCTTTTTCTCTGTCATAGCCTTTTTACAGTATTTTTACTCTCTATCTGCAGCCCCATCGTCTTTATTTATGATAGGGGGAGGGATACCTCAGTGGTTTGAGCATTGGCCTGCTAAACCCAGGGTTGTGAGTTCAATCCTTGAGGGGGCCACTTAGGGATCTAGGGCAAAATCAATACTTGGTCCTGCTAGTGAAGGCAGGGGGCTGGATTCGATGACCTTTCAAGGTCCCTTCCAGTTCTAGGAGATGGGATATCTCCATTATTTTAAAAAAATTGTGTATTATATATACAATATGTAAACCCCCTGCTCAAAGTACTGCCTCTTTTTCCTGCTCTTGTCTCTTCCTCTATCACTCCTGTCTGCTCCTTTTCTTATTTCTTCTCTTTCCTATGACACTCATCCTCTCCTCTTCATTTTTCTCCCTGGCTCTCCCCATCTGCCTCCCCACCACTCTCTTTGCCACACATTCACTCCTCACTCCATATGCTGTAGCAGTTCTTTCTGAGTCTGCTTCCTTTCTCCCACCCCCCATAGTCAGGAACAAAAGGCTCTTTAGTCCATCTGTACCCAGCCACAATCTGGTATTCTTCAGGGAGGTGAGAGGCCTTGCTGCTGAGCCAGTAGCCACTTGGCTTTCCATGCGGCTGAGCTGCTTGAATGCTTGTTCTCACCACAGCATAGCATGGAGTCCGAGCAAGCTCTAATGGCACGTGGCTCTGAATGTGGGAAAGGGCTGGCTTGGTGTCTCATGTGATGGGGCCAACGCTGAGGTGTATTCTGGAGTGCAGGAGGAAATGTGGCAACACATGAAAGGGTGAAGTACCTGTTGTGAGTGTCACAAACTCAGCTGGCTGACAGGTCCTTCAGGTGACCAGAATCTGGAGGGGTTCAAAATAACTTGGATAAAAGAAACAGTAAAACCAACCAGGATACCAGGACATTCCTAGACCTACTAGAACTGGTGCTATTACAGCTCATGAGTTTTTATTTCAAAGACATCACTTCTATTAGGCTAGATTTCATGGTCAGTTCATTTCCGATGTTGCCAAGATATGCCTGTATGAACACACTGATTCTTTATTGAGGTTATAGTAACTCTTGGTGTGTCACTGGAGGCCCAGCAGATTATACGCTTTCAATCTTCACTAATTAAGTTTGGCAGTGACATTATTTTTTTTTCACTCCTAGGAAATGTAGCTTGTAGGCTCTTTAATAGGATTGCATGGAGTGTTTTTTTCCATTGAATAACATTTTATCTTGCCGCGCATGAATACCAGATTCCATTATCTGTGCTGAAAGTCTCCAGTAGCCAGGCTAAAGGGGTAGTGGGGCACTTTTTAAAACCCTTGTTTTTTCTTCTAAGATTTTAGGTAATACAGTTCAGACTGCCCCCTTTTAAACATTAGGACAAGCATAATAGAATAGTGAGTTTCACTTCCAGATCTCAGAGGGTTACGTCTACGCTGGAATAAAAGATCCATGGCACGGCCGTGGTTGGCCCAGGTCAGCTGATTCAGGCTCATGGGAATTGGGATGTAGGGCTAACATTGCCGTGTAGACATTCAGTCTCCAGCCTGAGCCCAAGTGTCTACACACCAATTTTACAGCACCGGAGACCGAGTCCTGCGAGCCTGAGTCAGCTGACCCGGGCCAACCGCAGGTATTTAATTGCTGCGTAGATGTAGCCGTAGTCTAACCTGTTGTAACACGTAGGGTGCAAACACTGCAGGGGACTATTTAAACTATAAATTTAGTTTAGAACCACTGAAGATTTTTCATCGAAATTAAAAACAAGAAATAGTTTAGAGCATCTCTGTTAGCTCTGAGGGCCTGACTGTCATTTAGTTGCTCTGTTCTTGCTCTTGGTATAGGAATGGCAAGTGGCAGTGGGAGGAAACAATGGGGCTTTGAGCCACCTTTATTCTTCTCATAGTCTGGGCCCTCACTCCTCGATGACTGGTAAAGCAGCCTCAGCTGGTACAGCTTACACTCTGCTTCCCCTCTCCATACTCCCTCCTTCTGTCTGTCTCTCCTCCCACCCCACTCTGTGGCTAGAAGGTGGGCTGAAGAAGAGCTACTCCAGGAGTTGTGTACCAGTGAAGGAACCTCCTTATAGAGGAGGAACAGAATACTCCTGGGGTTCTGTTTGGACCCATTTTACCAGGGGTCGGCAACTTTTCAGAAGTGGTGTGCCGAGTCTTCATTTATTCACTCTGATGTAAGGTTTCGTGTGCCAGTAATACATTTTAACGTTTTTAGAAGGTCTCTTTCTATAAGTCTATAATATAGAACTAAACTATTGTTGTATGTAAAGTAAATTAAGGTTTTGAAAATGTTTAAGAAGCTTAATTTAAAATTAAATTAAATTAAATTGCAGAGCCCCCCGGACCAGTGGCCAGGACCTGGGCAGCGTGAGTGCCGCTGAAAATCAGCTCGTGTGCTGCCTTTGGCACGCGCCATAGGTTGCCTACCCCTGCACTTTACACTACTAGTGCTGTGTCACAGGGCCATTTCACAATAGAGAACCAACCCATAGGCCTTCTAAATTTTTTAAGAAAACCAAAATGTTGATTTAGCCATCCCTAAGTAGCATGACAGGCATGTGCTTTTTCACTTTTCAAATGAGCAGGATACAACTTGTATATGCTAGTCAGGGGGCTGGCATGCACCAGTGTTGCAATGGTGGGAAGGGTTATATCTAGTGTTGTGAAACAGCTGTTGTTGCTTTCCTTTGCGTCTTCTATGGACAGAATAATTCAGGAAAACAACAAGGAGTCCCGTGGCACCTTAAAGATTAACAGATTTATTTGGGCATAAACTTTCATGGATAAAAAAACCACTTCTTCAGATGCCTGGAGTGAAAATTACAGATGCAGGCATTATATAATGACACTTGAAGAGAAGGGAGTTACCTCACAAGTGTAGAACCAGTGTTGACAGGGCCAATTCGATCAGGGTGGATTTAGTCCACTCCCAATAATAGATGAGGAGGTGTCAATTCCAGGAGAGGCAAAGCTGCTTTTGTAATGAGCCAGCCACTCCCAGTCCCTATTCAAGCCCAAATCAATGGTGTTAAACTTGTAAATAAATTTTAGTTCTGCTGTTTCACTTTGAAGTTTTTTTGTTCAAGTATGGCTACTTTTAATCTGTTCTAGAATGTCCAGGAAGATTGAAGTGTTCTCCTACTGGCTTTTGTATGTTGCCATTCCTGATGTCCAATTTGTGTCCATTTATTCTTTTGCATAGGGACTGTCCGGTTTGGCCAATGTACATGGCAGAGGGGCATTGCTGGCACATGATGGCATATATAACATTAGTAGACGTGCAGGTGAATGAGCCTCTGATGGTGTGGCTGATGTGATTGGGTCCTCTGATGGTGTCGCTAGAGTAGATATGAGGACAGAGTAGACAACAAGGTTTGCTACAGGGATTGGTTCCTGGGTTAGTGTTTCTGTGGTGTGGTGTGTAGTTGCTGGTGAGTATTTGCTTCAGGTTGTGGGGCAGTCTGTAAGCGAGGACTGGCCTGTCTCCCAAGGTCTGTGTGAGGGATCGTTTTCCAGGATAGGTTGTAGAATAATTCAGGTTGACTTGTGGTCAGAGAGCCTATATTTCCACTCATAACTAAAGAACATCCCGAATCTATCATCCGCAGTACAAACTGAATGTTTAGGTACTAATTTATCACAGATTTGTATGGCAAAATAGTACTTAATGGCAGCAGACAGCACTCTACTTATTCTCAAGGCTTCTTAATCTTTAAAAATGTTGAATGCTCCATTTTGCCCCAGTAGGTCAGAGTGAAAACTGACCTAAAATGGAGACTGGTGGCTAAATTAGTGTTTGTGTCTACACTGCTGTGCAGGAGATGTGGGTCACAATCCTCTCCTTGTATTCCTTCCTGTGTTGCCATGGGCTGGCAAGATTGGTTGGGGGGGGGAGCATATTCAGCTTATGAAGAGAAAAGCTGGAATGCTTTGAGTTGTTCAGTAGCAACAACTCCTACTAATTAAGGAACTGAGTTGATAGTTTCAAAGACATCCCAGCAGGTTCTCCATGGGAAGGAGGGTAAGATACCTATGTTGTCAGGATCTCAAGAGGAACTTGTGAAGCAAGAGAAAGTTTAAATCCTTAGGGTTCCACTCCCATGAAAAGGGTTGGAATGAATAAGGGAAAATTAGTAGTAGTGGTGGTAGGAGTATTTAATTATTATTTATACAGTGTCCAAGTCATACATAGCACTTAATACATTTTTTTTGTATTGCTGAAATCTTGTAAACTCTTCAGTTTTCATGGATGTGATGTTTAATCTTGACTGTACCAGCAGGGCTACCACTCTCACTGAACCACTCTGAAGCGCAGCAAGGCTGGTCCACACATCCAATCACTTCTGCAACCCGTGAGAGGGGTTGGGTCTTTTTTTTATCATCCGTTTGCTTCCAATTTTCTTCCCCTCAATTAACAGGGAGTCTAACCACAGTGTTAAAAGATGATAGAGAGTGGGTGCTTATGCACACCTTTATTGTTAAAAGAAGGGTTGCAGGCCACTAAACAAGTGTGACAGAGAAGAGTGTTACATTGTACCAGTAGCCAAAGCTATGCAGGCAGCACCTGGCTTGCTGTCATTCTGTCAAAAGAACCCACATGGAGGGTTACAAGCACTCTGATTTACTTTAGTTTCATTTAGTAGTGGCAGTGCATATTTCATTCCCATAGTAGCACATAGTATCCTGGTTATTCGCCTTCTCTTCCATCTCTCACACACACACCAGTCCCAACACCATTTCTGCATCTGTCACCCTCCTACCAACCTATTTCTGTTTTGAATGATTAGAAAGCTTACACAGATTTGGTTCTAAATAAAGAAAAACTTGCCATATTCACAATAAAGGGGTAGTCTTCATGAACAAAAGGATTAGCTTAGTTAGGACTGAAAGTTAAGAGAGTTTATTCTCTTGGTCAGTCTGTTTTGAAGAGGGAACTGTGAAGGAATTTCTTTTTCTTCTGAGAGTCACATAGACCCCTTTGGAAAGGTATTTTGGAAACACAGTCTAAGCAGTTTTGAGAATTTGCCTGGCTACCATTTTAAACATTTCAATGTCTTGTCTCAGGTGGAAGCTGTTCCAGATGTATTTGTATCTGCATGTGGCTCCACTAGTCTGGAATTAATGAGTGGGTCTCTCCTTCCTATCACTCCAGTAGGCTGAGCAATCTGCTGAGTAGCATTTTGCATAGCGGCTTCCACTTCAACCGTCCTGTTTCCTAAGTCTCCTGTCTCCACTCTGCCTTTGTAAGCCTGAGTTCAGTTTTATGATTTAAATGGACACTGTCAATGTGGGGTTTTTTTACATTGACTGAGTCTTTGAAATTGTTATGGGTTTTTTTTATTTCCCTATTTTATGTTTAGAAGGATCTTTTGATGATTAACATCACCAAAGGTGTTCAGGCCCGGGGCTCCTCATACTCTCCCCTTTCTCATTGTCCAGTGTCCTCACACCTGCCTGCTTCTTACTGTCTGTCCACTTTGTTTCAATTCTGCTGCTGCTGTTACCAGTGAACACCTTCCTGCAGACCTGGAGAATGTATGCACCAGGAACAAAATAGTGACACCGACTATATGCAAAGTGATGTCAATTACACAAATGCATTTGGGGCATAAGCGCCGACTTTCTGCTGGCGCCAGTAGGTGCTTGACCCCCCTCCACCCCTGCCCTGGCCTGCCCCCATTCCAACTCTGCCCCCTCCCTGCCCCTATTCCAACCCCTTCCCCAAATCCCCACCTAAGCCCCGCCTCCTCCCCTGAGTGCACTGCGTTCCCTCCCTCCCAGAGCTTGTTACGCCCCAAAACAGCTGTTTTGCTGCGGCAAGCACTGGGAGATAGGAAGAGAAGCGGGGCGGCGTGCTCAGGAGAGGAGGCAGGATGGGGAGGGGAGCTTGGCTGCCGGCGGGTGCAGAGCACCCACCAATTTTTCCCCCTGGGTGCTCTACCCCAGGAGCACCCACGGAGTCAGCACCTATAATTGCGGGGTGGGAGTGGGAATAATTTCTCCCCTCTAATCTCTGTCAGTTACAATAAATGTAGGGGCTGTGGGTAACAGTAACAGTTACAACATTTTCAGAAAGAAATGCCATTTTCCAAGTCTCTTTAATTTGCTGACGGAACATGGTGGAACCCTTCAGGGAAAATGCTGCAATGGTCTGTCTACACAAAAGTCTTAGGCCTTGGCTACACTTGCAAGTTACAGCGCTGTAAAGTCTCCCCCAGCGCTGTAACTCACTCCCCGTCCACACTGGCAGGGCGCTTACAGTGCTGCAGGTACTCCACATCTCCGAGAGGAATAACAGCTGCAGCGGAGTGGCTACGACTCATGGGTGTGAGTGTAAACGCTTGCAGCGCTGTACTAATCAGCTCGTCAAGTGGCCAATCCTATCCATTGTTGTGACTGGCTGCAGGAATGCGGAAGCACCGGTTTCAAAGCTCATACCACAGAGAAAAGCAAACAGTTTGCAGCTTGCTTTGAGTGAGTAAATGAATGAGCAGGGGGCCGGGAGTTTGGAACTTGCAAAATAGAGAGCTGCTCCAAAAAGCACTCTCTCTCCCTCCACACTCCCTGTCACAATCCACCCCACCCCACCCCACCCCCGTTTTGAAAAGCACGTTGCAGCCACATGAATGCTGGGATAGCTGCCCATAATGCACTGCTCCCATCACAGCTGCAAATGTTGCAAGTGTGGCCACACCACTGTGCTGGCAGCTGGCAGTGTGGACAGACTCTGCAGCGCTTTTCCCTACTCAGCTGTACAAAGACAGGTTTACCTCACAGCGCTGTACAGCTGCAAGTGTAGCCAAGGCCTTAGTCTGGATTTGGAACAGAATTAAAAATACAAACAATAGCAGGATCCTTCTTACAGCCTAGTTTTCTCTCTAGATTCAGAGAGATCTGCTGTGCACAAAAGTCTGAGGGACTGGTTATTTCACAGTGTTCCAGGTAATTTAGGTTTCAGAGTAGCAGCCGTGTTAGTCTGTATCCGCAAAAAGAACAGGAGTACTTGTGGCACCTTAGAGACTAACAAATTTATTAGAGCATAAGCTTTCGTGGACTACGGCCCACTTCTTCGGATGCATATGAAGAAGTGGGCTGTAGTCCACGAAAGCTTATGCTCTAATAAATTTGTTAGTCTCTAAGGTGCCACAAGTACTCCTGTTCTTTTTCCAGGTAATTTAGCTTATGTTTCTTCTCATTAAGAATCTTCATTCAGGGCTTGGAATACTGTAAGGCTTTGTCCAGTAATTCTCCACCTTTTTCCTCTCAGATTTGGATTTCTGTGACTGAGTTCACCAGTCTCAGAGCCCACACAGTTTGATAGAATCAGCTTAAAATATAAGTGGATCATTTATAAAATATAATTGAGGAAGTATTGTCTAGAGCCAGAGCTGCTGAGAAGGAGGCTATACTGCAAATTCCCTGTCAGTTGACTGCTCAGTACCTGAGTGATTAGCAGGAGCAGAAGACCTTGTTAATTGCAGGTTGGTGGAATCCTTCACAGACATTGTTTGTGTCGGAAAACCCAATGTGTCTGTGAAAAAGAAGTCCGGATGCCTGGTCTCTTAGGGCTAAATTGAGATTGCTGCTTTGTGCATGTATTCCAGATAGAAAAACATCCAGATGTTCGCCATTTATGTTTTGACAGAATGGAAGTGTGACATTGAGTAATGGAGGCAAGTTTACTTTTTCTAGTTGGTTAAATGCCTTTGGGGCTAGAGGTCTAATCTCCCATCGGTATGCAGGGGATGAATGCAGTCAATACCATTAGTGCTGATGGAACCTACCTGCATAAATTCCCCCATGCTTTTATGGGAGAATGATCCCCTCACACATTCTTACTCTTTTTTTCCTCCTCCTCTTTTTAAATAATGCAGTAGTGTATCTCTGTTCCTTGGGAACTTGCTACATTGCCACCTCATTGATCACATCTGGTTAATTTCCTGTTTCTTCAAGTTCAGAGATTTTTCACAATTTCTTTAGGGAATGAGAAGATAGTTTCAGGATTTGCAATGGAAATTGGCTTTGTTAATATACACTGTGTTTAATATAGCACAACAGCAGCTGCATGGGAGACTCTGTCAGAACTAAATAGTGCGCCTCCACTTATCCAAATAAACAGCAGGGTAACTACATTCCTAAGGGGTTGTTTTCCAAGGTCAGGCCAGGGGATCTGCTTTACGTCACCAAAAAAAAAAAGCGTCTGTTCTGCTGCAGCTCAGATCTTACCCCAAATGCTGACTAGCACACACTGTGACAAATTAATGCTGAAGTTTGTTAATCAAATTGCTGTTTTTCCACAATGGTAGCCTGCATCACCCTACTGAACTGCATCAAAACCCTGCGTAACAAGCTTATCACAGTTTGTGTGTCTTCAGGACAAAAAAAATTCTTAATCAAAGGAGAAGGGGGGAGGGGGAAGACTGCAATACTAATCTGCAAAGCATTGCTATGTCTTTTTCAAGAGATTCATTTTCACAAAAATAAATTTTGCTCCGTGGGTACTGGTAATTTTATGCAGCAACCTAGGGGTTTTTGTGTTCTGAGGTGGGGTAGAGTGTTTGCTTTTACATCATCCAGATATATAAGGGTTGATGTTTACATGATGTTAGACTACAGTATATTTTCTGAGTAGAAGCAATCTAAATAATGAAGTAGCCTTTTCCACTTTTTAAGGCTTCTTTTGGAAGCCAGGGATTTTGAGTTTGATAAGCAAGTGTTATTCAGGCAGAGTTGCTAATATTCCCCAATTAAGTATAAGGCAGTATTCTTTGTTGAAATAAACTTAGAGTCTTAAATCAGAGCTTTCATTGTATATGCACAGGTTTCCTGGCCATGGTGCGAGAGAGTATTGTAGCTTTGAGCTTTCTAGTTTTGTTTGTAGTCATCTTGCTGGTTTATGACATCCCAACGGGAGGGTGACACGAAGTTGGCAAATAATAACAGAAAAGACATTTGAGGAAAGAAAATGTGTATACAGTTTTTTAAACAAGGGGATTAAAAATATGGTATGAAATAGTAACTAAGACAGACACATTTTTTCTTGCAAACCTACGTGAGCAGAGGCAGTTTGGATGTCAACTTGAAGCTGTAAATTATCACAAGAACACAAAAGGCTTTTTCAGGGGAAACTCAGCTTCAGAATGGGAATAAGTTTTTACTTTCCAGAATTACATGCTGTGCTCTGTATCTTGGAGACTGGCGGCTATACAAATACACTAGGATAAGGGTAAGTAGCTGATTTTTTAAAAAATCATCGTTAATATTTACTCAATCTTGTAGCCAGGTCAGTCTTGGTGTGAAGGAGTGGAGATCATTGTTGCTTGATTTGATTATGCTGCCATAAAATTATACAACTCAAATATGAGCTTTGTTCTTCTATGACTTACAAATATTTAAATGCTTTAATATTATTTATTGAGTTTGCTCATAAATCTGTATAATGCAGACTTAAAATTTAATTGAAGCCAAATTCCAAAATTTCAGGGTTAGAACAGTTTAGTCTATCCAGAGAGGGCAGATTTAGACAACAAACCAAAAGCCTGTGCTAGGATGCCCTCTTTTGTTGCTATTCTCTCTGGCTGTAAATGTATGCTAGACTCACCTTCAGAACACTTTTTTAAAAATTTGCTTTAAAATTCAGTTTAAATACTTTACTAAAAAAGTTTCACTCATATAGTTTTTTAAAACAGGGCTGCTGTTAGAGGGTTTAGATAAAAGGGCTCTGCTAGTTTGAAAGTTAATGCTGTTTTTACTGATACTCCCTATTATGTATCTCAAGCTGCTAAAAATTTTCCAGCTGATAGATATGTTTTAAGTGCAACTTGTGTGCTTATGAATCTGTGGTTCGGAAACAGCACTGTACACTTTGAAAGTAGTATTAGATACTAACAACCAGGAGTCGTGGACTGAAATCCTGTGCCTAGGTACTATGGTGCTAGGCTCCTTAGAGATATGTATAGAGCTGGAGAGCATTCTCAGGGTGATATGCTGAGGTTGGGGAGGAAAGAAGGGTTTTATTTATGACTTTACATAGAAATAGCTACATTTTCTGGCTGGCGGTGCTCTCGGGTGGAAGAGTCATGGCAACAGCAGATAGATTTTGGCACAGGTACCGAGGAAGGCACAGGTTTGACTTGTGACCTAAGACAGGCTTAATAAGCTTGGAACTCTGGCTGCATCTGCTCTCACATTGTGGAGTATCTTTGGTGGAGATCCTCTGATCAGACTGACTTCCTCCAGTACAAATTTATTCTTTCCTCCTTCAGTTTTGCCATCTCCTTAGCTAAGCCACTCTACATCTCCAACTTTATTAAATCCCATGTCTTCAATCTCAGCCACGTTTTCACGATCTGTGACTTACTCCTAAGACTCGGCCATGCTCCTATCTTCATTTCTTTCTCCACATAAGATCTCGCCAATTTCTTCCAAGAGAAAACTCACAAAATATTATGTGACCTTCCCTCTCCCCTGAGCTCGCCTTCCTTTCCCATCCTACAATTTTCTGGGCATCATCTTTGACTCAGACCTCTTTCTAGGTCCTCACATTCGTACTATATCTAAATCTTCCTGATTCTTTCTGCGTAACATCTTACATACAGCTTTTCCTATCCATTCACACGGCTAAAACTCTCAACAAAGTACCCGTCTCAGTCACTGCAACGTCCTTTTCTCTGGCCTTAACAAATGCAATCTTTCCTTATTCATATCCATTCAGAATTCTGCTGCAAACATCATTTTCCTAACCCGTCACTTTGACAATCTCATCCTTCTCTTTGCATCCCTCCAGTGGCTACTTATATAAGCTATTTATGTTTGATTTCAAGGGCCATCACAGCCTGTCCCCGCTCTACCTACCATCTCACTATCAATATGTCAACTCATGCCTCTGATTAGCCCATGATAGCAGCCTTCATGCCCACTTGTTAAATTTTCAGACACCATTGTGCTCTCATAGGCGTGCGCAGCCCATTTCATTAGGGTGTGCACCCAGGGAGCCCCACCCCAGCCCCGCACCCACCCACTCCCTCCTACTTCCCTCTGACTTCCCCCCCTGAGAACCCCCAAACCCCCCGCTCCTTGTCCCCTGACTACCCCCTCCTGGACGCTTGCCCCTAACTGCCCCCCAGCACCCCACCCCCTACCTAAGCCTCCCTACTCCTTGTCCCCTGACTGCGCCGACCCTTATCCACACCGCCGCCCCCAGACAGACCCCCGGAACTCCCACACCTATCCAACTGCTCCCCACCCCGACAGGACCCCCAGAACTCCCGACCCATACAACCTCCCCTTCTCCCTGCCTCCCCCAATCCCTCTCCACACTCCTGCCTCCTGACAGTCCCCCCAGAACTCCCGACTCATCCAACCCCCTCCAGCTCCTTGTCCCCTGATCACTGCCTCCAAAGACCGCCCCCCATGACCCTCCGTGTCCCCTGACTGCCCTGACCCCTATCCACCCCCTGCCTCCTGACAGACCCCGGGACTCCCATGCCCCATCCAACCCCCTCTGCTCCCTGACCGCCCCCTCCAGAGACCCCTGCCTCTAACCACCACCCCATAATCCCACCCCCTATCCAATCAGGGGTGGCAGGTTTGTATGATTTTTGGTGGTGCCCAAGCAGAGGTGTCCCAACCATAGGACAGATCGGGGCAACCGCCCTGGACCCTGTGCTTTGGGGGGCCTTGTGCTTCAGGGGGACACAGGGTCCAGGGCAGCCTGGGGACTTAGCGGGGAGCCTGGCACCAGCGAGCAACCCGTCCCCAGCATGCCCCATCCCTTCCCCCAAACCCCCACCACTGAACAACGGTGGGAGCCAGTGGGGTGAAGCAGAGCGGGCTGGGGCCAGGTCACTTGCTGCTGCCAGCGCCAGACCCCCTGCTAACCCCCCAGGCTGCCCTGGACTCCTTGTCCCCCGAAGAATATCTTGAGGCTCTCTCTGCCTCCAGCTCCCTCCCGCTCCCTGCAGGGGAGGTGTGGTCAGGCAGCTCTGGCACCGCCCCCCCACAGCTCCCATTGGCCGGGGTTCCTGGCCAATGGGCTGGGAACCAGGTCAGCGCTGGGAGGGGGGAGGGAGGCAGCATACAGAGTTGCCCTGCCTCTGCCGAGACTCTCCCCTGCACGCAGGGACGCTTGGGAGGAGGGAGCTGCCCCCGAGGTGAGAGCGCCCCACCCCCTGGCCCAACCCACTCTGCTCCCTGTCCCCTGACTGCCCCCCCCGCCACTTCCAAACCCTCCCCCACAACCATGAGGGAGGCTCCTAGCAGCGTCTGGCTCAGCGCGGCGCCATACACGCTGCCCTGCAGGAGCACGTACCCCCGCCTCCCCACAGCTCTGCCGTCCCTGCATTAGAGTGTGCCCAGGCACACCTGGCACACCCCCTGCGCACGCCTATGGCTTTCTCCCATGCTGCCCGTCACACTTGGGAGGAGCTCCTCATAAACCTCCACACATCTATCTCATTATCCTCCTGCAAATCCCTCCTTAAAATTCTTCTTTTGCATCATGTCTATAAAAAAAAAAAAAAACTGGCATGGTGATACCACTGCCTGTCATGTTGACCAATACTGTCTCATTGTTTCCTTGTACTTCCCTAACTGTATCCATCTGTTTTTCTCTTGTCTTACACTTAGATTGTAAGCTCTTGAGGCAGGGACCTTCTTTTTGTTCTGTGTTGTACAGAACCTAGCACAATGGGGTTCTGGTCCATGACTATGGCTCCTAGGTGCTACCATAGTATAAATAATAAGAAATGGCAACAGGCAGCAGTCACGTGGGCTGGGCAGCGCTGCAGGAAAGTAAAGAAAATAGAAAATCAAATGGTATGAAAATAATTGACTCTGCTGAATGCAAGACTAGTGGGGGCATAAGGCCTGATCTGAGGGCTGCTGGGCACCCACAGCTCCCATTGAGCTTTATCCCTTCTCAGCATCATGCCATTGGATAATATTTTAATGGTTGTTTTCAAACTAATTGCAGTATATGGGTGTTCAGCATTAGCATGAAAAAGAACCTTCACCATCAAACAGGGATCTTATGAAGAAACATCAGGGCACTTATGCTGCAGCGTGGAGGCTGGTGTGGGAAATTAACGTTTAATCAGAATTTACCATTTTCTGAGTAATTTTTCTGGTTGACAATCTAGCCACAGACTAGTCTGCAATTGCTTTTTATTCACATGTGACTGTCTCTGTCTGTGATACAGATCAATAGACCAAGACCACAAATTTAACCATGGAAACCACTGAATTGTACATGATACAGAGGCCAGTAGTGTGCTCTGCTGCACGAGTACCAGTACATTGTGTCAGATGAGGGGAAGTACACAAATGTCTGGCAATGCTATGATAAGATGGCTCCTACCTCTCAGCCATCCAGTATAGAACATTACTAACGCTCCCCACGTTGTTGCTCCGGTCTCCCTCCATTGAACTCCCCCCTTCTCTGCCCCATCATACTTCCTCTTTCTCCCACATCCTTGCTGCCCACAGTGCAGGAGCACAGTGTGTATCCCAGGGCCTGTCCCTCAAAATGCAGATCAGAGGGAGTAGAGCAAATGCAGTTGTGTGGGAGTTGCAAGCTGCACAACTACACTGCAGAGTTGAGTGGCAATAGGAGATAACCAAAGAAAAGGCCGTTTTTCTCCTCCCCCAAATGTAGAAACATATTTAAATTAACTAGCAGACAGGGCATACCCAGGCATGGACACTGTCAGGCTTAACATAATTAAAAGGCAGCTGCTTTTTCCCCTCTGGGTTGCTAGAAGCTGCTGTCCTGGCTGCATCTAGCTGGAGTGGGCAGCTGAGTGCTTCTCTCCCTGGCAGCCAGTGAAGGCACTGTGCTTTGAATGCCTGGCTTCTCCAGATGCACACCCTGGTTCCCTTGGTCATTGAGCAGGAAGGAGAAAATGCAGGAAGCAAGCTGAGCAGACAGCACATTGAGCAGCCAACCATGCAAGAGAACAAAATTAGTTGCTTTGGAGCCATCAGCAATCCTTCTCCACTCCTAGTGGAGTCTGGACTGTTATGAGGGATGAAGAAAACATGTTGAGGAAGGGGAAAACATGATCTCGGATGATGGGTAGAGTAGTAGAGGGTTAAGCGACCCCATATGGACACTAGAGGGGAGGAAGTGGGCCTGCCATTTGCCTTTGCAGATGCTGCAGGGTAGTAGGCTTTGGACACCCCCATTTCTTGTAGCAGAACACAGGTAGAGAGGAGCCAGGGCCTGTTGGTTGTAGGGTTTGGTTTTGGCATCAGAAGGGTTGGATGAGCATCTGAACTGATCCTGCACTGACCCTATGTTCATTTCTGGGAGGAGTGGGAGAGGTTAATAAGTATTTTTGCTTTTGTCAGCATTGTTAGGGGGCTTATTCCTTCACCCTCTCACTTCCCTGGTCCTTCTCGCATGAACAGAGAGCAACAATACCCGGAGTCCAAAGGTGCAAACAATTGGATGTTTATTGGGGTGAACTTCCAGCAAGCATGATTCCAGTTTCCTTCCTCAGTGTCCCCCTTCCCAGCTCTGACACCATAGAGCCGTCCCTGCTCCCATTCCCTGTTCCCATTCCCCCCCTTAGCAAAACATGATCCCGATTCCCTCACCCCCAGTCCCTGTTCCCATTCCCCCCCCCTTGCTTCCTGATTGACTGCAGACTATATAGTAAAACTTGAGTTCTGCTTAACTATATCTTAACCAATTATTTTACTGAAATTTAACTAACCAATCCTGACACATTGTAACATGGTTATTTAACCAATTATATTCCACCACCTTAATTGGTTTACCCAACAAAATTAATTATACAGCAGACAAAAACAATTACAGAAGCGAGGATTTCACAACTACATCTATACAGACTTAAAGGTTTTCCAGATGTGTCTATTGATAAGTGAGTTCTTACCTGACAGAAAACTATCAAACTAAATTTCCTTTCAGATCTTCTAGGCTCTTCCCTTTCTCTGGAGGTGATAGGAATATCAGAACAGGATTGTATTCCTAACAGCCCAGTAGCACCTTATTTCAATGTGATTAGTTTGGAATGTAAGGATGTGACCATACACTTCCCAGTTTATGGTTGCCTCTACTGCTTAGCTGAAGGCCTTAGCCTAACCAGGCCTCAGACTGTCCCTTACACATACAGAGAGTGATTTTGATTCTTTCTTTTATACCTCTATAACTAGCTAAGTGATAAGAATACTCCTAAATTCTTAAAGTATAGGCCTTTGCAGACAGGCCTGAATATCTATATCCTAACAAGCATACACGTATTTTTGTAATGCTGAGGCTGCTTTTGTGCATGTTCTCATCTGATTTTGTAATACTTGATTACAGTGATAAGGTACAATACATAGATCAGGACTTCTAGTGTGAAAGTTTATCTGAAATACCCTGTGCATTGAATTGCATGCCATTCAACTTACCGTGGAAGGACAAGGTGCTCTGTTGACCCTGTCAGGATTTTATTTCTAGAGACACCAAATATTTCAAACCTGATGCTAGACTACTAAGCCATCCTGTCTAGTAAAGAATAAGTGGGATATTGGCTCTTCCTGGTTCATCTGTGTTTCTTATACTTGTTCTTTTGTATTTTTGTCACAATTTTCTTGGATTCTTAACCAGCAGGAAGCAGTCAAGGCAGTAGGTCTGTAGAATCGTTAACTACTACTCCTTCAGACAACCAAAAGGAAACAACATGAGAGACTCTTCTGACTCTCTACCCACCTGAACCTGCTACCCCTACAGCCTTCTTACCTGGGAGAGATCAGAGATGGATCTGTGATCCACATTGTTCAACTATTAGGCCATTTGGCTGGCCAGTAGCTTTTTATGCTGTAATATATGGCATGAAGTGCCTCTGAGTGACATTAAAGAGCTCTGTTTTGTCTTAGCTATACATTTAAAATAAATAAACATTTACTAAGTTTTCCTACAATTGGGAAACAGGTGTTTAATATTAAAGTTGTTAATGATAGTAAACACTGATATGTCTAATAATAAGGAAGTGGTGGAACTCTTGAGGCAATGTCTATTATAATATGTTGCATGTTTACTGAAGTTGAATGAAAGGTGATTTGGCAGGGGAAAATGCCTTAAGAATTTTTACTTTCTCTAGTGTTGGTAAAACCAATCTGGGACTTTACCTGTTTTTAGCAAGCAGAGAAAACTGACCCTTCACAGTTTATATTCTAGACCTTCCTAATTTTTTCCAAGACAGTCCCAGTTCAGTTAATTGTATGTTATAGTCAACTTTATCTTAGTACTATGGGAGTTGAGTGCTCAGCACCTTTCAGGATTAGGCCATTTATTTGAGATCAACTAAAGCAAAGTATTGTAGCATTGTGTATTAAACCTGATTTTGATCGAGATGTTCAAAGTGGCAGAGGCATTAAGGCTAAAACCTCAGAGGAACAGACCAAATTGGTATTTGGTTTTCCATAAAATCCAGGCCGAGTACACACAAGAACCGTACAACAGCTTCAGCAGCATGAGCTTTGGGTAGGAATTCTTCAGATTTGAGAAATGGATGCCAAGAAACAATTTTATCATTTTCAGGGGCTCCTCTTCCCATAGGTGAAGATAGATGTAAATTAAATATTGGTATAGAATGGTCTAGACATCAAATTCGTAGTTAAAAGCTCTTGCTAGGACATATAAACAAAGTATTTTCTTGATGCAGTTTTAGAAACTCACATGGTGCTGGCTGCTTAGACTATTTAAAATTCAAGGATTTTTTGATGAAAATCATGATTCCTGAACCTTTTGCTGTTGATCACTAAAAGAAACAGCAACTGTGACACATTAGTTGTACACGAAGAAGAAATACTGTTTAGTCATCTGGTTACACATGGAACAGGAAAGTGCAGATGACTAAAGGAGGGGAATTGTTCGTGGTTAGTCTGAAATGGTTGGTGAGCTCAGCACGATGAAAGCACAGCTTATCCAGATCTGCCTAAGATTAAGCAATACTTTATACTCAATGTACCATAGGCAACAGACAGGAAGCACAACATAAAATTTGTCATTGTTTCTTATTGCGTATACAATGGGGAAGAAATCCCTTCACTAAGAATGGCCATCATTCACAGAGATTTCACTACCCCGAGCAATAATGGAGCTTACAGTTCATTCACGGAATAGCTGTCCCATCATTATTTAAGAAATGCTTTGTGAAGGACTTTCATTTGCAATACAACTGACATTTATAGACATTTTATAGTCATGTATTCAATGGTTTAAAAACCTGGGAACTGTAGTTTATTTTCACTGAGGGAGAATTTTCACAGCTGGTTGAATTTCTTTCAACAATAATTAAGAAAATCTAATGTACTAGAGCATGTAAAATATTAATTAAATTGAATGAGACAGGGACTAGTCCTTACATCTGTTCTTGCACTGAAGATTTACTGAGGAATAAACAAAGACTGGCTGTGATTTATAACTTAGTGGAAATTTCAGGGTTGGAAGAAATATAGGAATGAATTAATGCTGGAGGTAGGTGGAAATCTAAACTTTCTCTGGATTCACTTTTAGACAGTGATAGCACTGTTTACAACTTGCCTTTCCCAAAAAGAATTGTGTTAGAGGTACAGAAAAAAAAATCAGGTAATATTTAAAATCTTATTGATATGTGCAGTTTCTTAATAAATTTGCTACACATAATTGAACAAAAACATCCTGCATGTTCATAGTGCCATGCCAAGCAAAATTCAAAAAGTAATTGGAAAGAAAATAAACTCTTAGTAGGGCTGTCGATTAATCACTTTTTTTTTGAGTT
This sequence comes from Chrysemys picta bellii, assembly GCF_011386835.1. NCBI lineage: Eukaryota > Metazoa > Chordata > Testudines > Emydidae > Chrysemys > Chrysemys picta. Next base: position 44,638,524 of record NC_088796.1, read on the forward strand.
AATGGCAGTTTTAATCGCACTGTTAAACAATAGAATATCAATTGACATTTATTAAGTATTTTGAATGTTTTTCTACATTTTCAAATATATTGATTTCAATTACAACACAATACAAAGTGTAACCTACTCATATTTATATTTTGATTACAAATATTTGTACTGTAAAAATGATAAACAAGATAGTATTTTTCAGTTCACCTCATACAAGTACTGTAGTGCAATCTCTTTATTGTGAAAATGCAACTTACAAATGTAGCATTATTTTTGTTACATAATTGCACTCAAAAACAAAAAAGTGCCAAACTTTAGAGCCTACAAGTCCACTCACTCCTACTTCTTGTTCAGCAATCATTAAGACAAACAAATTTGTTTAGATTTACAGGAGATAATGTTGTCCACTTATTATTTATAATATCACCAGAAAGTGAGAACAGGCATTCACATGGGACTTTTGTAGCTGGTATTGCAAGGTATTTACATGTCAGATATGCTAAGCATTCATATGCCCCTTCATGCTTTGGCCACCATTCCAGAGGATATGCGGATGATGCTCATTTAAAAAAAAAGTGTTAATTAAATTTGTAACTTAGCTCCCTGGGGGAGAATTGTATGTCTCCAGCTGTTTTACCCACATTCTGCCATAGCAGTCTCGGCTGATGACTCAGAACGTGTTGTTCCTTTTAAGAACACTTTCGCTGCAGCTCTGACAAAACACAAAAAAGGTATCAATGTGAGATTTCTAAAGATAGCTACAGCACTTGACCCAAGGTTTAAGAATGTGAAGTGCCTTCCAAAATCTGAGAGGGATGAAGTGTAGACCCTCCTTTCAGAAGTCTTAAAAGAGCAACACTCCAATGCAGAAACTACAGAACCTGAACCACCAAAAAAGAAAATTAACCTTCTGCTGGTGGCATCTGACTCAGATTATGAAAATAACATGAGTCGGTCTGCACTGCTTTGGATTGTTATCGAGCAGAGTCTGTCATCAGCATGTCCTTTAGAATGGTGGTTGAAGCATGAAGGGACATATGAATCTTTAGCACAGCTGCACTGTAAATATCTTGCAAAACTGGCTGCAACAGTGCCATGAGAAGCACCCGTTCTCACTTTCGGGTGACGTGAACAAGACGCAGGCAGCATGATCTCCTGCAGATGTCAACAAACTTGTTTGTCTGAGTGATTGGCTGAATAAGAAATAGGACTAAGTTGACCTGTACTCTACAGTTTTACCTTGTTTTATTTTTGAATGCCATTTTTTGTACATAATTCTATATTTGTAGGTTCAACTTTCATGATAAGATTGTCCTACAGTACTTGTATTAGGTGAATTAAAAATACTATCTTTTTACAGTGCAAATATTTGTAATCATAAACAAATATAAAGTGAACACTGTACACTTTGTATTCTGTGTTGTAACTGAAATCAATATTTGAAAATGTAGAAAACATTCAAATAAATGGTATGCTATTGTTTAACAGTGCGATTAAACATTATTTTTTTAAATCACTTGACAGACCTATTTCTTAGGGAAATAGCTATCAGCCATCCTGGCTTATGTCAATGAGTGCCAAGATATGACAAGCTCTAAAAGCCCCTACCTTATAGTATAAATACCAAACTTCCTGCTGATCATCTACTGTGTGTTGGCTATAACAGATTTGCCCATTTCACCCAAGCTGTTAACAAAACAAACCCACCGCATTTATGTGCTTGCTTGAAGATTATAGTGTGGTATGTTTTGGGGACTGTGTGCTGAGCCCAGTGGCCAGTTGGCTATGCTGAGAGCTGACTAACCAGGCTCTAGCCTGCTATCCTTTGATCTCTAGCCCCTTTTGGATCCCTTCAAAACAGGGCAGGCTAATTCAGAGAGAGCAGGGGTTTAAAAATCTTAAATGACCAGAGCTAGCGAACAGAGGAATTTAGAGAGGGAGTATGAGAGGCAGATTCACCTAACAAACATACTCTAAACTTAGGCCAATAACCCACCCATCCCCAAAAACCATCAAATCCTTCAAGAGTAAAAATAATGTAGGCTGAAGTCCAGCAGCAGAGTGTGCGTTATCCAGTTCATTGCACTGAATGTAGTGTGTGATATGTATGCTTGCATTGCATGCACGCAGCTCACAGTCCTCAGACACAGTACAGGTTCTTGAGACCAGAGTGCATGAACTGGAGAAGCTAAGTGAGACAGCTCCTCCTACATAGAGAAGACTTTCATGGACACAGTAGAGAGCAGTCCCACCCCCACTCTGATAGCCTCTCTGCTATTAAGGAGAATGAAAGTCTCAGGGAAGGAGAGCATCAAGCTGGAGCAGAAGGCAACAATTCCATAGCTGGGACCTTCCTACCAACTGATGTCTTGGTATCCTCTTGCACTGAGGATACCTTTCCTGAGAAGGGAACCCTAGTCACTAGGAAGAGCCAGATACTATTATTCAATTATTAGAAATATAAATAGTTGTGATTCTCCCAGTCATCACAAACCCCTGGTAAATTGCGTGCCAGGTGCAAAGTTTGCAGAGCTCACAAGCCATCTAGACAGACTTATGTGCAGTGCTGGGGAGGAGCTGGTGGTTGTGGTACATGAAGGTACCAGTGACATAAGGATAGGTAGGAGAGAGGTCTTGAAAGCCAAATTTAGGCTGCGAGGTAAGAGTAAAGTCCAGGATCTCTATGGTAACAGTCTCTGAAATGGTTCCAGTTCTACACTCAGTACCAGGAAGATACAGAACTGGAGGGTCTCAATGTGTGGATCAGATAATGGTGTACGAAGAAGGAGGGTTCTAGGTTTACTAGGAACTGGGGAACCTTTTGGGAAAGGAGGAGCTTATATAAGAAGCATGGGCTCCCTCTAAACCAAAATGGAACCCGACTGTTACCATGTAACATTAAAAAAAAAATCCCTTACAATCTTTTTAAACTACAGGCTGAGGGAAAGCTGATAGGTGCAGCACAAGCTTCAGGCAGAAACATCACTTAGGGATGAGTTTATTAAAGGGGGACCTCTATCCTAGTGTAGTAGATAGGAGTGAAATTGGTAAAGTACAGGTAGGAGCAGTCAAATGTAAGAATCCTATTTAAATATAACATAGGAAGGCCAGCAAACTGAATATTGACACAATGTACACATGCTAGTACACAAATGCTGGAAGTTAGAGTAACTTGCATTAAAGGAGGATATTGATATAATAATAAGCATCACGGAAACTTTGTGGAATGAGGGTAATCAATAGGACACAGTAATACCATCGTACAAAACATATAGGAATGACAGAGTATGTCACACTTTCACTATATGTGAAAGAAAGCATAGAGTCAAATAAAGTAAAAATCTTAAATGAATCAAACTGTACCACAGAATTTCTACGGACAGAAATTTCATGCCTGAACAATAAGAGGATAGCAATAGCAATTTACTACCAACCACTTGACCAGTATGGTGATGGTGAAATGCTTAGGGAGATTAGGGAGGCTACAAAGGCAGAAAACACAGTAATAACAGGGGTTCAACTATCTCCACATTGACTGGGTACATGCAGGGATGCTGGAACAATTTGTATAGTGGGGGTGCTGAGAGCCATTGAACCAAACTGTAAACCCTGTATATGATGGAAACCACTTCAAGTCAGGGGGTGCAGCAGTAGCACCCCCAGTTCCAACATCTATGGGTACATGTCACCTCAGGATGGGATGCCGAGGTAAAACTTCTAGACATTAATAGATAAAGGACTGCTTCTTGGTGCAGTTAGTCCTGGAACCCACAAGAGGAGAGGCAATTTCTGATTTAGTCCTAAGTGGAGCACAGGATCTGGTCCAAAAGGTGCATATAGCTGAACCACTCAGTAATAGCAACCATAATGTAATTAAATTTAACATTCTCATAGGGGAAAAAATGCAGAAAGAAACCCACCACATTATTTAACTTCAAAAAATGGAACTATACAAAAATGAGGAAGCTAGTTAAATGGAAATTAGAAGCAACAGTCACAAGAGTGAAATGCCTTCAAACTGCATGAACATTAAAAACACCATAATAGAGGTTGAAACTCAATGTATACTCCAAATTATTAAAAAAAAAAAAGTAAGAGAACCACAACAATGCCACCATTGCTAAAGCGCAGCATAAAAGAGGAAATTAGAGGCAAAAAGGCAAAAAATTGGAAAGTCAAATCCTTGTGAGGAAAACAGAAAGGAGCATAAACTCTGGCAAGTTAGGTATAGGAAATATAAGGCAGGCCAAGAAAGAATTTGAAGAGCAACTGACTAAGGACACACAAACTAATTTCTTTAAGGACATCAGAAGCAGGAAGTCTGCCAGTCAGTGGGACCACTGGATGATTGAGGTGCTAAAGGAACACTCCAGGAAGACAAGACTGTGTTGGAGAAGCTAAATGAATTCTTTGCATCCTTCTTGAATATGGGGGAGATCCCCACGCCTGAGTCTTTCTTATTAGGTGACAAATCTGAGGAACTATTCCAGATAGAGGTGTCAATAGAGGAGGTTTTGGAACAAACCGATAAATTAAACAGTAATAAGTCACTAGGACCAGACGGTATTCACCCAAGAGTTCAGAAGGAACTCAAATATGAAACTGCAGAATACTAACTGACATGTAACCAATTGCTTAATGAAATCAGACTGTACCAGGAGAGTAGGTAATGTGACACTGATTTAAAAAAAAAAAAAAAAAAGGTTCCAGAGGTTACCTGGTAATTACAAGCTGGTAAGCCAAATTTCAGTACTAGGAAAATTGGCAGAAACAGAATAATCAGACACATAGATGAACACAAATTGTTGGGGAGGAGCCAACATGCTTCTGTAAAGGGAAATCAACCATTCCTCACCAATCTATTAAAATACTTTAAGGGAGTCAACAACCACTGATATAGTCTATTTGGACTTTCAGAAAGCTTTTGACAAGGTCCCTCACCAAAGCAAAACTAAGCAGTCATGCGGTAAGAGAGAAGGTCCTCTCATAGATCAGTAATTAGTAAAAAAAGATAAGAAAGAGTAGGAATAAATGCCAGTTTTCACAATGAAGTGAGAGAAACATTTTCATAAATGACCTGAAAAAAAGGGGTGAACAGTGGCAAAATTTGTAGACGATACAAAATTACTCAGGATAGTTAAGTCTGACTGCAAAGAATTACAAAAGAGATCTCACAAAACTGGGTGACAAAGAGGCAGATGAAATTCACTGTTGATAAGAGCACATTGGAAAACAAAATCCCAACAATACGTACAAAAAGAAAGATCTTGGAGTCATAGTTCTCTGAAAACATCCGCTCAATGTGCAGCAGCAGTCAAAAAAGCTAACGATGTTAGAAACAATTAGGAAAGAGAGATAATAAAACAGAAAATCTGGTAATGCCATCTTGGATACCGCGTGCAGTTCTGGTTGCCCTATTTCAAAAGAGGATACTAGAATTGGAAAAGGTACAGATAAGGCAACAAAAATGATTAGGAGTATAGCACAGCTTCCATAACAGGAGAGATTAACATGACTAAGGGCGGACATGATAGAGGTCTATAAAATCATGAATGGTGTGGAGAAAGTGACTAACGACGCATTGTTTAGCCCATCACATACCACAAGTACTAGGTGAAATTATTACTCAGCAGGTTTAAAACCAACCTAAGGAAATACTTCTTCACACAACACACTGTAGACCTATGGAATTCATTGCCAGGGAATGTTGGTAAGGCCAAAAAATGTAACTGGGTTCAAAAAGAATTGGATAAGCTCTTGGAGGTTAGGTCCATCAAAGGCTATTAACTAAACTGGTCAGGTAAGCAACCCCATGTTCCGAGTGTCCTTAAACCTCCAACTGCCAGGAACGGAGACCGGACAAGAGGATGGATCACTTGAAATTGTCCTGTTCTGTTCATTCCCTCTGAAGCATCTAGCACTAGCCACTGTCAGAGACAGGATACGAGGATAGATGGACCATTGGTTGGATTGAGAATGGCCACGCTTATTAAGTTCAAAGGTCAATCTGGGGAAAATTTGGAGAAAAACAACAAAACTGTTTAAGTACTAGAGAAATTGGTTTATGAAGAAAGATTAAATGTGGCTTGGCTAAGTGAGGACTCTGAGCAGAATACGATAACTGTTCACAAGTATTTGAAGGGTGTAAACAAAGAAATACTTTAGGGTTTTACAACAGTGTGTAATTAGGGGTAACATGTTTGAAAGTTTAAAAAATGAAGACTCAATAAGAGGAGAAAAACTGAGTGAGATCTATTAGACTGTGAAATAGCCTCTCTCAAGCAAAGTGGTGGAAGGACTAGAAATGTAGACAAAGCACTACGCAGTGTTCCGTAGGGAACAATTCTTACTAGTAGGAGATAGACGAGATGGGCCAACAGGGTTTTTCTATCTCTCATTTCTATTATTTGTAGGGGAGCAGGTGTGACCGAACGTTGTACATTACAATAATTGCAAAATGTTATATTTGGTCTAACACACAGAGGTTGTTAAATTTTATTTTTTCTTTTTTTCTTTTTAAGGCCTCTTCCTTATCTTAGGCTTGATGCTGTACCCTGCGGGCTGGGGCTGCCAGAAGGCAATAAGCTATTGTGGACATTATGCTTCTGCTTATAAACTAGGAGACTGCTCATTGGGCTGGGCCTTCTACACAGCTATCGGTGGCACTGGTCTGACATTCATCTGTGCCATCTTCTCAGCGCAAGCAGAAATTGCCACATCTAGTGACAAAGTGCAAGAAGAAATTGAAGAGGGGAAAAACCTTATCTGCCTCCTTTAAATATAGTGGAAAAAAGATCAGTGTCTATTTTGCCTTTAAATGACTTGATAAAAGGATCCACATTGTGTGATTTAGCCTTATGCGGTCTAGCCTTGAACTACTGAATCAACATTCTATCCCTTGCTGGGCGATGAGGACCAGAGAAAGGAGGATCTGAAGTGAAGAGAGTGTAGATATGTGGGAATTTTTGGTGTGACTACATTTTCAGGACTCAGCAGAATATACAACTTGAGAGTGAGGCGGGGGAGAGTATATAGTGAACAAACGTTGTAATATACCTGACAATTTCTGATTTGATCAGATCGCATTCTCCACGTTGGTCACTTTGAAGGATCTGCATTAAAATAATAAAAGCCAGCACATTTCTACTATGTACAGGACTAGCCTATTTAATCAGGTTTTGTTTTCAAGGGCTTCAATCACTTGTGAACATTTTATTGCCATCTGGTTTGGTACTATAGTTAATATTGTGGTGCTTGTTGATGAGTTTTAAAATTACTTAAAGCACAACTGTTGGGTGTGTTTTTTTTAGATAATTAAATGCATGACAAAGAGAACAGGGTTGACATTAAGACCTTGCTAAAAGTGGTATAAACTGTTAAGGAAGTGAGGCAGGGGCTCATATTATTTAGTTTGTTCTGGCATGAAATATCAGTAACAAGTGGTAGATACATTATATTTTAGCAGCTAGATTTGAAGTTAAATTATTTTTGTTTCATAGCAGAGCCAGGGGAACTGTTGTTACGCTGGAGTTTACCTATATAAAATAAAAATGGTAGAAGTAATGCTTTAGTATCTAAATGTGTGAAACACTGAACTTTGGCTACAAAAATGGTGTCTTTACTAGAAATCCCAGGAATCCTCAATATTTAGGAAAAACACTATAGTGTCTCTGCAGCACAATTGACAGGGTTATTTTGTGAATGCCAACAAGTGTTGAGCGTGCCTCACTCTTCAGTAAAAATATTAACTGTATGTTGGGTTTACAGTTACAATATTTCTCTGTTTGCCAAAAGAAACCTCATTCCCAGTCCACAGGCCAGTGTCTCAGAACCAGTTTAGTCTGTAATAGACGTTCACCCTGCAGGAGGCAATGCCAAATTCTAAATGTTTGTGGGAAAACCTTTTCCCACTCTTTTTAACCACATTTGGTATGGACCCATTTCCAGCACATCAGCAGAAGCAGAAATATGCCTTGCCACGAGTGACATTCCTTTCCAAAACACGTTCAGTTCAGTCATATTACTTGTGTTGTTTCTCCAGTTACTGGAATTATGCTTGAGAGCAGATTAAAAGGATATCAGAAGAAAGAATACTGTACTGCCTTGGGGACGCATGAGCACAATCAAGGGTTTAATAGATAACGATTCACTTGATATTTGATTGGAAATTTTAATTTTAAAACCGTTTATTTCATGGTGGTGGTGAAATACTAGCAGGCACTGAAGGCTGAGCCTATTGTTAGAAAGCTACAGAACCACTAGAGGTGTCTGCAAGTGTATCCATTTTTCTGTATGGTTAAAAATCAAATAACTTCTGCAGACAGAGAATATGATAAGCCTCTGGATTACATGAGTGATTTAGTGTAGAAAACAGCAAATTAATATAGAAATGTGTGAAGGTTTTGTGGTATTTTTGCTGCATCCCTCTAGCATGACCTAGAGCTGAGGAAAATGCAGCTTGCATTAACTATGCACAGTCTTACTAATGTTATACCATTAAATGTAAAAGGTTTCTTTGGAGCTTTTTGAATTCTTTATCTGCTCCTGTGGAAGTCTCCTTCCCAGGAACACTTCTTTAGAAATGATTGATCTGTGTGAGAGATTCTAGTGAGGGCCCAGGCTTCCACTCTAAAGGTTTAAAAAGATAATGTCGCTATCTTTTTAATAAAGGGGTAGTTTGTAAACTCCAATTGGTAATAATGCTGCCTCTCTAATAAGTTAAATCAATTAATTTTCTTTTTAAAGTGGAATAATTTTGTTCTGGTCTGATCCTGATAAACCAGACCTGTTACTTTGGACCCATTAAATTGATAGTATTACTCCAGAATCAATGTGCTGGAGTAGCAGCCCCAGCCCCTGGAGTGCCATTTGTGAAGTGTCAAAGTCCCTGTTTCTCTGTAAATACAAATCCAAGCCCCCTACACAGCCATGCTGCTGACACCTCTGTTCTCCTGTGCACATTCCCAATGGCAGGGCAGAATGATGTGGAGGGTCTTACGCTAGCCACAGGGCAAAACTTCCCCCTTGGTAATATTTATAATTTTCTTTTTCACCACTGCATTGTGAGAACCCAGCCTTTCCTCTTGTTAACACAGAATTCACACTTGAGAAACCTGTGTTTTCCCCCTCCCAATCCCATTGCACACTTATACAAGATTTTAAAACGGGTAACTCACTTTTTCTTTTAAATATTTAACATAAAATGAAGCTATGGGCTGGAACCATTTATGTCAAGTGTCTGCACAAAGCAAGTTTTCTTTTTAAACAAATTATAACCACTTGCAAAAATTGGTGAGTTAGGGCAAAACTGTAGCCACAGCATCATAATGTGTCTTATTTGAAACTGTGCACCTTTGAAATATGTTTCCTTGTATATACAAAGTATACCTTACAAAGCACACGCTCCAAATTTTCAACCATATTATTTGTATGTGGCTGAATCCTATAAAAAATCCTGTAAGAACCCTCCACTTTAGAATACAGATGCAAAGTTATTGCTTGTTCTACAGCTGCTACTACTTCAGAGGCCTCCCCCCACTGGAGCAATACAAGCTGGGGCACTAGAACAACTGTGATATAGAACTTTAACAAGAAGGGGTCTTAAGTGTTGTGAACACCACATGGAATTGGGGTGAAGATGTCTTTCTAATGTTGTAATTTGTTTTTCTTTAGGAAGATCATGTGCCAATGTTAAAAAAAATCACTGCCACCAAATCATGACACTCTCTTCATATAGTGTCACAAATATGTTAAAAATCCAAGTACTATATTAATCAATGACAGATTACTGTTTTCAAAGGTGGTGTGCAATGCTTAACTCAACTGGTTTGGACCGTGCATGCTCCATGTATTGTGTGACTTAAAAAAAAAACACCAGTGAACAATGTATTATTAGGACATACCTATGTTAGGTCTTTACAGTGCTGAAAATATTAAAAGTTGGGTTTTATAGTACTGTGCATAAAAGATACTTGTTTTGCATGTGTTTTTCTGAATTTGTAAGGGAAGTGGACCAGCTTCTATTATTGTATTAATACAACATCAAACTGATCTAATCAACTCAACAGGTCATACTCAGTGACTGGCATAGATGGAAGATATGGTAGGAAGAAACAAACCAAGACTCTTTGCTTGCTCAGGGTTCTGTTTTTCTAACAAGTGATAAGATGGCTTTATTATTACATACAGATTTTCTTAATGGAGTTTTAAAATGTGACCCACTCATTAAGTTTGATGGCTGCTGTTCCTGAATTTCAGTTCCACCAGAACAATGGCCTTCCCAAGACATTCTATGAAAATCATTTTTCTTTTGTCATCTTCAGGCATGTTTAATTAGTTTAATGATGGGCCATATAGCATAACTGCTTCTTAATGTACATGTAGTGCTTAGATGCAAGGAATGTTTGATGTGGCATTTTTTAAAAAACCGGTCTAGCTCACTCAAAATTGTAACATACTAACTTTGTAAATATTTTTAACGAGAGAAATGTTCTTTAAACATCTGTGGTTTGATCACCTTGTAAGCATATATTCTGTAAAGTGCCATAGTTCTTTTTGGAATATAGCATATTTAAATATATATATATATATATATATATTATATACACACGTTATTGCACATCAGTTTTTTTTTTTTTTTTTTTAAATGTGATGTGCTTTAAAAAGGGACTGCCAAGTGAAGCGTGGCTGGAGTTTTGTTTTTGGACAAATGTATTGCTACTTTGGAGTAATGCTATAGAATCTGTAGAGGAAATAGGATAACATTGATTGTAGTTAAGAGATTTTAGATAAACCTTTATTCTCAATTCATTTGAAATACTCAGATCTGGGTAATCCAGGCCTGATTTATGTATAGCCTTAATTTCAACTGTGAAGCTGCACACACTACCCGTAATCTAACAACTAGGGGTACGTCTTCACTACTTCAGCAGGTTGCAATCGATTTATCCGGGATTGATATATTGCGACTCGTTAAGACACGATATCGATCCCCGAATGTGCTCACCGTCGACTCCGGAACTCCACCAGAGCCAGCGGCAGTAGCGCAGTCGACAGGGGAGCCGCGGCCGTCGATTCCGCGCCGTGTGGACCCCAGGTAATTCGATCCAAGATACTATTCGCGTAGCTGAAGTTGAGTATCTTGGATCGATCTCCCCCCTCCCCAAGTGTAGACCAGCCCTAGGAGTTGCTGCTGAACACAATGGCCATCTGTTAACAGTTTTCTGACACCAAACACTTTGTAAAGGTTTTTATTGCACTACCTTGTGCTATCACCTATTTTAAACCAGTTGGGTCCATTTATTTTACTTGAAAAGCCAGAACTGGCTGAAAAGGTAAACATTTCTAATTCTGCAACGTGACAGGACTCTGGGGTTTAGCTCCTTAGAACCTGATGCTATTTCCACAGCTCTTAGAAATAATGAATCCAGAATTGATAGCAAGGTAGTTCCCAACTCAGCCGAATCCCCTATTAGATATTACATTATCCCTGTAGAGATGTTAAGGGATATCGATAACCAGAGATATGTCTCCTTCCTTTTTATGTTAATCTGAGAAAAAAAACAACCTCTGTCCCCACCATATTTCATCTGCTGACTGTACACTGGCTTGATGTCTGTAAATAAAACTAATACGTTTTTCAAAAGAGGTGGTATATAACTTTAACCTAAGGTTAGTGGAGGGGGAAATTTGCAATTCAGAGCCCAAAACTCCCTCAGAGGGTTGGTTCTAACATAAGATTTCATTATATATTTGAGTGCAAAATTAACTCTCTTGCCTGTGGAGCCATAGACTGGTGCCACCATAACACATGTTGGTGTCTGTCTCATTCCACCTATTGGACAAGCTGAACTTTATTATATACCTTTAAATAGGCTCATTATGTTCTGCCTGTTCATCTGCACCTAAGATGGCATTCCAAACCTTTGAGCAACTGTAAACCTCTTGCTTTTTAAAAATATTAAAAACCTGCCTGAGAATTGACAAGGGGAGAAGGGTTTTGAAGATGTTGGTATTTACGTGGCAAAGTAATTACGTTTAAAAAAAAACCTTTCATACTGCATATGGAAGCTTTTCTTTGAATACTTGTGCCTTCAGAACAATGGTCCCAGAGTGAACTTCACCTAACAGAAAAGTGACAAAATCCATGCTATAAATGCATGGCCATTAGCCACCTTTAGCAATACTCAGAGACAGTAATGAGATGTAAATTCAGTTGGCCTGGCTGGGAACGGTAGCAAAGAAGAGAAAAAGCCATGTCAATCCAGCCAATTCCAGAACATGTAATTAAAATGAAAAGATGTAACACCTCTTCCTTCTATTTTGAGCAAAGAATCATGCATACCCTCACTGTCTCATTCTCCCCTGAGAAACATCAAAAAGACATGCCATGGAGACAACAGCTCTTCATCAATACTATAAAAAGTTCCCAACTGCACTGCCAGCACTCAAGGCATGGGCCAAGAAAGACAAGCACAGTTAAAGTGTGTGACAAGAATGCCAATGCACAGGTAATTAAAACTCATTTCATTAGGCTGGTGTCAATTTTATTTATGTACCCTCTTAGCAGCTTCTGCAGCAAGGCTAAAAATTAACACTTTGAAATTGCCAGACTCAGCTTAGCTGAGGATTCCAAGAGCAACAGTGGCAAATTCGCAGATGCCTAAAGTGTTCTGAGCCAGATGATCACCATAACTGATGCATCTCTATCCACCTAGCTCTGGCAGTAAAAACCTCTAATCCAGAGAAGTTCTCCCTGCAGCCCAGGGACAGACAACAATAGATTGAGGGCACAAGACAGTACAGAAGCTGTATTCCAACTCTGTTCTAGCTGTGGGCTCGATGATCAATCACTCCAGCATAATATCCAACTTCAATATCAAAAATTTGCATCCCATTTCCCTATTCAGGATGTGAAAGTTTCCTTAACTAACTGAAAACAGCAATATTATGCATAAACAGCCCATAGGCAGAAGCCAGCACAAACATACAGAGACTGCTCTTGCCAATGTCATGTACATGAATTCCTTGCTTTTACTTTAATAGGTGGTGTTATAACATACAGTAACATGGTTCATTGTACTACTTTAAACACTTTACCATAACCAGTCACTACCTGGGGACGGGTATTATGAAACAGGACATATACTATATGACCTACACAAAAGTAAGAAAATATGAAAAAGTTTTAGCTAGTAACTGCCTATGCTTCTGTTAAGAATTGGCATTGGGAACAGTTTTGTTCTGGAACAAAATTGAATGCTTGCAGAGCTATGCTTCCATAGACTTCAAATATTTCTCAGAAACGTGTCGTGATTTCCATTTCAGTGCTAATACATACCTAAGCTATTATCCCACTATTGAAGTAAAAGATATGCACTGTTTCCTTTGTAAATTCATCTCATTTTTCTCCAGAGCAAAGACGCTCACCTATGTGCAGGGTCAGAAGTGTCTCAGACAGAATCCCTCACAAAAGCTAATACATGTTTTATTTATTATTGAAATTTAATTTTCTTCTTTACTTGTTGGAGGGAAACATTAAACAGATACGTATCTCAATTATCTCTGTTCCATTCTGCCCTGTGCTTGATTTGTGAATGGAAGCTTTTCTGGTCAGGCTCATTTATTTAGAGTCAAACTGCATTCACCTTACCAAGCCAGCTAGGACTGGGACACTGAAGAGTAAAACACATATTAGGCTCCCATAAGACAGACACCTCCCCATCCCAATAAATGTCTTGAGAATTGACAACTCTTTTTTTTAAACAGACATTTAAACGTTTCTTATTAAGAATACATGTCCACATGGTTGCCAGCAATAAACAAATAGTAGTATGGAACTATTTTGACCATATTCTTCCTCAACAGCATTTATAATAATGAAAACTGAATAAAGGCATAACAACTTTTTTTAAAAATCGCCCTTTAACTACCACAAAGATGAGTATCAGAGGGGTAGCCGTGTTAGTCTGAATCTGTAAAAAGCAACAGAGGGTCCTGTGGCACCTTTAAGACTAACAGAAGTATTGGGAGCATAAGCTTTCGTGGGTAAGAACCTCACTTCTTCTTGCATCTGAAGAAGTGAGGTTCTTACCCACAAAAGCTTATGCTCCCAATACTTCTGTTAGTCTTAAAGGTGCCATAGGACCCTCTGTCACAAAGATGAGGAAAATCCTAGGGAGAATTACATCTAACAATAAGAAAACAAACCTAATAACTGAACCCATGTTTTATTTCACCACCGTAATGCTCAACCACAGCAATCACTGAGCTGACAGATGTACTAACAAATTTTTCAAACAAAAAATAAAAATGGAGGCAAATACAGCACCATTTGCAAATCTAACCTACACACAGATAATGTGCAATTAAAAATATGGTTGTTTCTGCAGCTCTCCAGAAAAAATGTTACAGCTGATGCCTCTTTACAGACAGACAGACAGAGAGTGAGAGAGAGAAAAAAGGGTTGGTGGTGCTTTTCTAGGAAAAGACTACAGTGAACATAGCATAAAATTCTTTCCCAAGAAGGGAATAGCTTTAAAGGGAAACTGTCAATCTGTATTTATTTCTGAAACTCCATGTTTCCTGACAAAACATCCCTTACAATTTTTTAAAAGTCAAACCATGTAAACCATGCAGCTGAAGAAGTGGGTTTTTTACCCACAAAAGCTTATGCCCAAATAAATCTGTTAGTCTTTAAGGTGCACCGGACTCCTTGTTTATGTGGTTACCCTCTGATGCTTGCAACCATGTAAAGTTTTTGTAAGTGTTTTCTGCCTCCCCGCTATTTGTTTCTAACGGTCTTAACAGAGCACCCAGCATGCTCAGCCCTACCTTTCTTTCCCCTCCCCTATTCTCTGTGCACATGCCTTCCTGCTAGGGTGACCAGAGAGCAAGTGTGAAAAATCAGGATGGGGTGTGTGGGGCGGGGGGAAATACGAACCTATATAAGAAAAAGACCCAAAAAATCGGGACATCTGCTCACCCTACTTCCTGCTGCCATTTTTTTCTGGTAAGCCTCCTCAGGAGCAATGCATGAGAGTTATGTAATCATTCTAATCATGAGCAAGGAAGTGCAACTATATCATAACTGACTATACACAAGAGTGGGTTTTTTTTTTGCTTTTTATTGTAGCCATTTTAAATATTACTTGCTGTATAGTATACCCAAACTTTTTAGAGTTGAATGTGCCCCTTTAAAGAAGTTAATCTGCTGCAAAAACATCTAAATACAAAGTAACAAGGGAGGAGGAAAACAGGGAAAATTGGTTATAGATAATTTCACTACTGTTAGGTGTGCAACTGTCTTGAACAATTCACTTCTGATTGGATAACTGCCTAGAGAAATTACTGGCTACATATCAGAACAAGAGTATCACTGTACTGTGCATTTGCAAAACACTATTACAGTACAATGGTCTACATCAACTGTCAAGTTAGCTGTTTACAAACCCTTAATATAAGATAATAAATCCAGTAACATACTCTACATATTAATTATATGAAACAGCAGTAGACAGCAATGTTATTCCATTACACTTGAACAGAAACAGAACAAAATATTGATACAGAAGTGTCATTTCAGAAAACAGAAAAATAAACAGTAGCAAACCCAATATTGTTTTCAGCAGTTTCATTTTACTTCCAGTAAAATCCTAGGTAAGGTTTAATACTCACATTTTTGAGAGAGAGATTTTGTATTGATTTTAAACTTTCATTTTATAGCACAAGTACAAAGTGGTG
This sequence comes from Chrysemys picta bellii, assembly GCF_011386835.1. Lineage (NCBI taxonomy): Eukaryota > Metazoa > Chordata > Testudines > Emydidae > Chrysemys > Chrysemys picta. Next base: position 44,654,256 of record NC_088796.1, read on the forward strand.
CAAGCGCTGCTGAAGTTTTCCTTCATACTATTGGAGTAATGCAATCCTAGTCATACTAATTTGTTATTCTGGTAGTGGACATCTTACTTTCCCATTTCAGCAGATTACACAATTTATATACAGATTGTAAAAACCAAATGATATTTTTATACAGAGCAGCCTTCCTGCATGTTTACCTGACCTTTAAAAAAAATCCCTATCTTGTTTAAAACTATTCTGAGCAAACATCCAGGAAACAGTATTTTTATTCTATGACCTTGTGTTAATACAATAAATATACAAAACTTGTGAACTACTCAGACATGCAACATCAGAGGGACAGAATGAGTGTGTTTCTACAGAACCATGACATTCACTAGGATGGCAGAGCATTGTTAGTAATTTACAAAATATACAAACATCCCTCGGATAAATAAATCCAAATCCTAAATTACAGATCACTGACTATTGACATTCCAGTGTTTAAACTTCATACTTTAAACCAAATTTGCCACAATACAACAAAATGACAATGTAAGTGGGTGCATATTGTGTTAACTGATAAGAGACCAATACCTCTGTTAGTAAAGTAATAATATTTTAACAAACATCAGCCTTCAGTTCTCAAATCTAAAATGAGAATATTTTTCCTCTGGATCACAAATATTCATATATATTAATTTTGTACCGTCATGTATTTTTGAGTGCAGAGGTAAACATGCAAGAATCATAGAATCATAAACATAGAATCATAGAATATCAGGGTTGGAAGGGACCTCAGGAGATCATCTAGTCCAACCCCCTGCTTAAAGCAGGACTGTAAGTAGACATGTGCCTGTCAGTTTCAAGTTGTTTTTTAATAGTATCACACGCTGGTAATCTACTATTCTACAGTATGACAATAAATCTAACTGTGAGGATGGTGTCCCTCATACCCCATGAGAAAAAGAAAAATGCTTGATTCAGGCTTAAGATCCATCCTTAAAGGAAGTCCTCAGTACAATTTTCATACTTGGTTAAGATGACTCTCAAAAGTAGGACTTAGATCTAGAGAGGCCTGAAAGGTGCTAGCAGATGACAACACAAACTGTAAAATAAAAATTCAGATGGAACATTAAAGATTAAACAAATTTGAAAGAGAACTAAAACCTCCTCTACGGACTTTTAAAAAGTGCTGGGGAAAAGCTTTAGAGAGAGTCCCTGTTACTGTTATTTCAATTGCATTGTTTAATTCATAGTGAAGAGAATTCTATCTGGAGACAATATAATTATGAACAACAACTTCAGAATAGATCATATTATAATGCTTTCTTACCATATTTATCTTTACTACTAAAACTGGATTTCGAGAAGTTAAATTACGAATTTAAGTTGTACTTGTAATTTATACAGGGATTTATGTATGCAAGTGCTACGCTGCTCCAGGTATTAAGCTGTTGAAGGGTATTTTTTAAAATGGTCTTATTTTACAATATGCATAAAAATTGAAGTGAGAAGATTATTCCTCCAATCCACATTCAGGACATGGGGCCTCTCTGGGCTGGTCTAAAAGCACTTAAAATGCTGCAGCTGCACTGCTTCAGGAGACACACTACCTACACCAACAGGAGAGGTTCTCCTCTCAGCATAGGCATTCCATCTCTCCAAGCGGCAGTAGTTAGGTTGACAGGAGAATTCGCCCATTGACCTAGCACTGTCTATACTAGGAAATTAGGTCCATTTCACTGCATCACTCAGAGAGGTCCTGCATCACACATCACCAGGCCTTTATAATGTTAAGGTTTAAACTTGAAAACCCTTATTCATATGAGCAGTCATACTGATTTCAGCGAAAGCATTTATGTAATATTTGGGGGTCAAGTCCTTAATGATCTCACTTTCTGAAACTGGCATTTTACGATTTTAAACTTAGTCCAAAGTACTACATATATTATCATCCAATAAACCAACCTACCAGGAATCTCAAATGGCCTTAAATAGACAGTGACATGATTTTGAAGCAAGAGCTGATTAGGATTTGGAAAATTACTTAAGTACCAGCATGAATCACGGTGCATCACAGCATCAGTTTAATCTATTAGACAGATATCCATTTCAACAATGTGAATGTAATTAATTTTATTCTCTCTTAATGGAGATAAAAAATATTTCACTTTTCCAACTCAAAATAGTTAACAATCTTCATTATTCAGCTTGAATCAAATCACACATGAAGGCTGAGGTGCGTTAAAAGGAATTCAAGTATGTGTTAAATGCCACAGTTTAAAAAGTTTGATTAGAGAAAATATTCCTGTAAAAAAATTAAATACTGTATATTCAGATTTTTGGAAAAGCAGTAAATAAAGTGACTGACCAAGCTATAGATTTAGTACCACTGGTAAACACAAATTGACACTGAAAAAAACACCCCCTCCCTCCCACACACACACACACACACACACACACCCCACAAAAATTTCACTGCATTTAAAAGGGGGCAAACAACTGGTTATGGAAGTGTTCTAAAGGTTGGTAATTTTTCCTCTAATAGAATGTGTTTTCCTAAGACATGAAAACTGAAATTAAAAATAGCAAATATAATTATTTAGCTCTTTGATCAAAACCATCAGTTAACTTCTCTTAACTGTACATCGCATTACACATTCTGGCAGCAAGAATGTCTATGCAATAGCCATTTCTGATTTAGAAAAAAGTATGCCATGAAAATGGATACAAACCAACACTATAATCATAAGTGGTACAGATAAATCCTGGACCAAAACACTAATTCAGCATGGCCAAATATCTCAACAATATTCATGCAAACTTGTAGATTTATATTAAAAAACCTACTGCCCCCCCAAAAAAAATTTACATGATCTACCATACTTGTATCTGTCCATCAGCTGCTGAAACTGCCACAGCAGCAGCCAAATCTAGAGTCTCAAACTGTCAGTCTACTTCTTACAGTAGAAATAGGGAAACAGGCTCTCAGGAACAAAAATAACTGCTCCAAAATGCTTTCCTTAAGTTAAAACAAAAGATTCCAGAGTGAAATACTAAAAAAACCCTCTAAATACATTTAACTGATCACAGAAAGTACCATATCAATTTCAGAGCCATTGCTGAAGTTTCCACCAAAATATTGTTCCTCCAGAAAATAGGGAGAATTATATATCTAGAATGTATATAATGTTTTAAAGAGGGCAAAGAAGGTTGGCTGTGGGTTTTTTTGTTTTGATAAATAAATGTATAAAGGAATAAAACAAGAATTTGTTTCCTGTTTTAGCCCATGCACAGCTGAAGGAGAGACATACATGCTGTGTGTATTTTGAACGCAAGTCTTTAGGAATAGAATTAATAAAATGGAAAATAAAGTACAGTCAAAGAACTGTAGTGATTTTCGTATTTCACTAAATTTGGTTACCCTTGAAAGCATTTTGAGCTGCACTAGTTGCTGCTGTAGATGCTGCATTTGCTGCAGCTGTTTGTACAGTTTTGTTGGCCATCACACCAGTTGCAAACTCTTGCTGGGCTTTCTCAAAACTAGCACCGGTTGTGCGGTATAGGCCGTGCACCTAAGACAGAAAGGGAGGGTGAAAGGGGAAGGGAGAGGAGAGAAACAAGAGTTAAAAAGTGTTATGATCATTCCATTATCTAGATTTGTAGATGCTACACCAAAAGTCAGACAAATTAAATGAATAGAGTGATGGGGAAATTTGATTCTGTTGCCTGCTTGCAGCTGTATGGAGGATAATCAAACAGGTGAACTTTAGTCCCCAGCATCAACAGCAAATATTTGTTGATGTTTTAGACTTATGTGCCTTTTAATTGGCATTTAAATGGTAAAATCCTAAACAATTAAAAAATGGAAATATAGCAAGTACAGAAAACCACCTAGTGCAACATATTTTACATTAAGTGACACTCAAAATTAAACAGTTCTTAATGCATTAAAACGTAAAAAAAAAAAGAAGAAACAATGCTCTTTATAGAAAGTATAGTTTAATCTGCTGTGGTAGCACATTTGGCACGGTGAGGCAAATTGCTTAGGTGGGCTAAGATGACTTCATACTGACTGTTTGAAGGAAAGGAGCTTTTGACAGGTCAGAGGAATGCTTCCCAAGAGATGCAGTGAGAGCAATGGGGAAAAATTTATCCCAAGCTGCCCCAGGTAGTAGTCGCAAAATGCTTTTTCCTACTGCTCAGAAACCAGCTATCTATAAAAAAAGGACCTGGCTCTAGCCCATGTTTCTAGCCTGGAGTTGCTTACGGAATCAGTCTCATCCATGCTCTGACCTTGTCAACACCTTCCCTCCAATCCACATTTGCAGCTGCTCACCCTAAATCAGTTAAGTACTCCTCCAGTAACACCATCCCTCCTCCTGTTGCTTCCCTAAGATAGTTCCTTAGATATGAAGACAGAGGTAACATCATCTTTCCTTCAGTGAAGCTTATGAAGGTTTAAGTTCCATCTTATTTGGCTTCTCTCATAAATGTTATTCCATGTCAATAAAGACGTAAATAGCTCATGTCCAGATAATCATGTATTCTTGAGGAACCCAACTGTGTCTGGGAGACAACTGAGTGTGACAGATCAGTGCCATGAGGAACAGCAGGATAGGAGAAAGGGAAACTCATTTTAAAAAGTTATAGCACAGGAACAGGTTATGCTCTTGGAGGGAAAGAAGATAACCATTGGATCTCTCTCTCCGCCATGCCACCTCTGAACCTCTTCCGAAATACCAGCAGGACAGAATCCTTTAGGGATGGTTGAAATCCCCAAAAGATGACAGTCCCTTAAAGATAAGGTAGGAAAACTAGAACAACAACAACAGAGAGGCTACCCCTGTATGCATTTGAACAACACACATCTTATTTGGGTATTTTGTGTGTCTAAGTTTATGCCTTCTGGATAGAAGGCAAACAAGAAGGAACTGAGTTCTACATACTATATCCTGATCTAGGAAATATTTCTACAGTGCTGTCAAGTCCAGGACATCTTTCTTAGGGATTTTTATAGCACTTATCACTAGAGTATCTGAGAATGCAATTTTTCAAATGTGGATGCCTAAAGCTAGGACGCTACATAAAACTGGCCTGGTTTTCAAGGGTGCGGAGCACCAGCAGCTCCTACTGACTTCCAAAGGGAGATGGCTCCAAGAACAGATGAAAATTACTCAACACCTCTGAAAATCAGGCCACTTATTTAATAGCCTGATTAGTCCCCCATGTTGCAAAAATTACAACCAGAGTACCTGGCACCTCAGTGCAGTGTGTCCTGTCCTTCCACTGGGGCAGGTTTTGTCACATTCTCTCTCTCTCCCCAACACTTACTGTCTTTACTATCCCCACACTCAAATCCTCCACTGACAATTTCAGTTTGCACAGACTAAATAGTATCATTGTTTTACACAACAGTGTCTTCTGTCTCTGTGGAAACACAAGCAAAAAGGTATTACAGAAATGCAGTCAGTACAGGTAAAGCAAAGCAGGAAGAGGACCTATAGGAATATCAATTAACCCTATCAATTGTGAAGATGCAGGAGAGGACTTCCCTAAAGCAGAAAATTAGATCAGGGGACAGTGGAGTAAGTGGTAGTCTGAAATAGTAGAAACAAAGCAACTTACCTTTTTAAACATAACTAGTGAGATGACAGCAGATGCTGTGAAAAGTGCTGTTATGATTATCATCATAATGCCAACAGGAATACTCTCGTTAAGCCCTGTCAGAGATGAAATCCATCCACTAAAGAAAAAAATGACAAACTTTATTACAGTGGTGCACTACATATTTCCTTTTAATGAAACCTTTGTAACCTTCTGGTTCTGTTCTGACTTGACAAAAGTAATGAAAATTATAAAATGTAAACAGTCAGTTTTATAAAGTACTTTTAGAAGTTCAGTTCCTAAATTATGTAGTCTTAAAGTTAGGGCACATCTACACTACAAACTTTTACCAATGTAAGTTACGTCTGCATAAAGCTGCCACAGTTAGTATATTGCTTGTGTGCATGCATACTTGGCTCCTTTGGCTCCTTGCATCAGCACTGCGCACACTCACCAGGAGTGCTTGTGTCGATACGCAGTGTGGAGCAGCACGGGTAGGTATCCCAGTGTGCAACTCACCACTGTCCAGCACAATGTCTTTTGGGAAGTTTTGGCAATGCATGGGGAGGACAGAAGAGAGTCATGCAGGACTGAATGGGACTGTGGGATCAAGTTCCCATCATGCAGCTTTCTCCACCCCATAATACCATTTCTATCACATAATTTTCATGCCTACTTTGAAAATCCCACAAACCCACGTGGAACTTGTCACTGTCTACCACCACCTACAATAGCATGGAGCCTGCATAGCTCTACACTACTGGCACGAGCACTACAAACTACAGGATGCACGATCCTCTGGTATTTACAGAGCCGCAAGAGGAGCTGTGGGGAACATGACTATTTTCTGGAAGACAGACTGCTGTGGGACATAGAGCAAACCAATTCAATATTGTTAGTGGCATGCACAGAACAGATACAAACGGTGGAGCGCCACTTCTGGGCCTGAGAAATGGGCACTCACTGGCAACACTGTAAAAAAACTTGCAGGTTTCCTGGTTAAGAAAATATATACACCTTTACCCCAATATAACGCTGTCCTCGGGAGCCAAAAAATCTTACTGTGTTATATCGAACTTGCTTTGATCCACCAGAGTGCGCAGCCCCGCTCCCCCCCGGAGCACTGCTTTACCGCTTTATATTCGAATTCGTGTTATATCGGGTCGCGTTATATCACGGTAAAGGTGTATATGAGATGACCAAATCCATTCTGTCAGAGACACGCTGCTAAAAGAACCTCAATGGCAAACAAAAAAGTAACATACTATGTATACAAGTTGTTATAAATGCTTACACTTCCAAAGGGGGAAAAAACCCAGCCTCAAATATACGAACAGCAGGAAATGGATTAATCTCACATGAACACTGGCAAACAGAGAAGAATTAACCATTGTCACACAAACATCCTTGAGTAGCGCTGATCTGCTAGAAAAACATATGCATTTGAGAGTGTCTGGACATATGTGTATGTAGGTATGTGTCTTTGCTCTGTCTTTTTTGCAGTACTGAGTTTGGCATTATTGTCTCTTAACTGGTTTTCACAAAGTTAATTTTGATCTATATTAAAAGTGGTGCAGGTACTGACACTATTTTTTGGAAACTTCAGCAAACTATCTTCAATCTTAATTTCAGCATTTCCTAACTCTGAAGTGGTCGACTTTGAAACGTTAACATTCTTTCAGAGTAGTTTTTAAATTGATACAATGTATATTTACAGTGCCCAGCATGTTTTGGGTGATGTATACAGTCAACAATTTTTTTTTTTTTTTTTTTTTTACAAAAATGAAAATTTCCCACAATAGAGCATGCCAGCTAAATATAGTACCACCCAAACTTTATTTCCCCTTCTCTAACTATTCTATATTTACAGGAATGTCACTCTTGGAAAATAAGTGGCTTAGGAATCTCTCATAATAACAATGATTAAACACTGCAACACTGTACAAAAGTAGACCAACGTCCAGAACACAGAAAGGTGAAAGTGGAGGGTTAAATTAAGTGGGGAGGGGTGGAGAAGGGAGGGAAAGGTAAGGGGTATAAAATACATCCACAGAAAAAGATAAGGAAAAAACTACATCAACCAACAGAACCTCAAGAATGTTTCCTCAAAACAAACAAAACTCTCAAGCGATATCTTAAAAGAAAACAAACCTCAGATTCTGTAGCACAAAGAGTGAATAAGGATTTCTCCCTATAATCTAAATTTAAGCAAACAGTGTTTTGTCTGCCTTGAGATTTGCACCAGAAACTGCTTTGCTTGAATAAGTAGGAGCAGTGATGTGAACTAACTGAAGATCTGCCAGATCATAGCTATAAGAAATGCAATCAGATAGCCATTTAAATATGGCCCTTTTCATAAATGCAGTGTCAAAAGAATTGAACATTTGTACTTGGTTTACAATTAAATAACCGATTTAATGCCCTTTTAATGTAGAGTTTGTGGAGATATGCAGGAATAGGAAAAATATTAATATGACAGTAAATGCAATTAGGTCAAAATGTTTTAGCATCTGTGCAAAGGAATCAATGCTAATTCCAGAAAACCACCTAACCCTTGTAAAAACTTGTCTAAAGGTGAATCAATTACCAGAACCTTAAGCTCAGAAACAACAAAACCTACACACATTGCAAATGAAGCTTACAGGTGGCTCAAAAGGAGCTTTTATTGGCTTTGTCAGAACCACATAACTATCCCATGGCAGAGGGTGAATTTTTAACTAGAGGTCTCAAAAGTATCATGGCTCCCCATGAACATGACAACAGGTGGCTGCAGAGGTCCCTGGTCTACATTCAGCTAGCTCATTGTGAATTAAAACACATGATAAACATAAATGGACTTGATCTTTGATCCTGATTCAAAAGGTAGAAGGACAGTCAAGTAGTTTAAGGGAGGCATTTAAAGGATCCATGTAGACCTGATTGCACCAAATCACAAATAGACATGGGAATTCTCCAAAAAGGGACATCTTTATGGAGTTTAATGTACCCATCCTACACACACCCACATTATACATCATTGCAAGCTTTTTTTATGTACATTTAGATGAGGTATGATGGGGAGCTGCCAAGTGGTGCCGTAAGCCAGCAGACAAGATGAAACAACGGTACTAAAAAGAGTGTCATTTTTTGCACAGTTCCAGAAACACAACATGATAATGACTAGTTTTTACTGTTAATTTCAACACCTTAATGTGGCATTTATTGATCAAAGCTACCAAATGACAATGTATTTTTATTGGTTTTACATGGGCAATTATTTTTTCTATAAATGATTAAGCTGTTTAGCATGTGACAAAAATCAACATTTTGCAATACGCTAACATGAAATATTTTCACATCGCATATATAATTGTCAAAGTGTTAATTTTCTATACTTTCAATTGAAATTTGCTGAGCAGATCAATCACATCTCACACTGAAGGTTGTGCAGCAGTAGATTGAGTGCCCATAGTTTGTAATGCATCATGAGTAGATATAAATTCATGTGAATCCCTAGCCTAATGCTTCTCCATTTGTAAGCTTTGAACATACAATGCACAGTCTCATATGCCTAGTAGAATGTTTTAATTTGTAATTCTCTATCCATACACTACCCTTTGAAATACTCTAGAAACTAGCTTTTTAATTCAGCGAGACTTATGCATAGGCAGGTATTAACATTAGAGATGACAACATATTATGAACATTACTCCTGGGGGAATTCTGCACCAAAAAACAAAAACAAAAATTCTGCACACAATATTTTAAAATTCTGCAAATTTTGTCAAAACAACACTACATAATCACGGCAGTTTCAATTATTTTGGTAATTTATATCAAATTACCTGTCAGCAAGTATGTCTGTAACAATACAGACTCGCAAAAATTCCCCCAGGAGCAGAGAGTTAAAGAAAACCCTCTTCCTGATTCTCTGCCGCCTCACTCCCCCAGAGCCCAACCGGGAGGGTGGGGACACAGACACCAGCTCCCCTCCCTCCCAGAATCCAGCCATGCCCCCCCAGCCCAACCCCCCTCCCTCTCTCCCAGAACCCAGCCACAGGCCCCACCCAGCCCAGCCCCCTCCCTTTCTTCCAGAACCCAGCTGTGCCCCCCCCTGCTCCGACATCCTCCCCTCCCTCCCAAAAAAAAATGTAGATGATGAACTGGTTCCTGTACTCCTCAAGGGCCCAATGGCACCTGAGTTTCTACAAGTCCTTATTTGTGCTTGTACCAATAGGGGTTGCTACTCAATCAACTCTGGTTTTAGTCAGAACAATCTTCCCTGCACAGAACTGCATATATACCAAGGCAATGAACAGTGTGGTAACCCACACACTCTCAGAGATCATAATAACAAACAAGACGATGATGATGACTAGAAACATCACCAGCCCTATTACATTTCAATAATTCCTGTACAAGTTTATAATTAGATTTTGTTTTACCCTTTAGATTGTTGTTGTGAAGTCCAATTTCAGGTCTTGAAATAATACATAAAGTCACTAAACCAACAAATGAATGCAAATATTTCAAAGTGATCATTTGAACATGTTGATGGTGCCATTGCTAATCCCTGTTTCTATGGTAACAGCACCACTTGACAGCTCCACATCATACCTCATTTTAAAGTAAACAAAAAAAGCTTTCAAATTATGTGTGCTCTTAGAGAGGGTTCATTAGGTCTACTAAATTGATCATGTCTGCCACTCGCCTAAAATCGTTTCCACTTTTCCATATGTACTTTGGATACTTTTGGGGATCCTACTAATTGGAGCTTGCCTCTGGATTACCTCCAGACTAGCAAAGCTCAATGGTTCTGTTACACTGATGTAAAGTGATGGTTCTTGTGATGTTTGCCTCCACTGGGGATATCAGGGTCCACTGAAGTTGATTTACATGAAGACTTGCCATGGCTATTATGAATACAGCCGAAGCCCTGCCTGCCAGCATTTGTAGCCTGGTCCAGGTTGACACATACTAGTTCCAACATTTGCGGTGTCAGACTTTAATGTCCTCAATCCTGCCGAGGCAGGAAGATCTCAAGTTGAGCTCTGTCTAGCAAAGTTCCTATGTATTCCAACTGTTTATGGGAGACAAGCAAGGGGTTGCTTTGTGTAGTTTATCATGACTTCTAATCACTCCAGTGCTTTGGTGGGGACATGTAGTGATTGTTAGCCAACTTCTTCAGTGGTGTCCTTGGTCAGGCAAACATTCCAACAGGAGAAAATATGTAATCCCATTCTTGTACATATAGTCCTTACTATAGTCAAACATTTCATGAAAACATGTGGTGCTGAAGCCAGCTCATAAATCAATACACAAAAATAATCCTATTCCTCTATGAAGATGACCTCAGTCAAATTTCTGGGAGTCTCAGGATGCTTCTGTGGGAGCAGAGATTTCAGGTAATTCCCACTAAACCTGATGGTTATCTGGGTGATCCTCTCCAAACAAGCCTTGTAAATCATGCTTGTCATATTTGACTCCAAGATTTAAAATCCATCTACCTTGATCTTCTATGAGAGAAACCTTCCTGGTACAGTCACATTTCTTGAAGCCACTGAGCTACCTGCCTTCCTCCTTTGCAGGTGAGGAGGACATCATACCAAAATAGATAAAACTAAAACCTGTGCTGAGTGCTCAAAATATGCTGATGCACTCTTAAAAGTGCTGATGGCTCACAAGCCGAGTACTGATTAACCAAAACTCTAAAAAGAATTCATCCAAAAGCTGCTCAATGTAAAACTTTGATTTGGGCCTCAAAGTATCAAGTACTAACAGATGATTCAATGAGCACTTTGGTTCTATGGGCAAAGCCTCGACATATCAGAGCCTCAACACAAATGCGCCAAGACAATGATTCTGCATAAATCAAAAACTTTCCAAAGAAAACAAAACCAGTGAGAAAGGGGGTACTGACCCTAAGAGACCAGCAGATTAGACAGTATGATTCAAAGGCTTGACAGCATTCAGTGCTCTGGGGCCATGCAGCCTGAAGCATCAACAAACTGGTAGGAAGTCACATATCAGAAAAGGATACTATCTTGATAAAAGACAGAATATACAATTCCCTTGTCTGCCGGCTTTCCAAAAGGAACCTACTGGAAGTTTTAAACAATGGCAACTGATGGTGCACCACAGACCAATAAAAGGGAAGAATCTCGCATGCTATCATCCAGTACTGCAGATAGCCAAAATGTTTACAATTGGTGAGGTCAACCCTGTCTTGTGTTGCAAACACAAGACGCAAAAGCAAGACCTCACCAGTCTTGTCTGAAAATGGATACTGACCGTCAAAAGGTAAGTCCTCAATAGACTGCTGAATGTCCAGAGCTATCCCAAAATCACATAACCAGTATGCCCTTCTCATAATAACTGTGTAGGCCAGGGGTTGGCAACCTTTCAGAAGTGGTGTGCCAAGTCTTCATTTATTCACTCTAATTTAAGGTTTCACTTGCCAGTCATACATTTTAACCTTTTCAGAAGGTCTCTTTCTATAAGTGTATAATATATAAATTAAACTATTGTTATATGTAAGGTTTTTAAAATGTTTAAGAAGCTTCATTTAAAATTAAATTAAAATGCAGAGCCCCCCAGACTGGTGGCCTGGCCCAGGCAGTGTGAGTGCCACTGAAAATCAGCTCGCCTTCGGCACGTGTGCCATAGGTTGCCTACCCCTGGTGTAGGCCATAATCCTCGAGAAAGCATATGCAGCTTCTAGAGCAGACGAATTAAGTCTGTGCCACCACCTGTTTCTCAGTTAATAAGGCCCCGAATGACTCTTTTGTATCATCCAGCAATTTGTCTGACAATTTTGACATCACCGCCCCATTAAGAAAATCATATTTTCCAAGAAGGGCTTGCTGTCCTCATCTGGAGCAAAGTAGTAGAATAAATCTTTCTCCTTAATGCATTCAGTCTCCTCACCATTTTTTCTTTTGGGGTAGACTTGAATTTCCCCTGCCACAATCTCTCATTAGCGGCTGTGACAATTAGGGAGTTTGGTGCTTGGTGGAAGTAAAAATAACCACAAACTCCTGAGATGGGACATGGTACTGTTTATCAGTATGTTTGGCTACTGGAGTAGTGTGAGCCAGGTTTTCACCAGTTGCAGAAAGGCATCATTAATCAGGAGGGCTACACCCTTCCTGGCATAGATTCTTGGAAGGTATTCAGTAACTTGTGGGTATTTTCCTATACCAGTTCAGGTTCAATACCTAACTTAGGTAGCCATTTTCCTAAGTCTTGGTAGGATTTAAAATCCTCCAGGACTGGAGAAGACAAAGTCAGCAGTGTTGAATTGTCTGGAGAGGACGAAGACAGGGCCAATGGTTCTTCGAGGCAAAAGTTGATTGTCTGGCAAGGGCTCCCCCTCAAGAAGGGGGACAGATATTGTGCCTTTTCTTAATGTGCTCCTCACCAAGACCCAATAAGCCGCATGTATGCAGTTCACTATTAGGAATGGAGACCTCACACCACAGGCAGCGCTTAAAACCCAGAAAACATTACATAACTCACTAAAACTAACACTACACTATTACAAGTACTAACTATTTACATTACAAGGATTCAGCAAGTAGATATGATGCAGAAAATAAACCGTGAGGAGAGAACTGCACAGGGAGCTCTAACATAGGCCAGTGACAATAAGAAGGAACGGGGAGGTGGAGGGGGGGTCAGGGCAACGCCTTTATATAGCCTTGTGAGGGACCACGAGGCGGCGCAGGGCACATGTGCTTCCCCAACAGGTACTGCTGCAGGGGAAAAGGTTTTGGGCTCTGAGCATCCTCCAGATCATCTGCAAAACTACAGTAACTACTCACTTAAAATTGTCCCAGTTAACGCTGTTTCATTGCTGATCAATTAGAGAACTTAAAGTTGCACAATGCTCCCTTATAACATTGTTTGGGAGCCGCCTGCTTTGTCCACTGCTCGCAGAAAGAGCAGCCCATTGGAGCTAACTGGTGGGGGCTTGGAACCAGAGTGGACTGGCAGCCCCCCAATCCCCTAAGATCCCTGTGCAGCAGCCACCCAGCAGGCTATCAATTGCCGGGCAGTTCAGCTGTTCCTCCACCCAACGCCCTGTGCTGCTCCTGCCCTCTACCTTGGAGCTGCTCCTGGGAGCCTTCTGCTTGTTGTGTGGTGGGAGGGGAAATGGGGTGCTAATGTCAGGGTGTCCCCCTCCCCACACTCCTTTACCCCAGCTTCACAGAAGAAGGGTGGGGATGGGACACTACAGGGCTCAGGATGGAGGAGCTTGCTGGCAGCAGCTGCTGCCTCAACTTGCTGATCTACTTAAAAAGGCAGTGTACTTAAGAGTGGGATCAGCGTACTTAAAGGGGCAATGCGCGTCTCTCTCTCTCTCTCTCACATGGTGTGTGTCTCTGTCTCTGTCTGCCATGCTGTCTCCCCTCCCTCCATTCCTGCTGCCTTGTAGAGTGTGAAGCTACATTAACGTGTTAACCCTTGAGGGCTCAGCTGAGTGCTAGTTCATCATTTAGCAATAAGGCATTCCCTGGGAAATATCCCACCCCTGTCCACCCTCTGACTTCACCACCTCAATCAAGCTTCACAATCATCATTGCTGTCTACAGTATTAAACTGTTTGTTTAAAACTTATACTGTGTCTTTTATAGTCTTTTGTCTGGCGAAAAAAAGTTTCCCTGGAACCTAACCCTCCTCCCCCTTTACATTAATTCTTATGGGGAAACTGGATTTGCTTAACAACATTTTGCTTAAAGTAGCATATTTCAGGAACATAACTACAGCGTTAAGCGAGGAGTTACTGTACTTCAATTTACCGTCAAATGTGAATCAAGGCTGGAATAAGCACACATACTCTCACCAATTCAGAACACTTAACTTCCTTGTATCATGCCCATTTGCTTCTAAATCCTTTAAAAATAAGCAGCCAGGATGCATGCCATTGGTTAGCAAGGTATCCCCAACGTAATATTTTTGTTTTCACATTCCAATATGTTAATATAAACTGAAGTTGTTACAGAAGTCTGCTTGATTGAAATGTTAGTTATTGCAAGTGAAGCATAACTGAAAATTACATTAGTGAACACATTACATCTCGTTCTGTATGTTATTACCACCCAAGTTATTTTTAAGATTTCTTAGTTTTATTCTAAATATAGGGCAAATCACATACATAAACACAGTCAATGTGATGTCTGAGCAGAGTTGATATGAAACTGGGACAGTTAGGGGCTTAGGGTGAAAGATAACATTCTAGTCACCCTAATATCTGGAATACCTGTCTCTCCAGATATCTTTGGGATAGATTTTTCCTACAATAAGAAGCACTCTACAATGATATCTTGCCCCCTCATCACCAAAACGCCAAATGAAAAATATTACCTACTAAATTATTTCTCTGCATACACCTATTGTCTTTCACACTGAGATTTTTAAAACACCAGTTTTATTGTTGGATATGTAACTCAGAATTGAATAAAGCTAATCACTCACCAGTTACCCCATCCTTGAAATCCCGCAGCCTGGAGTACATGTACAGCAAATTGACAGATATATACAAAGAAGAACACAAAGAATCTGAAAGAACTGTCACTCCTGAAAGAGAAAACAAAGAAACTGGTCAGGAAGTTAAAATCATATTCAAATACACAACTACATTACCCAAGTAACTTTTTCCAACCATACAAATTACTGGAGAACAGATTTTATAGACTGATTTAGACTATATTTAAATACCAAATGGTAGCTCTTTGTATCTACATGAGCTTCTACTCTGAAAAGTGATGACATTTTTACATAATCTTCTTAATTCTGCTTCTCTGTATTTAGAATCATAGAAGTGGTAGGACTGGAAGGGACTTCAAGTCATCAAGTCCAGCCCCCTGCAGTGAGGCAGGACCAAGCAATTCTAGACCATCCCTGACAGGTGTTTGTCTAATCTGTTCTTAAAAACTTCCAATGATGGTGATTCCACAATCTCCCTTGGAAGCCTATTCCAGTGCTTAACTATCCTTATAGCTAGTTTTCCCTAATATCTATCCTAAATCTCCCTTGCTACAGTTTAAGCTGATTACTTCTAGTCCTATCTTCAGAGGACAAGGAGAACAACTGATCACCATCCTTTTATAACAGTCGTTAACATATTTGAAGATTATCAGTTTATCAGATTACCACCTCAGTTTTTTTTTCTATAACCAAACATGGCCAGGTTTTTTTAAACCTTTTCTCATAGTTCAGGTTTTCTAAGCCTTTTATCATTTTTGTTGCTCTCCTCCTGATCCTCTCCAGCTTGTCCACATCTTTCCTAAAGTGTGGAGTCCAGAACTGGACACAGTACTCCAGCTAAGACCTCGCCAATGCTAAGTAAAGCGGGACAATTACTGCCTGTGTCTTACATACAACACTCCCGTTAATACATATCAGATAAGAGTATTTTCGTAATTGCATCACATTCTTGACTCTCATTCAATATGTGATCCTCTATAACCCCCAGATCCTTTTTAGCAGTATTAACGCCTAGCCAATTATTCTCCATTTGGTAGTTGTGCATTTGATTTTTCCTTCCTAGAAGTAGTACTTTTTGCACTTGTCTTTACTGAATTTCATCTTGTTGATTTCAGACCAATTCTCCAAATAACAAGGTTGTTTTTTATTCTAATCTTATCCTCCAAAGTGCTAGCAACCTCTCCCAGAGTGGCGTCATCAGCAAATTTTACAAGCATACTGTCCACTCCATTATCCAAGTCACTAATGAAAATATTGAATAGTACCAGACCCAGGTCAGAGACTGCTCTGGGACCCCACTAAATACATCCCCCCAGTTTGATAGAGAACCACTGATAACTACTCTTTGTGTAAAGTCTTTCAACGAGTTGTGCACCCAACTTATAGTAATTTCATCTAGCTAGACCACATTTCCATAGTTTGCTTAGGAGAATGTCATATTGGGCTGTGTCAAAGACCTTATTAAAATCAAGACATATCACACCTACAGAGTTTCCCCCCAATCCACTAGGTCAGTATCCCTCTCAAAGAAGAAAATCAGGTTAATTTGGCATGATTTGTTCTTGACAAATCCATGTTGGCTGTTCCTTATAACTCTATCACTCTCTGGGTGCTTTCAAATTGATTGTTTAATACTTTGCTCCAGTATCTTTCCAGGTATCAAAGTCAGGCTGACTAGTCTACAGTTCTTCTTTGCTCCCCCTTCTAAAGACTAGTATTATGTTTGCCCCCCTCCAGTCCTCTGGGACCTCATGCATCCTCCATGAATGCTCAAAGATAATAGTTAATGGTCCTGGGATTGCTTCAGCTAGTTCCAAAAGTACCCTAGGATGAATTTCATCAGGCCCTGCCAACTTGAATATATCAAATTTAAATGTTCATTAACTGTTCTTTCCCTATTTTGGATTGCATTTCTTCCCCCTTGTTGGTAATACTGTGTTGAGTATCAGGTCACCTAAAGTATTTATAGAACCTTTTTTATTACCTTTTATGTCTCTTTCTAGGTATAAGTCATTTTGTGCCTATATGCTTGTGCTACGCTTTTGTACTCATTCCTGGTAACTTGTTAATGTTGCCGCTTTTTGTAGGATCCCTTTTTGATTTTTAGGTCATTGAAAAGCTCCTGATGGAGTTATAGTGGCCTCTTACTATATTCTTCCTGTCTTTCCTTTGTACTGGGATAATTTGTCATTATGCCTTTAATATTGTCTACTTTAGAAACTGCCAGCTCTCCTAAATTCCTGTATCCCTTAGATCTTCTTCTCATAGGACCATACCTACCAGTTCTCTGCATTCGTTAAAGTGTTTTTTTTTAAATCCATTGTCCTTGTTCTGCTGCTCTCGCTCTTTCCTTTCATGATCATTTTCACCCAAAATTGCCTTCAACCTTCAGATTGCCTTCAATCTTTAGGGCTTGTATACACTTCTGGAAGCGTGTAGGGTACATGTAACTACATGCCACAGTAAAAAGCAGGCTGCGTCCAGACTGTGTTGTTTGTTTATCTACACATGGCAGTGAAAGGCTCTGGCAGGTTGGAGACAGAGGAGAAAGGTTCCAGCAACAGGGAGGCAGCAGGACACGACACTACTAAAAATAGCAGTGTAGACATAGGAAACTCTGCTTGGCATCTAGTGAGCCATGAATGGTATATACCCTAGGCTTCTGGTATGTCTGTATTCTACTTGCCTAAACCATGCCTCATCGTCTACACTGCTATATACACACCCATTCTAGCTGGGTGTGCAGTGTCTGTACTCTACACACTGCCATAAGTATAAACCTACCCTTAGATTAATTTTGTATCTGCTTACAGTGACAAAGACAAGCCTTTGCTGGTTTTGCCTCCATAGTTATTGAACAGCCAACAAAGCTCAGAGAGGGAACTAGAGTCTATTCCTTCTTGTGCATCTTCAACAGAATTGTATACCAAATTCCTTTTAATTACACCTGTACAAACTCACAGAATGTAGTGGGGCTGCACAGGTGTCTCTGAGGGAATAATTTTGGCGATAACGCATAAGAAAGAGAACTCTGGTTAACGCTCAGATTGGAGTTTGCAGGCCTGGTAGGGGAAAAAATCCACACCTTTTATTTGCAAGCTGAGAACATCTGATACAGAATATACACAGACATAATATACACAGAACCACAATGTGTCATTTCTAGTGTTACATTTTCAACTACACTACTGGAACCATTTAGCAACAAAAAAATTCTCATACACCTCATACTACCAGTTTATATACTCACTAACTAGAAAGGAGGACTAAAAACAGGACCAAAAGAAGCAGATTTGGTTCTGAAAAACTGCATAAGTGATGTTCTTCTGACAGAACTATCAAAAGGCTGTGGAAGTTGGAAGAATTTATATTGCCACACAAGACAGAGATGGGGAAAAACAAAAACAAAAAATTCCCTCTCCGTACCAAAAAAATAATTGCTAACCACTATACATTTTCTCCAGTCTAGTTTTAAAAGGTGCAAGCAATGAGTTTTCCACTGCCTCCCTGCAAAAACTATTCCACAGCCAAGTATGTGTGTCTGGGAGTGTTTTCCCTTGTGAAACTTCCTTCCCACTTCTTAGTTATGCCCTTATGTACCATAATAAATAATTCTCCATCCTTGGTGTGTTTACGCCCTTCATTAGGCAAACAATATACATGTTTAGCTCTTTTAATCTTTCCTCATAAGTCAATTTCTTCAGCCTCCTGATCATTTCTATTGCTTCCTTATGAATTCCTTTCGAGTTCTTTTGTGCTCTATATGTCAACACCACTCCAATTAATCTTATTTACCTCTTCTTTTCCTACTTCTTTCCTTGTATGTTAAAGAGGAAAAGATGCCCACCCTGGCAACCTCTTCTAACTTCTTCACACTGCATAACACAAAACATTCACTGGCATAGAGTACAAGGCAGAGAAGGAAGGAGACTGAATGCAGAAGAATCAGCAGGGGATGCTCAGCAGCAGAAGGGTAACTTCCTTTCCTCAAAACAGCAGAGGTGAGGCAAACACCAGTGTCTATTCTTGGTCTGCATGCAGCCCTCCTACTTAAGCAGGAAAAAGACAGGCACTAATATCTATACTAGAAACTCTACAATGGCATAGCTGCAGATGAGTTTCTGTAGTGTAGACTCTACAGTGGCGGAAGAGGTTCTTCCATCGCTGCACTAGGCTTAACTACATCGCACAGGCATGACATTTTTCACAGCCCTGAATAATGTAGTTAAGCCGACCTAACTCTTTAACATAGATTAGCCCTAAGTAATAAAAGGTGCCTAGATACAATCTGCCAAAAAAAAAAAAAAAAAAGAGGGGGGGGGGGGAGAGAACCGTTTAAAAACAAACAAACAAACATTTCAACTTTTTTTGTGCTGAGGTAGGGGAAAAAGTGGAGAGGAATGTGAAACATATCACTGGGTGCTCACAGTGAGATCTCCTGTCTAGAGCCAAGAATTTTAAAACCTGAAAGAAAGAAGTTTGTTCTTGGCTCTGCTGGGTGGGAAGCAGGGCTGTAGCTATGAAGCCCGGAGTAGAGTACACATTTGGGAGGAAGGTGGGAAGCCTGATACCATCCACCATTCTCTACATATCCGCCTCCTGTATAGCCCAGATTAACCTCCATAAGCCTTATCCTGGACAGCGTGGGCAGGCCGGCTCAGAAGCAGGAATTTCCAGCCCCAGCGCCAAATCATACTGATTTTCCAATCACCGGGTGGTCTCAAGCCGTTGGGAACTTTGACCCTATGTATGTAGGCTTCCCAGCACTCTCTATCCTCTACAGCCGACTATATACATATAATGGGTTCACTGTTAATCAATCTAAGTTTCCAGCTAAATTTGCTTTTTAGTTAACCACATCATCCCCTGAACATTATCTATGGAAAGCTATGCTGTTGGTTAAAAGGAAAATATACAGAACACAGCAGCTGCCTAAGTTATTGAAATATAGGACTGAAAGAAAAGAATTTTAAAGTTTAAGTCAGTAAAAATATAATGCTTCATTATGATATGAATAGGGTAAGCACTAAAGAATTTCAGAATAAGTGCCCACTCACATACTCGTACAAAACAAACTGTGAATTAAAACCAGTTTAGTTATTTCAATGTAAGTTTGTGTGCATACCAGGCCTTAAATCAAGGTGTATTTGCTGAGAACAAGGCTTAAGTTGGTGCTTGTTGGAAAGGGACCACTGAAAAAAATTTAATCGTGAACATTCAGAGTTAGAATGCAACTGTGATAGTAACTGCTCCTTAATTCATGTACGTGGCGGAGGAGGGGGGAACGATGTATGAGCGCTATGAAGGATATTTAAAACTTTATATTTTTCCTTTGGCCACTTCACTGTTTTGTAGAAAAATAAAAATAAAATCCCACAGACCATTTAAGCCTCCAAGATATCAAAACCTTTACCCAATTCACAATTATTTGCTATAGCATTTCTTTTTTGTATTAGGATTTAACACACTATTGATCAAAGTTCAAATTAAATCCATTGATAAGCTCTAAGAGTAATCAAAACTCAAAAAAAGTTTATTTCACACACAAACACACAGTTTAGATGTATATAGACAGGGGCGGCTCTATGTTTTTTGCCGCCCCAAGCACAGCAGTCAGGCGGCCTTCGGCAGCACACCTGTGGGCGATCCGCTGGTCATGCGGATTCGGCGGCATGTCTGCGGGTGATCTGCTGGTCCCACGTCTTCGGCGTGCCCGCCACCGAATTACCGCTGAAGTCGCGGGACTGGCGGCCCTCCCGCAGGCATGCCGCCGAAGGCTGCCTGACTGCTGCCCTCACAGTGACGGGCAGACCACCCCCTCCCCAGCTTGCCGCCCCAGGCACGCACTTGCTGCGCTGGTGCCGCCCCGTATAGAGAGCTCTAAAATATTTAGCTGTGAAACTACTTTTTGAAAGTCATGACTCAGTTTGATTATTAATTTGCTATATCACATTAGAGTTCTGGATTTCTTAAAATAAAATAAAATCTTACTCCCCAATTTAATTTGATTAATGTACATCAATCATGTATATGGATTTGCAGACTGAGGTATTCTTTTTGTCAATTAACCACAACAAATAAGAGTTACCAGTGTAATTCTAATATCATCAAATGATATTCACTGAATGTGCTTACTGAGAAGATAGCTCAACTGCTTTTTATAATCAATATATTAGGATGAAAAAAAAAAGAAAGTACGTTGTACTTAATATTTTTAGTAACATCTCACGTTGCTGCAGACGTAGAATGGCAGTTCACTTGCCAGGTATGATTACTTAAATCTATTTTATGAAGCTCATTTAGAAACTTCATATTTAGTCAGCACTTTACATTTTTAAATTTTAAATATTATACTTATTCAGAACTGGTGGTGATTTTAGAGGAGATAAGATAGAAGCTTGGTGAGAATTTTCCTGATATTTGAAGTCCAGCTAACACAATACCATGACATCCATTCCCTACCAATATCAGTTCTATATCAGTAGTTATATACATTTTTTAAAATGCCACTCCTAATTATTAGCTTCCTAAGCTAGCCTTTCATTATCTGTTTATGCTTTGGATGCAGCAAGTGGGTTAATATGACTTGCCTCTTCAAATAATAATTAATAATAATTCAGGTTAATATGGCAAACTAAGTTGAGTAAAGTTCTACTTAAAGATGAATACATTTCAAAATGCATAATGTGCATTAAAAACATTCAAAACCAGATTGGCGTTACCTGAAGGCTCCATAAAGTGGTCTGTACCAGCAGACAAATGAACAAGGAGTAAAAAGCAAGAACCAGAGGATACTCAATCCAAAATCAACCCCTCGTGCAGGTTCAACACAAAACCAGGCCAAACATCCAAAGATATTTAGAAACAGTGTCACTGCATGGACTGTAGAACAAAAAAATAGTTTGTATTAACCTGAGTTTATGCAATAAATATTTCAATTGTTGAAGTATTACCTAAATAAATGTAAAAGCTTAAACAAAATACATCCACATCACTCTTATATCAACATCCTATCTCTGTAATAGACTAGTCTGCTAGTTTCATACACCTCTCTGAAGTAATGATGAAGATCCCAGTGTAGTTAAGTACTGAGCAAGTAAATTCAAGATTTTTAGAAAAAATAATATGTAGTATAGAGTTGGGGGGAGGGGGAGATTTCATGAAAATAAAACATATTAACCTGCGGCACTGTATATCAGGA